>NC_090924.1:1436138646-1436507396 GCF_040938575.1 Ambystoma mexicanum | reverse complement strand
TATGAGACTGACGACCGATACCACAGACGACACGTTCTGCTCCATTTTTAATCACCTGTAAGCTTTTCAGGTTTGTTTGAGAAGTTCCAACAAGCAAGCTGTTGCAATAGTCCATTTGTGTATTAAGGATCGCTGCCGGGCTCATGGCCCTATTAGATTCTGATAGATAAGGACAAATCTGCCATGACAAATGGACGAAGTATGAGCAGGTGGTCATGAGGTGAGAGACATGTTATTTAGAGCTAGGAAGTTCATGGCCACCCAAGACAGAAATGCCTTCAAGACTTTATTCACCCTGTCTAGGTCTTTGCTGTAAATGCCCGATAGTTCTAGCTATCATTCTAACATTGCCTCTGGAATCCTCATCCATCATCCACACATGATCGGTCTCACCCACTGCTAGAAAATCAAAGACAAGGAGAGAAAACGCCAACATAGCATTACGGGTGATCATCTGTCTCATCCCCTGCGAGGAAATCAAAGACAAGGCGAGCAGGGACGTCATTTCACCAAAATGCCAGGGATAGCGGAAGTGACATCACATGACCTTTGACCCGTGATGACATTGGAGGAAATGATGTCATTTGACCCCCCCCACCTCGAAGTGACATAACGGGAAGCAATGAAACACGACCTTTCACCCCTTAACAAAACAGGAAGGGAAATCACATATTGTTCCTAAGTACACTACGAAAAATATGGTTACGATATCACTATCATGTTATATACATTTCATACAAGAATGGATCACCATATGTATCGTTAATATCAGTGTGTAAAGGCCTATATTACCAAATCACTGTGAAGGCAAGCAGACATCCAAGGTCAAATTATAATGATATGGTATTATATAGCACTTACGCTTAAGCGCTTTATATAGATCAAATATACATACAATATCACACAACCTGTGTTGGTACTCATTTATTGACCTCAGAAGGGTGAAAGGCTCAGTTGAGGTGTTTAGGAACACACTAAACCAGTGGCTCACCCCCTGAAGTGTGCCTGAAATAAACCTTTAATGAGTCTAGCAATTATTGGATGGTATTCCAGAAAGACAAATTGTGTGTTATTCCTATTCTTATTTAGCGTCACTGCTCATAGTGATAAACTTGTGGAACCCTGTATTTTGAATGTTTTAAAAAATTTTTATACGAGTCCTGAACCACAAAGTCAGCTACTCCAAAAATAAAGAGCCACATGACACTGGCCACATCCCAGGAGCTTACATTTATATATATATAAAAAAAGTAAAATAAAAAAGTAAAAAAAATTATAAAAAAGATACTTTTTTTCTAGGGGTAGCAAGGGAGACCACAAGGGTAGCAAGGGAGAGCTCAGAGGTCGCAACTGCGACCCCTGGCGACCCCCAAATGACGTCCCTGAAGGAGAGAAAAGGCCAACATAGCATTACAGTGGATCATCTCTCTCACCCCCTGCTACCGCATCACTGAAAAGGGGAGAAGTATCATTAATCCCAGACAGAAACACAGACACAAACATCGGTAGCTCCACAGATCCAGAGAAAGATAGACACAAGAAAGCAAATATTGATAGGCCCACATACACCAAAAGGCAGATGCATAGGTAGAAATATTGGCCAGAAAACACACAGGCCAACAAACCCATAAAACGCTAGACCCACAGACCCACAAACAATAGGCCCTAAGGCACATAGACACACAGACCCAGGGAGGGAGAGATCCACAGACCCAAATGGAGATAGAAAGCTAGAACCATGCGACCAAAAAACACAAAGATAGAGAGACGAATACACCTAGAAACGCAAAGAGAGATATCCCACAAGATCCACAAACACAACGATAAATAGACCCCCAGGGACCGTCAGACCACTGATAGCCCCATACACCCAGAATGAAAAAGATAGATAAATCTGTGGACCCAGGGACCAAAAGACCATCAGCCCCAGACACCCAGATATAGATAGACTCATAGACCCACTGATACATACACCCGCAGACCCACAGACTGAAAGCCAGGCAAACCCATGACCCGAAGACCCACTGGCACAGATAGTGATAGATCTATGGAGCCACAGTGCCGCAGATACATAGACCTAAAGCCTAAGAGACACAACGATACAGAGGCCACAGACACATAGACTAACAGAATCATAAATAGACCCACAGCTCTAAAGGAAAATAGATCCACGGGCACAACCAGAAATCGGCCATAACCCATCGACCCGCAGACCCAAAGGTGCAGAGATAGATAGACCATGCATGGGGCAGCTGACTTCCCTCTCATCATGGTCCCTTTCTTGACTGGACCATCAGCGGCCATGTGTTTGCTACCCATCTTAGGGTCCCCTGCATTTGGAGGGATAACTGGGGGAGGATGGTCACGGCCCTGGCACATGTTTGCTGAGCTCATCTGATATTGTCTTCTCTCCGCAGACCTCCAGCAGCACAGCCACACGAGGCCAGCTTGATAAGCCCGACTCGCTACAGGAAGGCCAAGTATGTGGAGTACAGCGACGCCTCCTTCACTCAGGTCAAGCCGGGACAGGCCTCGATGGGTGAGAATTTTCATGGACGACCGTTCATGACTTGGGAAGTGAAGGAAGCAGAGAATGTTGTGTGATGAAGAGGATTGTAGCTGTGTTAGAGATTTAACTTATCTGGTGTGGCTTGTTGTGTTAAGTGAGAGGGGTTAGTAGCGGTCGTGACGGAAGCTGGTGAGAACTGGCACTGATGTTGGGGGCTCTGTGAATTGGTGGGACTTTTACTGAGGCAGCCACTGGCACAGTTACCATGACTCCATCAAAGTAGGACTTACTTAGAGATTTGACCCTACACCCACTCTGCGTTCTGACCCGACTCACATTTGTAGGTAGTCCAGTATGAACGGTGATAAATAAAGTAATTAATGATAGAGGAATGCCCACAACACCGAGCTGATATTTCGGATATGGGCTTGTTTGACCTAAAAACCCTGACCTGCTGGCCATTTGACCTAATTTGTTTGACCTACTGCGGAGGGAGAACCCCTGTAACCTACCATATTGTGGGGGGAGACCCCACACACCCCCCTGACTTCCCCCATCTCAACCTATACCCTTACCCCACCCCAACCCACCCCACAACTATTTCTTAATTAAGGTGTACCATGTGACCTACCGAATTAGGTCAAAAAGATGCGGTCAAATGGGAGCAGGTCAAATTGGACAGTACCGATATTTCTAATTCCCATTATTCTTCGCAGGTATCCTGGGCCCCACCATTCGGGCTGAAACCTACGATACAGTGGTGGTCTACTTCAAGAATATGGCCTCGCACCCATTCAGCATCCATGCGGTGGGGGTGTCCTACTGGAAGGAGTCCGAAGGTGAGTGGAGACCCTGCTAGCAGGATCCGCAGCTTGGGTGCTGGGGACTATTACCGAGAGCAGGATTTGGAGAGGGGGACTATTAGACACAATTCAAAGTGGTAAGCATTATCTGAGCACATGTCCTGTAGCAGGGATAATTACCTGGGTACAGGAGTTGCAGTGGGACTTACCTGTGCACAGCATTTGTAGGCGGGGCTATTATCTGGACCCAGCGTGCAGTGGAAAATATTATCTTATCACAGGAGGTGCATTGGGGGCAATTATCCGACCACAGAAGTCGCTTTGTTGCCAAATATGGGTGTGTGTTCAAACATAGCTTTATTCGGCTATAAAAACCATGGAAGCATCACCACATTACACACACAAAAAAATTACACAATTCATAAAAAGCAAAAAAGCAAAAAAGCAAAAAAAAACAAAAAAGCAAACATTAATAATCAAGCAAAATACACTGGAATTCAGACACAGTGAAAGTACATACTATAATATTTAAGTAAGATTTAAAATGTAATCACAGCAATCCCAGAATAAACGATCTTCTTAACCAAGCCCTAAAAACAAATGTAAACATAAAATAGATTGTATTGAGATCATTACTATTTTTACAAAAGCGTTCAGCTGCAGCAGTCAGTCTGATGTCCCTCAACCTAGAAAGAGATAGCAGATACCATTACCTCAAATCCTTCTATCCTGGACAAAACCATAGAAAATGTGTTGTCGTTTCCCGAGGGAAACCACAGACCTTGCCCTGGCAATTGTTGGAACCAGACCACTTGGCTGTAACTGTAGCCAGCTTCAAAGTGTCATTACGCAGCTGAATGCATAATGCTCGAGCGTAGCCAGGACCAACATAGTGTAAGTATGGCTCAATACCCTCTGGCTGGTTTAATTCAAAATACTGGGAACCGGCCCTCAAATTGATACAAGCTCATTTCATGCTATTGATAGTTGCCTCGTGACATGCTTTGTTCACTGTCTTCTTAGAACTAGGAGACAAACCTGCAAGGTTGCACAAGAAAAACCAAGTCCAAACCCGTTAAACCTTTACGGACAAACCTAAGCCAAGGCAGAGAGCCTGGTCCAGGCACATTCAACAGACTACTGAGCACACCTCTGTATTTACCCAGTTAAGGCGCACTCCAAATTCTAACCCAGTATAAGATTGGTTTTGTCGCCAGTACCTCAGAAATTGCCTCCTTAAGATCACATTCCCAATGGAGGCCGGCCATGGGTGCTCCTTTTAGCTGCATTAGTAAAGCTCTCAAAAAGTTATTATCAACTACGTTTAGTGAAGGAATTGTATGATGGCTCACAATTCTGCCCCGTACATAGTTGCTGCCCAACCTTGCACGACCGGAGAAACTGCTTCTCTACTGTGGCTGTAATAAAAACGACAAACTCCTCCAATGTACCTTTCTAGGGTGGCCACTGCCTTTATATGATGGGCCGACCAGGTATGATCTTCTGAAAACCGGACCCCAAAATAATCGTATAAGCTCACCTGCTCCATGGTACACCATTCAATTGCGATCGTCAGTTTGATGTTCTTACTGGATTTCTGGCTAAATACCCTCACTTTGGTCTTCTCTGTATTAAGCACCATGGAAAGTGCCTTGCCTTTCCCAACGAAAGATGGCAGATTCTGTCTCAGTCCCATAGAGGTTGTCGAAAGTGACACCGCGTCATTGACATAAAATAACGCAGGGAGCCTATCTTTCCCCAAGTTTGGAGGGTCAAGACTACAGTCTAACAGATCCTCAATGATTACATTGATATATAAACAGAATAAGCGGGGGGCCAGCACACACCCCTGGCAAACCCCCCTCTCTACCTCAAATAGTTCTGTTGTCTCCCCTCCCAGCCCCCCACCTCACTCATTCCCTATTATCAGTGTATAGAGACTGAATATTTGCCACGAGATACCCTGGGATGCCCTTATTCTTCAAAACGGACCACAACGTCCTACGGGAAACACAATCAAATGCCGTACGCAAATCTACTAATATTGCATCGATATTAGAGTGCTGTACAGAGACATGCTTAGCCAAGATGGCACTTAACCAAAAGCACTGATCAACAGTGCTTATCCCAGTATGAAAGCCGGATTAGAGATGATTTATTAGACCACCCCTGAGATGCCCGGTGTTGAAGTCGCGTCAGCTAGACCTTGGCATAGACCTCACCTCCAGAAGAGCGATGGGCCTGCAAGTCCCTGGATGCTTCTTGCCTCCCTTCTTGAATATCAGTAGAATTATTACATCGCGCCAGGATAGTGGAACACTCCCAGACCTGGTGACAAAGTCTAACACACGGGTCAACAATCATGCCCAGATATTAAGCTCCTCCTTGAGCAGGTCGATAGGGACTATATCAGGGCCTGGCGCCTTCCCACTTCCCAGACCTAAAATGGCTGCCTCCATCTCAGTGATTAAAATTGGCGGGTAATTCTCGCCGAGAAGTTCAATGCTGGCACTCTGAAATATTTCATGGGTCTCACCATGTCCATTTTCATATAAATTGCTGAAGTGTTGAAACCATTCATTCAGAGGTATGTAGCAAAAAACAATCACTTCAGAATTCGAGTCTCTCCCTTTTATGAGCTTCCAAAAACTAGCCTGGCCATCCCTTGCACAGCAAGACAGCAATTCATCCCATCTGTGGTTTGCCTGTTCTGCATTCCTTGTAGCAAGCACTGACTTGAGGTTTGTCAATCAGAGCTGTATTTTCGAGATAAATGAACAGGTCTTGTTTTGCCATCTAGCTGTCCTCGTTGTGCCAGCCCTACTCCTTAGGGTGATCTTTCTAATTCTCCCCACTGATTTGCTGAAAAAAGGCTGCAAGGCTTTCACCATATCATTATATATATATCCCCAATACGGGGGAGAGGGCCATCAGCCATCCAAATACTTGCAATATGTAAATCAATACTTGCATAAATACTGGGCTTAACCACGAGCAGATCTAAAGACCATTTAACAGCCTGTCTTGAGTGCCCCAAAATGGAAGTCTGGTATAAAATAAATAAATAAATAAATAAATAAATACCTTATCATAACCTAGCAACATCAGTAGCGCATGGTTGGAGCCTAACAGGTTTAACTGACTGTAATGGGGGTCCCCATATGCTGCACCCGGATCATCCCACAAACCACTTAACACATCAATCGGTGCAAACTGAACATTAATGTCGCCCATCGCCAGAATCAGGGGAGTGATGCTATTGACAGTTTCATTGTCCTTAATTATACAATTGGTTGCCTTGACACTTTCCAGTGGTGCAGTCCCACCAGGTCCATTATAGATGTTGACGATCAGTGTATTGCACCCATCCGTAGAGACACCTTCCAACCATAAGACGTCATCCCAACCTCAGGGGACCTTTTTAATATAATGCAGGGCTGACCAGAAAAGCCAATCAACCTTTGGGTCTTCCTCTGGTGCACTTTGTTGCATTTTTACAAAAATAGCTAAAATCCTGCAGCTCTATATTAATAATATTATAATTATTGCTTATTTATAATACCCAGAGGTTTCTAAGCACGGACCCGGGGATCGAACCTGTGTTGCTCCCCATCATCTTGCTTCCAAGGTGAGCACGTTGCCCCTGAGCTGTCCTCCCGAGTCTTACCACTGTCATCATATGACTGGACAAATCTAACCCATTCTGAATCCATCCACAGTCTTTCCACCCAGCCACATTCCAGGACATCACCTTACATTCTACTTTTGCTTTGACGCCACCCGACACCAGTGGCTGTCGGGCAGTAGAGTGGTCACTCTCAACAATTTCCTTGGATAGTCAGTCCACCTCCTCCAGTCCCTCCCCCCTCTTTGGTCCAGACGTCATGTTCCGCCTTTATCCATGGCTAGGTGTTTTGCGGTTGGACAATGGGGCATTTGGATAAAGGGTAATTTGGGTACAGGCTGGGGAGTAAGTTTGGGACTCCATTGAGAATAGTCCGTCTACTAGGACTGTATTCACCAAGGAAATCTGAATACGATCCCGGTCTCCCGGATGCATCCGGCCTCCCTCACAGTTAAGGATGCCTTACCGTATTAGGGACCTGCACGCCCTGACGTGACGCAGCCAGTACACGGTTTTATTCACCAGTGATGACTGGTTTTCAAAATATCCTGCACCTGACCTGGGAACCCCATCCATATAGACATCCTTTGCATTCCCTCGCGTTAGATGCCCCCTCTGTTCTGTCTGATTAGCAGCAGTTAATTGCCCGCACGAACTGTGCCAGGGAACATTCCAGGCTCTAGTAGGATTCGGTCCTAGCAAGTTGACACAATCATTAGGAATGGCAGACATTGGCCCTAAAACCCCATGATAGCATGACTAGGGCCACAGCTGATGGGCAGACCAGGCCCTTCGGGAAATTGATCGTATCTAGGGATATGTAGTCTGGGGGTTTTAAAACGTGAGGACCTAGCTGGGGAGCGATGGAGCGCTGTTCAAAGGTCACACGTGGGATACAGGGGTAGCAGAGGAGCTGGGATGCACAGGAGTTGCAGTGGGGACAATTATCTGACTACAGGCCTTATCTGGACCCAAGGTTTGAAATGAGGGCTATCATTTAAGCCCCCGACCAAGAGGGCCCTACCAAGTGTTGCCACACCCCCTATATTGCGCCAGACTTTTTTTTTCTCACAGAATGGGGATGCATATAATTAAACTGACTTTAGGCAACTCGCACGAAGAACGCTCTCCCTAATAAGCACCTCTGTCCGAAGAGGACAATGTATGTAACATCTTTTTAGAGGAGGTAGAGAGAGAGCCCACTCCGACTCTTCCAGTGTATTTCACCATCTTATGAGCGTGTCATTCTCATTCTGACCCACCCCATATCTTCCACGGATGGGGCCGAAGCTAAAATCGACCGGTGTCTGCACTGGAATACTAGATGCAGCTCTTCCATCTTGGTGCAGATAGGCTTGGTCATGTGATGAATGCACACAGTCAGACTCTTCTCCATTCCAGAAGGGTATCACCTCTTCTTCACTTCTAAAGCTTCTTTTGGAGACCATCTCCTGTCAGAAAATATGCATGTTTTCCACTGTCCCCCCCCCCCCCAAGGAGATCCCTCCTGCTTGCATCCCACAGGGTCCATCATAAAAGCAGAAGATTAACTTAAAAAAGCACTTGATTATTTATTTATTGGTCATTTGTATGGCACCCATACACAAGTGTTTCCAGCGCCACAAGACAAAAAAGGGTGGGGGCGGCATAGGGATACAAACAACAGTGACGGATATATTGGCCTCGTGACAATCCTACCGTGCAAGTGCAGAGACAGGGATGATAAAAGTGCATGGGAGGGTAGTGTAGGGGGCAGGGATGGGAGGGGGTGAGGTGCCAACGTGGTGCGCCCAAAGGGGTGAGCAAGTGCTGAGGAGAGCCACGAGGGCATGTACCAGGGGAAGGGGGGGAGGACAGACAAGTGCAGTGGACAGGGTGGACCAGATTCGGGCTAGTTCGGGGAAGGGCGCGCGAGGGCAAGTACCAGGGGAAAGGGGGGGAGGAGGACAGATAAGTGCAGTGGACAGGGTGGACTAGATTCGGGCTAGTCCGGGGAAGGGCGCGCGAGGGCAAGTACCAGGGGAAAGAGGGGGGGAGAACAGATAAGTGCAGTGGACAGGGTGGACTAGATTCGGGCTAGTCGGGGAAGGGCGCGCGAGGGCAAGTACCAGGGGAAAGAGGGGGGGGAGGACAGATAAGTGCAGTGGACAGGGTGGACTAGATTCGGGCTAGTCCGGGGAAGGGCGCGCGAGGGCAAGTGCTAGTAAGGTGGCTTGTTATTATTATATTTATGATAATAATAAGGGGTGCTGGTGGAGACTGGTTGGGGATGGTCTGGTCGCTGTATGACACAGAAGGGACCAGGCACCAGTCACAGCGGCGGAGATACATTAGCACGGGAGGGGGAGAAGGAAGGAAGAGGAGAAAAGGAAAGTCTTGAGAACTTTCTGGAATTTAAGAAGATCTGGCTCAAGTCTGAGGGGGGCAGGGAGGCTGTTCCGAGGGAGGATCCTGACAAGGAAAGGAATCTACCTTCTGCTCTCTGTGTGGAGAAGCGTCTGACCTGAAGAGAGTTGGAGTTAGAGGACCGAATAACTCTAGCTGGGAGGTATTTAGAGAGAGAAAGCTGGATTTAGAGAGGACCCAAGCCCCAGACAGCCTTGTGGATGATTCAAGGGGTCTTGAATTTGATCCTTGCAGTCACCGGGAGCTAGTGGAGAGATTTTAGGGCCGGGGAGAGGTGGTCCCTGGGCTTGAGGCCAAGGATAAGTCTTGCAGCCCTATTGCGGATTAGCTGAAGAGGGTGAAGGGAGGAGAGAGGCAGATTGAGGAAGAAGCTGTTGCAGTAGTCCAGCCTAGAGAGAAGCAGGGCTCTGGAGACATGGAGCCTCTGGGGGAAGGTGAGGAACAGGAGAATGCTTCTAAGGAGATGAGCAGATGTCCCAACAAGAAGGACCTCTGTCTCACTGGCATTGAGGCAGTGATCATTAGAAGAGCACCATGACTGAATAGCAGTCAGGCAACCAGGAATGAGAGGGGAAGAGGAGGAGGCATAGGAGGGAGCTTAAAGGAGAGCTGAATGCTGTAAGCATAGCACTGGAAGTGAGGAGAGAAGGTGGAGATCAAGTGGGCCAGGGGGCAAGGTAGATGTTGAAGAGCCATGGCGATAGCATAGAGCCCTGAGGGACGCCACAGGTAGAGAGTGAGGTGGAGAATAGGAAAGGGCCCAATTGCACTTGTGAGTGTTCGTTTGAAAGGAAAAGGTCAGCCATGCCAGTGCCCGCTATGTGATGCCAAGGGTGTCACAGAGACGATTTATGCGGATGGTATGATTGACCGTGTCAAAGGCAGAGGAAATATCAAGAAGGATCAGAACAGAGGGAGGGTTTGAATCCAGGTTAGAGAGCAGGTCTTCACTGCTGTTCAGGAGAGCAGTTTCCGTGCCTCTGGATGCTCTGAAGACAGAATGGTGGTCGTGGAGGCAGCCAGCCAATTCGGTGTGGTGGGTCAGTTGGGAGATGATCAACTCTCCATGAGTTTGCGCAAGAAAGGGGTGATAAAGATAGGGTGATAGTTAGCTGGGCATGAAGGGTCTGCAAATGGCTTTTTTAGGAGAGGGTACACAAGGGGATTCCTGAGGGGTCGAGGGAAAGCAGTGGTTGCAGAGGTCAGCCAAGGAAGAGGCGAGGGAGTAGATGTTGTCCTTGATAGTTCTGGAAGAACAGGGGGACCACCTGTTTGGAGAAGACTTTCATAGAGCGGACTACTCTAGAGAGCTGCACAGTTGCAATGGGAGAGAAAGAGGACTGTATATGGGGAGAGCGGGATCAAGCTAGGCAAGGGAAGAGAAGGGGTTGCGAAGAGGAGTCAAGGACAGTACAGACAGGATGTCCTGAGTTTTGGAGAAGTGGGAGGCCAGTGCAGTGCAGAGGCCTTCTGAGGGGAGGGGAGAGGCAGAGACTGCAGTAGGATTAGTTCCTCGCAGCTTTTGAAAAGTTCAGCCTTGTTATTGGTGGCCCCAGAGATGCAGGCTTGGACATGAGCACTCTTCTTGGAGTGGATAGTGAGACAGTATTGCCTTGGTATTAGTCGACCCACCAGCTTGTCAGAGGATGTACCTGAGGCCTGCCACTTCCGCTCAGCAGCTTTGCACTTGCATTTCAAAGCTGACATGTCAGAGTCATACCAAGAGTTGTATTTGGAGGCAGGCTTCATGAGAATGTTCATGTCCAGAGTGTTAAAGATGGAGATTAGACTTTGCCGAGTCGGTAGAGGAGTCAGAGGTAGGGTTAGGAGGAGGGATGAAGGTGGTGGCGAATGCAGTGACTGACACCCGCTTCATTGGTCGAATGACGGTGAAGGAGACTGGCAGTGGGGGCGGAGGCATTGTCAGGGGGCCAGGGAGCTGAACGTGGTAGGAGAGGAGAGAGTGGTCGGGCCAGGAGAGTGGGGTAATTAGAGGGTTGGAGAGAAGGATGTCTAGTGATATTAGAGCATCCGGGTGTGTCCGGCAGAGTGGGGTTGGCCAGAGGGCAGAATTGTGAGAGAGAGAGTCACAGGGGTCATGAAAGAGTACAGAGTCCACAACCTGAGAGGCCAGATGGATATTAATGTCCCCAAAGAAGAGACGTTTGAGGGAGGAGGCCAGGAGAGAGGAAGAGAGGTTTGCAAATTCTGAGAGGAAGAGGGCAATAGGTCAAGGGGACCTGTAGATCGTAGCGAGAGTGTGATAGAGAGGGAAGGAGCGACAGATAGCCTGCAGTCAAGGCATTCAAAAGAGGAGTAGGATTAATTTGGAATGATGTTGGGGGTTGCTGTGGGGACTATTCTCTGGGCACAGGAGCTATAACGGTGACTATTATCTGAAAAGGGAGGCTGCTGTGAGGACTATTCTGTGTACACAGGCAGTATAGTAGGGACTGTTATATGAACATAGTGGTAGCTGTTGGGGCTATTCTCAGGGCACATTAGGTATAATGGGGACTATTCTATGACTACATGTTTTGCTGTAGTGAGTATATTCTCTGGGCACATGAGCTGTAGTGGGGACTATTATATGAACATAGGCATTGCTGTAGTGACTATTCTCTGGGCACAGGAGGTACACTGGGGACTATTATATGAAGACAGGCATTGCTGTAGTGACTATTCTCTGGGCACAGGAGGTACACAGGGGACTATTATACGAACACAGGCATTGCTGTAGTGACTATTCTCTGTGCACAGGAGCTGTAGTGGGGACTATTATATGAACACAGGCATTGCTGTAGTGACTATTCTCTGTGCACAGAAGGCACACTGGGGACTATTATATGAACATAATCATTGCTGTAGTGACTATTCTCTGCACAGGAGGCACACTGGGGACTATTATATGAACATAATCATTGCTGTAGTGACGATTCTCTGTGCACAGGAGGTACACTGGGGACTATTATATGAAGACAGTCATTGCTGTAGTGACTATTCTCTGGGCACAGGAGCTGTAGTGGGGACTATTATATGAACACAGGCATTGCTTTAGTGACTATTCACTGTGCACAGGTGATACACTGGGGACTATTATATCAAAAGGAGCAGCAGTTTACATTTAATGTGAGAATGATGGGGAGAGCAGTTTGAGGGGTGCAGAGTGTGTGGAGAGGCTGGGGTCTCAAATGTCTGTATAAGGTGAAATGGTGTTTAGCTGGTAGGTTGTCCTATTTCTCCAGACATAACTGTTTAAACGTGCAATTCACGTTGACACAATACAAAGGTCTGCTTGTGAAGGGTGTAGGGGACATTTCGAGAAGACAAACTAAAGGGAAAGACGCTGTGACCATAACCAGGGCCCCAAAGAACCAAGGCCTGGCAATCCTCAATGGTTAATACTCATTGCAATTTTAATATTCTAACAATGGTGACAGCTGATATATGCGTCATTGTGAGGAGACCCATTCCATACTTTTAAGGGTTGTATCTATGGCATTGGTCAGTCTATGCACACCCGGCTCTCAATAATCTCACATAGGGGCAATTCTTTGCACAGGATGGGCCATATGAAAGTGCTCACTGCACATTCCATGAAAACACACATGCCTGCCATCTCACCTCTGAGCAAAATGCAGTCGCTATTCTCGAGAGCGCCGTCAGCATAAGGTTACCTGCACTACCATAGCCGCAGCTGGTTTCACATCTGTCCCTGAAAAACAGAGGTTTTGCGAGGCCTCCCATCATGTGTTGCTGGTTCCAGTTTCCATAAGTGTTTGCATTATCCGAGCCCATCCAATGGGTTGGAGCGGGAGGATCTTGGAGAGGTTCTGGTAGCCTCCTTACAATGCATGTTTATTGCCACAGGATAGGATGGCGAGGATGCTCAGACTAGGCCTGCTAGGGATGAAGAGGAACCTGCATGCAGATATACACAACACAACACAACACCCCACACCCACACAAGCTTCATCAGCCATAAGCCCTCATTGAACATGCCAGTGTCCACCTCTGCTTATGGGATCCCAGTGTAGTGATTCACACCATTTACATTTGTAAACATCTACTGGAAAGCCTCTTCCTGAATAAGGTTGACCTAAAAGACATAATGAAGAAATGGGAAAAGTTCAAAGGGTTATGAAAAAAAAGGAAAGCGTGGCGGGTCGGTGGAGGGAAGCTGGTGTGGCATGGTGGGTATTAATACCCATGAGGGGGAAAAAAAAAACATGGAAATCAAAAACAAGCCAAAAAACCTGACCAGACTGAGAAGACTACTTGGTACATTCACCCACACATGTACCAAGTTCTAATGTACATGTACTAAGTTGCTGACTGCCTCTCTGACCCACAGTCGATCAATTACCGATTTACTAATGTGATTAGCCACTTAAACATGTTCTCAATTCACTTACACACACACACGCTCTCAGTCACTGGCTCAGGCATGCATTCACTCACGTGTGTACTCACCCACTGGATCAGCAAGGTACTCACTCATCCCCCCTTCACTCTTAAACAGCTGTCCCTTCCTGAATCAGATGTACTTGCACCTTTGTGAAACTCACTATTTCCTTAACCCACTCACTGTCTTAACAGAAGGGTGAATAATCCGATAGACGAACCAGATCAACCAAGGCCGCTCTTTTATTTTTAGGCGACGGATATAATGATGAGACCAGCCAATCAGAAAAGGACGACGGTGCGGTGGAACCTGGCGGAACCCATACATATGTCTGGGAGATTCCAGACAACTATGGGCCCTTGGAAGCAGATGCTGCATGTCTCACCTACGCTTACTTTTCGCACACGGATGCTCCCCGGGATTTCAATGCCGGCCTGATCGGAGCACTGCTGGTCTGCAGGCCAGGTGAGTGGAGTGGAGATGAGAACACAATTATGCTTTAATTGCACACCATATGCTTTCTGTGCATAATTATGTTCAACATTCCAGTGGAACTACACACACCTGCTAATAGGTGTTTGTGTTGCATACCATACACACATGATTCATACAATGGCTTTGTGCGTTCTGCTAACCATAAAAGTGATGGGTGGAAGGTTTTGGATAGATCTGAACCACTGGCACTGCTCTGGGCAACCTTCCACACCACTGATTTTTAGCCCGTCTGCGCCATTCCTAGGCATGTCTAGGGATGCCTGTGGTCTCATGCAGAAGGGATGTGATTTAGCCGTTAGGGTTGGACTGCCCCTTTGCCTGATTTGCATATGGTCTTTCCCCTTCTGTAACGGTTTGGCAGGTGAAGAGCGATGCTCTGGAGGGTTGCCCAGAGAAAGTGCCAGAGGTTTAAGATGAATTCTAAATCCCTTTTTGTTTTGCTTTGTGTATTCTTAACCATAACGTCTTCCACTTTAATGGCCAGTACTTCCTAGAGGCTGAGGGGATGTCAAAGGGCACAAGCTTGGCCCCCTTATATGCTAGTTTGTGAGTAGACTGATTGAAATGCATCACCGCCCAGAGGTGCAAAGGGGAAATGCATGATGAATGATGGATCAGATTGATATATGTATCGATTATGACTTGTGAGGGGTGTTAGATGAGTAAATCAATGTCATATTATCAATATTATTGATCAGAATTGAACATCTACTTGCATGAAAAAAACGCGCTGGCTCCAGGATCTCTTTAATGTTATTGTAAACTCTTAACACAGAGAAGTAAATGCTTAGGCAAACTTCTGCCATTAATGATACACTGAGACACTGAGACATAGACACACGCGTGCACACACACACACACGCGCACTTGCGCGTGCGCATGCGCATAGGTTGTGCGTAAAGGCAAAAGGGACTGCTCTTTGCACCAAGATTTCTGAAAGAGTAGCAAGGTTAATCAATAATACTCCAATGAAGTAGTCACACGCCCCTGAAGGTGAAGGTGCATCAGCTCGTTAAGTGCAAGGAGCGCAAGGTGTTAGGAGCCATTTCTCAAGGTGTTGCTTAAGCAATTATCACTTATGTTATGTTAAATGTTAAATGTTAAAGGTATTTGTACCGCGCACAATCACCGACGGAGTTGGTCCCCAGGCGCTCTGGCGGATCTGCAAATGAGAAGGTGGGATGGATTAGTAGGTGAAGCGGGAATAGGATAGTGAGAGGAGTGGTGTTCTGTTGGCAGCTTCAACTCGGTATACACCCCGGGTGCTGAGCTTCAGTGCGAGTATCGGATCGATGTAAGTCCTCGTGTGCTGTTGGTGTTGCTTATGTGTTGTTGCGGTGTTGTGAAGTGCAGATTGTAGTGCAAGAGATGGTTGTGTGAGGGTTTTGAGTCAGATAAGTCTGCAGAAATGCTGAGTTTTTTTGTTTGTTGGTTGTATGAAGTTTAACAGAAGTTCCGAAGTCTGTCCGAGTGTGGCGGTCGCCAATCCTCCCATTCTCATCAGGGTGAGCAAAAGGGGTTACGCCTGGCAGGGTTTGGTTTGTGTGGGGCGCTCCCTGTGCTGTTCTAACGGGCTCTGTAAGTGTTCTAATCGCTCCTTACTGTTCTATTCTAGCGAGCTCTGTAGGTGTTCTAATGCTGATGGATTGATTAATGTGGGTTGGGTGTCTATTCTCCTCCTTGGGTGCTGGTGGTGGTGTAGTGGACTCTTCAGACAAACTTTCTATCTAAATGTGTCTGCCGGTTTGGATATGGTCCGCCCGGTACGTACGAGTGGATGAGTCACTTAAGGGCTTTCGTCTGGGTCTAAGTATGTGATCAGTCTCTGGAGACTTCCTTTTGTGGCTATTTCCCATGATACCTTATGGTCTGTTGTGTGGTCGGTTCTTTGGGTTGAGTGTTGGTCCAATTTGAGAGTGGCCGAGGTTGGAGTTATTTTCATCGTTGTTTTAATGGCTGGGCATTCTACTGCGTCGCTTTTGTGGTTACGCTGTGAAGAGCCATGATGTGAGGAGTTTCCTGAATGCTAGGTGGTTTGTTGTGTTCTGTATATCCCTAGGTTGGTCATTCCAGGCTTTAGGTGCCTGGTGAGAGAAAGAGGATCCTCCAAGTTTTTTTCTGTTGTAGGGTTTTGGTTCCAGGCGTATGTCGGGGCTTGATCTCAGTGTTCTTGTCGGTTGATGTAGGCGTAGTTTATCGCTTAGGAATTCTGCGCCTTGTTTGTGTATTGCTCTGTGCGTGATGCACATGGACTTGAACTTTATTCGCTGTTTTAATGGTAGCCAGTGTAGTATTTTTAGCGCGGGTGTGATGTGTTCTCTTCTGGGTAGCTTGAGGAGGTGTCTGGCTGCTGCATTTTGTGTGCGTTGCCGTTTTTTGAGAAGTTGTTCGGGCATGCCCAGGTATAGGCTATTGGCGTAGTCTACTCTGGACATGATCAGAGCGATGATGGTAAGTGTTTTGTTGGCGAATGACAGGAACGGTAGAATCCTTTTTGCTGCTCGCAGGAGGAAGAAACATTTCTTGAGTAGAGAGTTTACTTGTGGCTCTAGAGTGAGGTTGTTATCCATCAGGACCTCTAGATTTTTTACAGTTGATGATGGTTCTGGTGTGGTGCCAAGCTCTCTTGGCCAGGGGATGCAGTTGATGTCTCCTCCCTTTTTTGAAACAATCATTATCTCTGTTTTGCCTGGGTTGATTTTGAGATGGTTGAGGTTCATCCAGTTGAATATGTCGCGAAGGCAATTCTCTAGTGTGGTGTTTTCTTCTCAGGTGTCTTGTATGTTGAAGATAATTTGAGTATCGTCGGCGTAGTTGTAGCATGTGAGGCCATGTTTTTTGATGAGTTTGATTAATAGGTACATGTAGATGTTGAATAGAAGCAGCGAGAAGGATGATCCTTGTGGTACTCTGCATGTGGAGACTCTGGGTTTGGATTTAAAAGGTTTCATCCAGACGGTTTCGGTTCTGTTTGTTAGGAAGGATTTGTACTGTTGTCCGAGTCTGCGTTAGTTTTTAGGTCGTCCCATATTGAGAGGAGAGCTGATTCTGTTCCTCTCATTGGTCTGAAACCAACTTGTGCCTGGTCTAGTAGCAGTGCTCTTTATGCAGGTGCAAGGCTCACAGTGGACACTAATGAAGGCTCCGGTTGCAATCCCAACATTAAAAAGAAATAAACTATTGATGGCACATGTACATTAAAATAAGCAGCATCACAAACCATTTCAGTTTATAATTAGTCATACAGCTGAAAGACATATTTTCAAAAACAACCATTGTCAAAATAATGTGATGTATTCTATGCAGATAAAAATCTCTAGAACTGTATTTAAATCTCATGCTCAGAAAGAACTCTAATCCCAAGAATTTAAGGACATGACGTGCGTTTAGAACTAAACAATGAAAGTAGATTATCTGGTGAACCAGAAGAAGGTGTCGGACAACTTCGTGACATGCTCAGAAAGAGTTTTATTTAAATTAAAAGAAAACTCCAAACTTGCCCGATTTCTATGAGGGATGTTCCCTACCTAACAAAAGTAAAACTATGGATGCACGTCAAGTCCACACAAAAAGTCTTCTGTCCGAATCATAAGTACCCTACCACTTTAGACAGTACCTAACTAAGAGAAAAGGGAGTCTTGCATAACAGCCTTGGTATGGACTTCTGCCTGGCTCTATGGCATTCGAATTGTTCTCAGTCTTACAGTTCTTACAGATTATCTTCACAGCTTTAGTATGAAATACTACAAGGACAGTTGACTTTCTGTCCTCTCCTTCCCCTTGACCGGAGCTGATTTTACCTGAAGCCAATAGAGTCAAGGAAGAATCCTGGTGACTTATTGGGGTCACAGGCAATGCAACTGTTTTTCCGGCACCCATACATGCAGAAAGGTTGCTTTGGACAGGGAGTACCATGCTGAAAGGGGAGTGCTTGTCCTCAAGAGGGGAGTCACTTCCAGTGAGGCCCCACTTGCCCAGACCCCTAGGGAGTGTTTTGCATAGGGGGCTCACCTCCATAGCCTCAAAGGGGTTGGCTCTCCTCTGGGGAGAAGGGACGAATCACCCAGATTCGTCACAACATGGACCCCAGAAAAGCTGAATGTATTGTTTACACACGCACAGGGTGTGTTGCACTTTTATAGGTTAAGCCCTATACAACCATTTAACAAGAACACACACATAACAAGACATTGGAATGTATCAGCTGATAGTATGGTGTGTGTGTGTGCGCGGTGTCCGGTCAATTGGTCGACAACAAACTGGTCGACTGCAATTTGGTCGACACCATTTGGTCGAATGCCAAATGGTCGAATTTTTTATTTTTATTTATATATGTGTTTTGTGGGTTTTCGTGTGGGGAAAAAAAAAAAAAAGAAAAAAAAGGGGGTTGGGGGGGGGGGACCCCCCCAAAAAACCCAAAAAAGGGGTAAAAAAAATAAATAAAAAATTTGACCATTTGGCATTCGACCAAATGGTGTCGACCAGTTGTCCCGTCGACCAAATGTTTTCGACCAATTGACCCGCAACCTGTGTACGCATCACGGTGTGCTTGCAGTTTATCCTACATTGGCAGCACCAAGAGAAGCTAAAGGAAATGTATTTTAGAACACATCACCATATCGACGAATGCCAAGATGTGGTCCAGTACTTGCCCTTCTTTTATTATGTAATTCCAGTGAGTTTTGGCTATAAGTGGTGCCGAAGTGCCAGCTGTGAGCCAAAACTATAGCATTGGAGTACAGCTAGCAGAGAGATGGGATACGAGGAGGGACCCAATGCTTGTGTGTGTTTGTTTTTTTACCCACCCATTGACTGCACATGGCCGTGTTATTCCCTATGAACATTCCCACCAAGTACTTGCCTCTTAAGGCCCCAAACACATCCTCCTGGGAACTCTTTTAGCTAGCTTTATCAAACAGTAACATCAACATGTGTGCTGTAAGTGCCTGCCAGTGGTATTTCTAAGCAGTCTTCTGAGAATTAATTGCTTAACTGGTGCTGTAAAGAAACTACGGGTGTAATAAAAATGCTTTAACCAAGTGTGCCTTTAGGCACTTGATTTATAAACAAACTTCTCCAAAAATCCAACAGTTGTGGCTTCTATATGGGTATTAGATGGGTATTTCCCAGGCACTGCAATCACATGGGCAGTATTTTGGTTTATTTTCGAGCTGCTACCAGTAATTGGCAGGCAGTCCCAACAGGTCACTGCCTCGCACATGGCTCTCACGAGGCTACACACAAGCCAAAGCTGTGGCGCTGCCAATACTCGTTTAGTTTTGGCTACAGTGGTGCACAAGCACCACCAAGGTGGAACCTCAAGCAGCAGTGGTAGTCGCATTCTTAGCACTCAATTCCAGAGTGAGTCAGCTAGACCTCTCACAGTTCCAGGGGACTCTGAAGTCTTTTCTTCCACACTGCAAAGGAGAGCAGAACCACAGGCTGCCGCTGTCTCCTACCTCGTCACGCTCTTCCTCGGCCCATCACATGCCCTTCCTCCCGAGCATGGCTTGGGGTAACTGTTCTTCTGTCTGTGCATTGAGGGATGGTGCGGAGCCGACAGCATTCAGGATCCCACTGGTATGTGTGGAGCCTAGGTCGAGGGCGCGGTGCATTGATAAGCCCGTGAGTGACTCCGGTGCTGCAATAGGGTATCAGCAAGTGGTCTGGGTCAGAAGTGGAGTGCAAGTTCAGAGCTGCAGGTGGGTCACAGTACTACATACTGGGTCAGATAGCACAGTGAGCTAAGCGCTCGCCCCTGATATCTGTGTGCAGCCTGCTGTGGCAGGTTTGAATCCCAGCAGGGTTAACCCAGCTTCTCATCCTTCCAAAGTCAGAAATTGCAGAGCACTCTGTGGGATATAAGGTCCTCTGTGATTTGAGTGGTGTGAGACCTATGGGTGTGTCGCGCTATATAAGAAATACATTATTATTACAATGGCTAAGGATCCTGGAGTTTACGACTGTTGTCAGCTTGGGGGTGCACCATCATGCGGGAGAACATAGTGCAGCCGCCGTGATATGGTGGTGAACATGATGTGAAGGGGAGCGCCTTTTGGTGGCTGTACCTCAAGGTGTTTGCAGGTCATGTGATGCTAAGTGTGGGGTGACTGCAGGGAAGAAATAGGATTCCAGGGGAAGGTCGAACCTCCACCCAAAGTGCAGGGGGAAGGCTAGTATAGAGATGGTTGGAACAGGGTGCCTTATTAAAGCATAAACTGAGAGCTTCTTGAGGGAGATGGCCCCATTAGTATCTGGGAGCTGTCCCCTTCCCCTATAAAAGGAGGCCGCACCTTGAAACACTTGTGTATAGCACGTTATAAATGCCATATCATATCATACCATACCATGTGTAGTGTATTCAGGCCACTGCAGGAGGTGTGCAGGCCCTCATCCATGGCTCCAGACCACTCTCATGGACTACAGATCAGACTGCGTGCCAGGAAGGGCTGGTAGCATTGTGCTGTCCAGTGCCTTCACCGAATAAAGCAAAGGATGAAAAGAAAAGCTGTAGGCGATCTGCTGGTTCACAGCCTCTGAAACGGACATTAATGGTATTTATTGAGTGGAGGCCGAACTTCTGGAGGCAACAGAGCACGTTTACAAGTCGTAACGGGAAGTACATGGCGAGGGCAGACGATTACAAGGGACCAAGGCAAGGAAGCGGGCAGATGACAATGGGGAAAGGGGAGGCCGGGCAATTTGGCAGCAAGGGATCTGCAAGCAACCAGGGGAGGAAAGCAGTGGAGAGCAGATCACTCAGTCTCAGGTTAGGGGGGGGGAGTGGAGGGTGTGTGGACCTAGGTGCTAGGGAGGAGCCATTCCTTGAGAGAAGGGTCTCTGCTTCCAGTAAGGCAGCAGCGAGAGGGCGTGCTTGGTGTTGGGAGGAAGGGGGGGGTTCAGTGTCTGGGAGCATAGACAGAGAAGGCCTAACCTCTGTTTCTTCCCTTTCTTTCCTGCACCAGCCGTGACATGTAGCAGCGGGACAGTAGGAAGAATGTTGCCTGTGCTCTCATCCTTACCCTGGCTGTCTGTGCCCAGGGAACGGCCCAGTTTGAATAAGCATGCATCACTGAGGCTAAAGGTCAGCAGAGGAAGATCAGCTCCTGACACTGCAGTAAGGTCGACTGATGAGGACCGGCTGTGCTACAGAAGATTGGGAGACAACATGAGCGTAAGGCCCATTTCTAAGGGCTCGTCATGGTCTCAAAACCCATAAAGCTATTTACTATATTTCTTTCATGGTCTGAAATCTGGCCTGAGCATGATCTTGATATCAGAAGTTATCAAAGCCCTTCATTGTCTCCTACCGTGAAATCCAGGATTATCTTTCAGATGCCAGGCGTGGCAAACTGAAGCACTCAACCTGGGGCCCAGGATCCTTAACAGTCCTGGCAAAGGGCTTCCATCCAGGACCCACTGATCCCATCTGATTTCAAGAGACTGTGACACAGAGGGAGACCGATCGGAATGATCTCCTGGAAAACATAAGAACTGAGACAAGCTGCAGAGAATCGAAGGGAAACCTGTGAAATCCTCACCAGAAAGATGCACGATTAGGCCTGAAAAGTCTGGCTCCCACTACCTCTTTAGGGTGGGAACTTATCTTGCCCAGAAGAGCCTGAGCCAAGGCCGGCTCTAGGGTTTATGGGGCACTGGGCAGCAAAGGATTTGTGGGCCTCCCCTAATTTATGTATGTAGTGAAGTCACTGACAATGATGTCACAATGTTTGTGTAATACTCTAGAGGATCATGGGAAATTACATTAAGAAATGTTGCCAGGAGTAAGACAGTCAACAAACTTTCTGATGTACTTTATGTGAATGGTCACTATTATTATATATGGGGCAATATCATACCAGGGTATAAATTGGGTGTCCAGCCAGGAGTCGAGAGGATATCTCATGGGCAATGCGTTTGTCTTGGAACCAAGACAACGCAGTACAACACAGGTTTGAATCCTGATCCTGAGCATAGAGACTGGTCTCTGGTATTGAATGCGCTATAAAAGATTAATTAATTAAATGAACCCTCAGAAGGTTGAGGAAGTGGCATTGCCGGAAGCAGTGGAGGTGGGTGATATCCTTTCCGGTCTGGTAGAAAGAACCCTGATGGCCTCTGCAGAAGCGCCAGTAAGAATCTCGTGGATTGGGGAATTGACACTACTGTGAAAAAACATCTACCTTTGCGTATTTAGAATTAAGGGCAACCGTTTAGGGCCCACACACTGCAGACAAAGTCCTTGCAGGATTTAAGAAGCTCTATAAGGCAGTGAAGAACCAGAAGATACTGTACTGATATTGCCTGAGATGCACAGACAGAGCTTCTGTCAGAGCTCTCTTACGATGGAGTGAAAGAAGCCGCAAGAGCCAAGGGGGCACCCATTTGAGGAAGACACAACATTCACATCAGAATGGGGCACTCCAAAGGCTCCAACAAGCCATTGGCCTTAAGACCCTGTTTGAAGGTAGCAGTTCTTTGAAGATACCTTGGACCATAAGGCACACAAGATATTGAGAGCAGACAAACATGTGGACACATTGAGAAAGAAAGGCAGCTCATCCAAAACAAAGGTGACAGGGTCAGAAAGCCAGAACCAGGCCACACTAACTAGAACAAAAGATGGATGCAAGACTATGGGGTTCCATCATGGACAGGGAAGATCGAAGACCCCTGCAAACTCCAGAAATCATGAGAACCACAGCAGGCTTGTGAATGCAAGACTCCAGTGCTGCTTTTCCAAGGCCTGGGCAAAGTGGTTGGCAGGCTCCTCGGTCAACCGGACGATGTGATAGGGCGATCATGTAGCCTTGAGGATGCCTCCAGTCCAATCAGGCATGATCATGAAGCCTAAACCAAGAAGCAAAACCAAGAGGCGGACCATTAGGGTGGCTATAAAAGTACTGCAGGGAACGGAAGCGAGAGGACCCTGGCACAGACAGGACCGTGAAAGGAAGCGAGAGGACTCTGGGGACAGACAGGACTGAGAAAGGAAGCGAGAGGACCCTGGGCACAGACAGGACTGAGAAAGGAAGCAAGAGGACCCTGGGCACAGACAGGACCATGAAAGGAAGCGAGAGGACTCTAGGCACAGACAGGACTGAGAAAGGAAGCGAGAGGACCCTGGGCACAGACAGGACTGAGAAAGGAAGCGAGGGGACCCTGGGCACAGACAGGACTGAGAAAGGAAGCATGAAGTCCCTGGGCACGAACAGAACAGGACTGAGATTGCGTTCAGTTATCTTTCTGGTGGCAAAGTAATCTGCCAGATTCAGACTGGTTCTAGATCTCAAAGCCTGGCTTCTGTCAAGAGGCTTACAAAATGCCTACTCTCCTATTCCAATAAAACGGGGTCCCCAGAGGTTTGCTATAAGAGGGAAACACTCTGTGGGCTCCCATTGTGGACTAAAGACGGCTCCCTGGCTATTTATAAAGTGATTGGCCCCTCGGGTGGCTTAACTCCACCTGAAGTGTATTCATATATTTCCTTAGGTGATTGGTTGGTCAGGGCAGCCCTAAGAAAGTGGGGGTGCAGAAGGTCACCATCAGAGGGTGTGTCAGGCTCTGGTAGAAAGGGGTTTCTGGTGAACTGGGAGAAATCTCATCTCTCTCATTTCCAGAATCTGACCTTTAGAGGATACCTCTAAAATATGGACCCTCATCTTGGCAGACGGCTTTAATAAAATTCGAAAGGACCTCATGAGCCCACCTTTCTTTTGGATCTCGTCACAGATGAGATTATCACCAAGCTTATCAACCAACACAAATCTGTTTCACCCGCTGATCCCATACCGCTACATCTGATTCAAAGCCTTCCTGCAGAGTGTATTCCCCTTTTCACAACAGCCATTAATTACTCCGTTTCCGAAGGTATCATTCCTTCCTCACTGAAACACGCCATTGAGTCTGCTCTTTTGAAAAAGCCTCATCTGGATCCCTCTCTCTCTGACAATTACCCTCCCATATCTCTGCTCCCTGCACTTATGAAGCTCATGGAAGTTATTGTAACACCTCAGTTGACCAGATGCCTTGAATCAAATAACCTCTTACATGGCTCTCAAGCAGGCTTGAGACCATCTATGGGAACTGAGTCTGTCATGATCTCAGTTCTCAATGACCTGGCACTGATGCAAGACCATAGAGGGGCTGGTGTTTTAATCCTCCTTGACCTCTGTCCGGCCTTCAATACAATTAACCATACTATCTTGGTCCAGCGGCTTAAGCAGGTCGGCCTACGAGGTACCACTCTAGAATAGTTTATCTCTTTTTTTATCTGAATGACAGCAGACCATGTCTTTATTTCCTTTTTCAGCCACCCCTTATGCTGTTTTAGATGGTGTCCTCTTTTTCTCCTCTGCTTTTCAATCTCTATTTGCGTCTGCTTGCCAATCTTATCACTTCTTTCAGCGTCCTGTTCTATACCAATGCAGATGACACGCAATAACTTTTATGCCTTGACTCCCAGATATCCGACCCCCCTTCGAAACTGAAGAAGTGCCTCTCAGCAATTGCGACCTGGATAACCAATAACTGGCTAAGATTGAATGGCAGTAAAACCGAGGTCTTGATCATCGGCACCCGCGATCCTACATTGTCTGGAACTCCCACTTTTGGCCGGAGTCACTGGGCGATCTTCCTGCTCCATGTACCCTGGTGAAAAGTCTAGAATCTCTCCTTCTGGTTCCCGGGAAACCCAGATTGCTGCAGTGTGCAATGCGGGTTTCCTGAGATTAAAGCTGCTGAGGAAAGTTCTTCTCTTCCTTTCATCTACTTACCGTACTACTGTGCTCACCTCACCATCATGGGCTCTCTGGATTATTGTAATGGAATTTATCTGGGACCACCAGAATATCTGATCCAGAGACTCCAAATCCTTCAGAATGCTGCAGGCCGATTGGCTTTCGGTGCCTCAAAATTAGAGCGTTTGGCAACACTCCTAGGCAAGCTCCAATGGTTACCGGTCGGAAGACGAATCGAGTTTAAGGCTTTGTGTATTGCACTTCAGACTTTTTATTCGACCACCCCACCTTTTTGCAATAGAAATTTAAAGTTTACACGTCCTCTCGTAGGTTACGATCTAGTGACACGAGCTAGTGACACAAATCTCCTAGTAGTTCCTCCAGATCCAGAGGCCGTTCCTTCTCAGTTAGAGCACCCTTGTTCTGGAATGCCCTTTCACAAGCACTTCAAGAAATACCTGACCACTTCTGTCATCAGTGCCCAGATGCCCCCGGGCCTTGGTTTCGTGCTCAATACATTCAAATACATACATATTGTACATCAATTCTTCACTAGGCAAGGATAGGCAAGAATAGGTGGTCCTACCCCTGGACAGGGCTGAGGAAGGATTGGGCATCTGCAAAGGAAATGTTGAGGGTTCATGAGCACATGGCTTCATGTGTCTTTCTGGTTCCTTGTGCGAGGCTTCATCTAAGATATTGCGTGTTCCATATACACAAGCAATGGAGGTCACCGTCCTAGGAATTTAGGGCTTGGATGCAAGTGACCTCAGAGCCAAGATCCAATCGAAAGCCTTGGTTTGAGTCGGAGAATCCAGAGGAAAGGTATAGAATGGATGCTCCTATAAGGATCATTCTTACCAGAGCTGGTAGCAGCAGAGGCTGTGGTGTCACGCTAAGGCAATGCATTAGATGCATGGAGGGAGTTTGCAGAAATAGACAGAGCTGTGAGGGCCTTAGGTGAGTACTGTAGGGGTAGGCAGTCCTGGTGAGATCAGACTATTCCATAGCATTGATAAATGGGTGAAATAGTCAAAGAGTGAAATCAAGGATATTGGAAGCCCATGACACAGATATAGGGGAGTAGCCTGAGTTACAATTCAGGTCCCTGGAAGCAGCTCACAGTCAGTTGAGTGTGGAAACTGGAAGACTCAGTTGGGTGATTTCTAGTTCTCAGGATAAGTCTTTGAAGGCTGAACCCTTTCAGAGCTTATACCCAGAGGTTTGGGGTCCCTAAAATAGAAATGCGGGCTCATGGGAGTGTATGCAATGTCCCTGGAATAGCCCCAGGCCCTTGTGTATACATTTCATTCAATTCCAGGGATACCTAGGGTCAGCAGGAGGATAGGAAACAGCCGGACAATAGTGGTTCTGGGGGGGTAACTTACTGGCCCAAGAGGGAGTGGTTCTCTACTATGCTGGAACCCCAGATACAGAAAGTGTGGAAGATATCAGAGTTCCCCATCCTCAAGAGGGGAACAAAGGGGCCACAGAGATTCAATGATTAACATGGAAATTAAGCACAGATTGTTATAGGCGCCAGGATTGTCCGTGCAGGTGGTAGAGATAATTGAGCACTCAAGACGGCCGGAAACTCTCCGGGTATATGAAAGCCACTGGGCGAGTTTTATGGCTATCTGGAGATGGACTAACATTCCGGCTTTGCGTTGTGGCTTTGCTGCTGTGCTGCAGTTCTTGGAAGATGGATTCTTGGGGGATTGACAGTTTTTTCTTTAAGGGCCCAGAGGGTCACGATTAAGGGGGGTCTCCTGTGTTGGGCCCCTTATCTTAAGGTGGATTCACGGGCGTTGAATCTGAAATGTGAGCCAGTGTTTTTAGAAAAGGTAGCAACAAAAGTTCATAGATCTGTAGGCAATTTTGTCTTATTGGGGTAAATTTGGGATTTGGCAGTATTTCCTTACCTTAATAATATTGGCAGTACTCTGGCAGTAAATTAGTCTTACATTTAGAGTGGGTCTGGTATCACACTATTTTAGTGAACATACCTTGTTAGCTTGTATTGGTGGTAAATTTAGTGGTATCTTGTTTTGCTGTATTTTATTCCTGTGGTATAGTGGTAAGCATGGTTTCTTTTTTTATACTATAACCCCATCATAAAACAAACCTTTCCTTTCTATTAGAATACCTTCTAGTTGTCTGTAGAGATCCCCAGACTTATACACTTCAGTGAACTCAATGAGTTTATTCAATGCGACACCTATAGTTTGTGGCTGGCATTACTGTCTTATGTACATCCAGTAATCTATGTGCCATTAGGCATTACTGGCTTATGTACATCCAGTAATCTATGTGCCATTAGGCATTACTGGCTTATGTACATCCAGTAATCTATGTGGCATTAGGCATTACTGTCTTATGTACATCCAGTAATCTATGTGCCATTAGGCATTACTGGCTTATGCACATCCAGTAATCTATGTGCCATTAGGCATTACTGGCTTATGCACATCCAGTAATCTATGTGCCATTAGGCATTACTGGCTTATGCACATCCAGTTATCTATGTGCCATTAGGCATTACTGTCTTATGCACATCCAGTAATCTATGTGCCATTAGGCATTACTGTCTTATGCACATCCAGTAATCTATGTGCCATTAGGCATTACTGGCTTATGCACATCCAGTAATCTATGTGCCATTAGGCATTACTGTCTTATGTACATCCAGTAATCTATGTGCCATTAGGCATTACTGGCTTATGTACATCCAGTAATCTATGTGCCATTAGGCATTACTGTCTTATGTACATCCAGTAATCTATGTGCCATTAGGCATTACTGGCTTATGTACATCCAGTAATCTATGTGCCATTAGGCATTACTGTCTTATGCACATCCAGTAATCTATGTGCCATTAGGCATTACTGGCTTATGCACATCCAGTAATCTATGTGCCATTAGGCATTACTGGCTTATGCACATCCAGTAATCTATGTGCCATTAGGCATTACTGGTTTATGCACATCCAGTAATCTATGTGCCATTAGGCATTACTGGCTTATGTACATCCAGTAATCTATGTGCCATTAGGCATTACTGTCTTATGTACATCCAGTAATCTATGTGCCATTAGGCATTACTGGCTTATGTACATCCAGTAATCTATGTGCCATTAGGCATTACTGGCTTATGTACATCCAGTAATCTATGTGCCATTAGGCATTACTGGCTTATGTACATCCAGTAATCTATGTGCCATTAGGCATTACTGGTTTATGTACATCCAGTAATCTATGTGCCATTAGGCATTACTGGCTTATGTACATCCAGTAATCTATGTGCCATTAGGCATTACTGGCTTATGTACATCCAGTAATCTATGTATCAGATTAGACACCTTCCCATCAGCATGCAAGGAAGGGCTCACTCATGACATAGCACACACATCCTTTACCTTGCACATATTTAGTACCGACTTTCTCTTATTGGCTATTTCAATAACAGTGGTAAATTGGTAAATGCACTACTGCACTGATATAAACTTCCCCTCTGTACTTCACTTACATAAATAATTCACAGATGCATGAATGACCCTAACTCTCATTTGTTTTTATATATGCTTTGTATTACATGCCATTTACAAGTCACCAAATCTTACCATGTGTTTTTTACAGCATCATCTGCAATATAAACAAACAAAACAGAACAAGCAGGTATTTTTGAAAACATGAATCAATGTTCCCACACTTTGAATATAGAGAGAAATAAACATGCAATGATTCCTAACTTCTCTGCACTGCAAAAATCCTAGCCGCAAGCACAGCATACAAATTCCTCACTTGGCACACATCCCTTACCAAGGCCAGTAATCTGATTCCTACACGACTTCGCTGTCCTTTGCAGTCCCAGTGTCAGCGCAAAACCCCTCTGTACACTTGTGTGGGGGAGCACCAACTGATTAGATTCAGTCAGCGCTCGACCCCCTTGAAACTCTGTCTGTCTGTCTCCTCAGCCCATCATGAACTAACTGCTCTCTCGTTTCTTTTTCTTAGGGAAACCTTTACCCGTCCCTTTATTGACGTGGCTTGTCTGCCTACATTTTCTATCAAATCAGGTTAAAAAGAATGAGCTCTGTGCCAGCCTTCGTTTTCAGAACAATGAAATCTTCATGTCCATAATAACTGTTTCACTTTGCTTCCTGCGTCTTGCATATTTTCTGTTCTCACAAGCTGAATAAAATGCTAGTGTGCATTTAAAAATGAATTTCAAATAGTGCAACCAAAACATGGATTTCACCTAATTTTGCATAAAAGACTACATTCTCATGTTAAACGTTAGAACTTAGCACTTGAGTTATGTTAGTAATGTTAGTCGGTTATGTATTCTAATGTAGTCTCCATACATGAAGCATCCAAAATACACAGTGCACCTCATTATTTGAACCTGGCAGCACCTGGCAGCACACTATGTGTGCTCTGAATATCTGCAGTTTCAAACTGGGCCTGGGCCTGTGTACTTTGTATGCTAGCAATAACAGTTTATATTATACTGGCAAAAAACATGCTATATTACATACTGGCAAAATGCTATTATATTTTGGCAAAAATGCTATACATGTCCTTACATACCCTCCTTTTTCCAAGAATTCTGGCTAACCAAACCCACAATTGGAGGAAACCCAAATTGTTCTTCTTTCTTTTTCCATTATATATATCACAATTGAAATAATAGCAACTCAGTAAAATGAACATTGAAATATTTCTTAATAAACCACTGCTTAATCATAACAAAAGTAAAACAGATCCCAAATGGGCTCAACAATCCTCATAGATATATTGTACACGTTTCTCTCCAACCGAAGTGTCCATGTATGTTCAAATGTTTTTATAGTCATATTCTTTATATAGTTGTGATGACACCAAAATAATAAAATAAAACAAATACATAAAACAAATAACTAACATAACTAATCAAAACAATAAAATAAAATAATAAAGTTGTGAGACCCCATCGGTCCACCGACAAGCTACAGAATAAAGTTCAATTCACTATTGTTCCATTAATTACGTTCACCATCTTTATGACCGCACCTCTGAGATGTCCCGATCATCAACTTTTCATCATCTGGTTCATTCGGTGAAACTCTTTCATCCTGGTGCTCTGGGGTGCTTTTCCATAGAAATCATATCTTTATGCATTCCAGTCGCTTTGTCTTCACCTCCATACTTTGGTTCGGAGGCTTTACTTGGGCTTCATCCTGTGGACTCCAGGACTCCATCATATCTCACATCCTCCGGTCCTGTGACCTGCGACCCCAACCAAATGTCAGTTAGTTGTCTAAATTAAATATAAAAGGGACAGATTAAGTACATAGCACAATACCAGTTTTACCCTTTCTACCATTCTGCCAAAAACAAAATGTAGTTCAAAACATTCCGATTGACCCTTCCGATATCTGCAACTAAGCACATGTTAGAGAGAAAACGACAATATACATATGACATCATTAAACATTAAAACAATTTTTATGTAAAACATGTCAGCATTATACCACAGTAAGTCAACCTGATTCAGCACCTTCTATCGATTTTATTACCGCACCTCTCTCAAATGTGGTATTTTCATCTTTATTTATCACCACACTAAACATATCTATTTTTTTTATGGTGCAAGACACTATGAAGAAAGTCACTGCGTCTTTCTCTCCATGTACTCAGGACACTTAAGCTGTCTCTACCTGCTCAAGTCTCCTGATTTCATGCTTTGGATGACACGGTTTAATTTGGTTAACATGAACTAATTGTTCTGTCACCATTTCGCATTCGCATTGATAGCCAAACAATCCATCCCTATCAGAAAGATACAAGGAGACCCCTCACACAGTTGTGACTACATGCTCGTCAAAATCAACCCCTCACCTAGCTGCACCATCACCGGCCACCTCACATACCGCCCACCAGGACCAGCGGGAGAATTCCAAGAAGCGCTCTTACACACCATCAGCAACAACCTCAAGAAAACCACCATGTCCATCCTCCTGGGTGACATGAACCTCGGGCTCAATGACCCTTCAGACAGGAATGCCACCTCGTTCAACAACGCCCTCACAACACTTGGATTCAAACAAGAAGTGTTAAAACCAACACACAACAAAGGCCGCATACTGGATTGGATCACCCAACACAACTGTCAGATATCGATGCCCATCATTGACCCCATTTCCTGGTCGGACCACTCCATCATCCACTTCAATATCAACTACTCCAGAACTCCACCCACCACTCACCAAGCTCTGCTGCCCGCCCTCACGAGGAGCACCAAGCAACTAACCAAGGAAAGACTATTTCCCCACCTCCTGGTTCCCGAACTCAAACACCCTTTCACCAACAACCCAGACACTCTCGCAGAAACCTACAACGCCATTATCACCAAGGCCATAGATACCATTGCTCCCTTGGCACTTAGGAAAGCTAAACCCACCAAAAAAAATAACTCTTGGTTCACTCAGGATCTCCTGAAACTACGCTCACAAAAACGACTAGCTCTCAAAGCCTGGCAAACGAACCCCACTGACATCACTAAACAAGCCTTTAAAGACGCCGCCAAACAATACAAATCCACCATCATTGCTGCCAAAGCCAACTCCTTCAATACCAGGATCGCCAACGCTAAATCCGGATCCAGAGAAATCTTCGCTATCTTCAGAGAATTGGAGTCCCCAACTCCCCCCCCTAACCCCTTGAATAAAGACAAAGAATGGTGCAATGACATCCAAGAAGCCATGCTCAACAAACTGAATACTCTGCAAGATAAAATCATCACTCACCAAAAAGCCTTATCGCAACAACTATCCAACCTACACCAGAACACCACCCCTTCCGAAATTCCAGCCTTCTCGTTCCAGGAGATGACAGAAGAGGAAGTCCGAACCATACTCAACGCCATCAAACCCTCCAACTGTAAAGGCGACTCATGTCCAGCCCAGCTCATCAAGGATAGCGCACCTTCACTAGTACCGTTTTTCACAGCCTTCATCAATGCCTCGTTCAGATCCAACCAAGTGCCATCCTGCCTCAAAGAAGCTTGGGTCCGCCCATTACTGAAAAAACCTACACTAGACCCCAAGGTACCAGGGAACTACAGGCCCATCACAACAGTTCCATTCCTTCTCAAAATCCTGGATAAAGCTGCATACATCCAAGTTCAAAACTACCTAGAAACGCATCACCTACTTGGTCTCCGGCAATCTGGCTTCCGGCCAAACCATGGCACAGAAACAGCACTACTGGACCTCAAGAACCAAATCGATGACCTAAGAGACGTAGGCAAACCAGCTCTCCTACTTCTACTAGACCTTTCGGCGGCATTCGACCTGGTCAATCATGACACCCTCTGCCACCACCTCTCTACAGCGGGCAACTTCTCACCAGAAGCCACCGCCTGGATAGCATCCTTCCTTAAGGGCAGAGAAATGAAAGTCTTCTCGGACACAGCCTCCGCCCAGTCACATCTTATTAAATGCGGTGTCCCGCAGGGATCCTGCATATCTCCTACTCTGTACAACCTCTTCACAAGGGCACTATTTAAATACCTCGATGCAATGGGCATCACATACACAAACTACGCGGACGACACACAAGTCCTCATCCCTCTCACCGGAGACTATGAAGCCGACCAAAAAACCCTCATCTCCATCTACACCACCATCCAGACCTGGATGGCTGAGAATTGGCTCTGCCTCAACAGCGAAAAAACAGAGTTACTCATCATCGGATTACCTGCCACAATCAATAAAATGGGGCCCCAATATGACTCCTTCATCATCGACAACTGCTGCATCTCGGTCTCCAAAACAGTCAAAATCCTTGGAGTCTACCTGGACTCCAACCTCACCATGGACAGACAGGTCAACGCAATCTCTTCAGCAGCAGCCTACCACTCAAAACTTATCACCGCAGCAAGGCCCTTCCTTTCGCAGGAAAACTCCCTCACCATCGCAAGAGCTATCATAGGATCCCGCCTAGACTACTGCAATGCACTCCTACTAGGCACTTCAGCCAAAAACATTAAAAAACTTCAAACGGTGCAGAACAATGCCCTCAGAGCAGCAACAGGAATCTCGAAAAGAGACCACATTTCAGCCACCAGAAAATCCGTCCACTGGCTTCCAGTTAAGGAACGAATCCTTTTCAAATCACTGGCACTCACCCACAAATGCCGACAGGACACAGCACCACGCTACCTTGCACAGAGATTCTCTGATCCCCCCTCCAACAGACCAACTAGATCTAGCCACACCAACCGCCTAGCAATTCCAAAAAGCCTCAGAAGCAGAGCAGGTGGCGCTAGCTTCCCTGTCCTCGCCGCCACCAACTGGAACTTATTACCCGCCGAGATTAGAGGTATCAAATCCCACCTGTGCTTCAGGAAAGCAATAAAAACCATGCTGTTTGTATAAACCCCTCTTGGGCCCTGTCAACTGTACAACCGATGTAATGTCTATCGTCCTTTTTTTCCCAGGCTAGGGGTAGATACGATCTTGATGTAACCTCCTCTATCTACCCCTCCTTGCACTGAAACTAAGTCATTATCTTGCAACAGCGCCCCGATGCCTCTGGGCTGTGTGGCGCTTTACAAATGTAAAATAAATAAATAAATAAAAAAAATGTCACCCTCTGTCTTTAATAGCTTGTAAACTACTGGGGACACCTTATCCACTATCTAAATGGCCCTTGCCAGGCCGCAAGAAATTTAGAATTTTTATGTTTACCTTTTCCAAAAGGAAATTTATATACCAGATCCCCTACATTATACTCTTTCACAGACGTCTTTTTATCATAATATGACGTTGCACTGTCAGCAACTATTTCCAAATTTCGCAGCACAAATGCAAATGCATGTTGTAAATGCTTCCTCATTTCTTCCACATATTCGTGAACTGTAGATGCACTCATGTGTCCTGCATAATAAATGTTGTGGCAGTACCATTTTCCTTCCTGTTAATACTTCATGAGGACTGATACCTGTTGCTTTGGAAAGAGTCGATCTGATTGCCATCAATACCCGAGGTAATCGTAAATCCCAACTGGAACCTTCCTCCACTACAAACTTCTTTAATATCTCCACAGCAGACCTGTTGCAACATTCAGCATTCCCAGAAGAGGCTGGCTGGTACGCAATATGCAGTTTCCTTTTCATCCCCAATATCTGCCACACCTTACTCATTAAGGTGCTTGTGAAATGACTTCCTCTGTCAGACTCTATTCTTTGTGGTAATCCAAATCTTGAAAATATATGATTTACCAGTAATATAGCTGCTGGTTGTACACTACAATCTGGTGCAGGTCACTTAAGTTTTTCTGTGTGTGCTTTATTGACGTGGCTTGTCTGCTTACATTTTCTATGTGTCCCTTTATTGACGTGGCTTGTCTGCTTACATTTTCTATCCAATCAGGTTAAAAAGAATTTGTTCTGTGCCAGCCTTCATTTTCAGAACAATGAAATCTTCATGTCCATAATAATTGTTTCACTTTGCTTCCTGCGTCTTGCATATTTTCTGTTCTCACAAGCTGAATAAAATGCTAGTGTGCATTTAAAAATTAATTTTAAATAGTGCAACCAAACATGGATTTCACCTCATTTTGCATAGAAGACTACATTCTCATGTTAAAAGTTAGCACTTAGTACTTGCATTATGTTAGTAATGTTAGTTGGTTATGTATTCTAATGTAGTCTCCATACATTAAGCATCCAAAATACATGGTGCACTTCATTATTTGAACCTGGCAGCACCTGGCAGCACGCTAAGTTTTTCTATGTGTGCTATGAATATCTGCAGTTTCAAACTCGGCCTGGCTGTATACTTTGTATGCTAGCAATAACGCTATATATTATACTGGCAAAAACATGCTATATTACATACTATCAAAATGCTATTATATGCTAGCAGAATGCTATTATATGCTGGCAAAATGCTATTATATTTTGGCAAAAATGCTATACATGTCCTTACAGATCCCACTGTGCAGATCTGCCTGCTTTTCTTTTATGGTGCAAAATCATCAGAAGAGGAAGAAGCATGTCATTGCATAGATATCAAGAGATATGTATATATATATATATATACATATATATATATTCAGTGAAAAAACTTTGTTAAAGGGACGTTATGGTTAAGTTGCGCTACTAAAAACTTATGAAATTCAGTGAAAAAAACTTTGTTAAAGGGACGTTATGGTTCAAAGTAAAACCGAAAAACCCCTGAAATTCGGCAGTTATGGTAAGATAAGCAACCATAACTCGCGCCACCGTGCACTGCTAACACTAACACCCAGGACATCAAAGATGACATCACAAATGTCATTGATGACATCACTGATGACACTACATATCTGGCTCCCCCTTTTTTTCCTTTACTGACATATCTAGGCCACATGGTTTTGCTCAGTAACAGTCAAGGGGCCTCATTACGACCCTGGCGCAAAGGGATTACCGGTACCGGTAGCGGTAATCCCTTAGTGCCTGATTACAAGGTCCCTTTGCGGGTTCACACCTTAACGGCTGGTTTTATCAGTCGTTAAGGATTGGACCCGTAAAGGGACCTTGGTGCTAATTACCATACCTTCACAGTACGCAAAACTCCAATAAGAAAGCAGTTATCATTTCAGTATTCAACATGGCAAGATTATGAATATTACACCTTCATCATGTATGCTGCACACACTGCCTATGTTTCTGCATAAGTAGCTTAGGATACTGGATAGAACTTCATAATAGAATGCTATTTATATCAATGCATTGCTTAATGCACTAATTAGCTCATGATATTTATCCCAATGATCCTTGACAGTTTTTGGTCCGCATTATAAGAATCCCTTGTACAGAGTTTTCATGAAAAGTAAATGAACATGTGATGTCATCAGTGATGTCATCAATGACATGTGTGATGTCATCTTTGATGTCCTGGGTGTTAGTGTTACCAGTGCACGGTGGCGCGAGTTATCGTTGCTTATCTTACCATAACTGCCGAATTTCAGGGGTTTTTCGGTTTTACTTTGAACCATAATGTCCCTTTAACAAAGTTTTTTTCACTGAATTTCATAGGTTTTTAGTAGCGCAACTTAACCATAACGTCCTTTTAACAAAGTTTTTTCACTGAATTTCATAGGTTTTTAGTAGCGCAACTTAACCATAACGTCCTTTTAACAAAGTTTTTTCACTGAATTTCATAGGTTTTTCGTAGCGCAACTTAACCATAACATCCCTTTAACAAAGTTTTTTCACTGAATTTCATAGGTTTTTAGTAGCACAACTTAACCATAATATCCCTGACTTCATATACATGTAACATAGAACATACTGAACCCCCATGTAGTGATTTTGATGTCCGCGGACTACCGCCATGTCCGCGGACATACCGAGAATCTGAGCGTGGTGAATGTAAATTTAAATAGTGTGCCCCATTTCCCCTTTGAAGTTGGCTCTGAAAAGAGCCGTTTTTTTTGGTTTTTTTACAGATGCTTGACAGACACCTGTTATTTTGTATTTTTTTTCTTGTTTTTTTTCTTACTTTACTCCTAAAATCTTCACATAACCTTCTCCAAAGCAACCCTTACATTCCAAAATAGAAAGGCATTTCCCGTAAAAGATAAAGAGATGCCATCTTCTTTAAAATTAACAGTATTACTGGCATCAATATTCTCATTATTACAGAAGAACATACCAGCTCTAAGCATGAAGGCACACATGCCTCGGTTGATGACATACCTAGCAATGTTTTGCTGAGGACAAAAAACTGAACTATTGTCCCATATTGCCCTAGGTAGTAATCCAGAAAAAATGACTTTCGCATTTGGAAGGATCTTCATTACGGCTTGAACCAAGCGTTCCAAATCAGCCAACAAAGTAGGGGCACTGACGTTGCCCAAATGGAAAGCACCATAGTGCAAAACTACCACATGCGGACTGCTCATCGTTGCCATATCCTCACAAACTTGTACAATTCCCTATACATTGCAATCAGGCACAGTGCTCCACACCACCTTCACTCCTTTCACATCAAAGTTATTTTCAACATGCCTGCATCAAGCGTACTTTTGTAAACCATGCACAATCATATCTCCAAGCACCAACACCCTGACTTTCTCTACTTCTGCCATCTTCACAACACACAGTCTCTTTCAACACAAATCCACAACCTCGACATCTGATTGGCTAATCCGTACAGTCTTCTTTCCATGTTGGATTTGCTGGAAAACCCCGGATGTAGCACGCCCTGTCCATGGACAGCCGCGGTGTCCGTGGACCGTGTAACTCTTCAACACCCCTTCTACCATTTCCACTTTACTCTCTGTGCCATTCCCTCATTGCATACAGCTAAGCAGTCACACAATACGAAGAACGTCCTCAGAACACCCGCATTTTGTTTATTTTTGAACATTTCAGGACAATTATCATTTCATTATTCAACACATTAACATTACAAATATTATACTTTCATCTTGTTTTTTTTTTTTTTTTTTTTTTTTTTACTCTACTTACCTTGTACTGCACTTCCCCCCCCACCTCCTCCCCCCTGCACTTCCTCCTTTTCCCCTTACCTCTGCACTTGCGCGATCTGAATGACACCTGGCCTAGTAGGATCGTTTGTCTGTTTTCCCCTTGTTTCCCTCCCTCCCTGCCTCGTCGCGCCTTGAAACACTTGTGTATAGGCGCGTTACAAATACCATATCATATCATATCATATCATATCATATCATATCATATCATATCATTGTACGCTGCACACAATGCTATGTTTCTCCATTAGTAGCTCGGTATACTAGATAGAACCCCATAATACAATGCTATTTATATCAATGCATCGTTCAAAGCACTAATTACGGTATGATATTTATTGCAATGATCCTTGACACTTTTTTCGCAACATTATAATAAAAATCCCTAGTACACAAATTTCATGAAAAGTAAATGCACATGTGATGTCATCAGTGATGTCATCAATGACATTTGCGATGTCATCTTTGATGTCCTGGGTGTTAGTCTTAGCTGTCACGATGCCCGCTCCCGGGGAGCCGGCTCAGGCCCTGCGTCCCCGAAAGCGGACATCAAGTCCCCGGGGAAGGTCCCAGCAACCCCTTATAGGGGCCCTTTGGACAGCGTCCTGGCGCCTATGGTGCCAGGCTCATAGAAAACCTCAGTCATGGCGCCATAGGCGCCAGGCTCATTATGAAAGTGTTTGGGTGCACTTACCTGATGCAGACCATGCTGCAGAACCCCGGCCTCCTTGAGGACTGAAAGGAACTACTTTACCTGTGGGACTCATTTACCACCCGGGCGTGGTCGGGGAAGGATACATACCTGATTGGAGGAAGGACACATTCTAGGAACTTCTTCCAAGGCTATTTAAACCACACCCGATCAGCCACACGTGCTTCGCGTTGTTCTGCATCTAGCAGCTGGACGCTCACCGTGTCTGCTCCTGCATCCTGACTTCTGCCACACCTGCCAGCATCCTGAATCACCTGCAAAGGAAGGGAACAAGAGAACAGAAGAAGGAAAAGGCCTCACCTGCTAAATCTGCATGCCAGAGACATTTCGCCGACAATCCTGAAAAAGAAGACATTTATTTTTAAAAGCACATCGCTGCAGCGCCGCATTCTACTCACCTTTACAGGGCGCCTCGCAGTCGCGCCCCCGCGCCTAGGGAGAAAAAGACAAGAACAAAGGTGAGAGAAAGAAGGGAAAAGGGAAGCTAAAACTCCATGTCAAGACTTACCTGTTGGGTCATTCCCTTTTCATTTCGGGTCCGCGCCGCATCCAGGCATTTTCGGATCCCAGCCCCTAAGGGGAAAAACACATCAGCGTTAATGAGTGAATGAAAAGACATTACCAAAACACTCATTAAAGACTTACCTGATTTCCACAAGGATTTCACCGCTCACCTCGGGTCGGTGCCAGTTCCCCGGCATTCCGTATCCCGGCCCTATGGGGAAAAAGACACTAGCATTAGAACATTAATGCATGGACACAAGGGGAACCACTTATAGAAAAACTTACCTGGAAGCCAAGCAAGTTTGGTTCTCACCCATCCGAAAATCCAGTGACGTAACTGGATACCAACGCGCCCCTGCATCAGAAGCAGGATGGAGAGCTCGTCCTTCCAGACCATAAGGTGAGACGCTACGGGGAAGCACAGAAGGGTTTTGAGGAGGGTGAGAGGAGTAAATGGGAGGCCGATTGCATTACCCCGCAGACAGTTAACCCCCTATTCTCACCTACAGAAGGATACTTCTGCGAGTCAGACAAGCCAGATCTGGGGCCCGGTCCAGTCCGTCTTCCGAACCCTGCGCATCACCTTAGACGAGGTCACAGCAGCGCGAACCAGGCCAGCGCCCCCGTGGGAGTCAGGTGAGCGTTACAGAACGCGAAGCCTTCCTACAAATTCCCACCCAGGTGCTATGGAAACTTCTGAGACTGATCAGATGGCCCAATTACTGGGGGAATTACGGGCCGAAGTACATGCCGCTCGTCAAGAGACTAATGCCCTCAAGAGGGAATTAATAATATCAAAGGAAAGAAATGATGACCTGGCCAGACAGCTTTTGCAAGGTCAAGCTGAACAAACTCCTCTACCCTGTTCCGGAGGGAACCCCGCTCCTGTGGTTCCCAGTAACCCTGTGCAGATTAATCTACCAGGAAACATGCCGCTGGCCCCACCTGAACGCTTTGCTGGGGACCCCAAACGATTCGCCGTATTCATGAATCAGTGTTGTTTGCACTTCCAATGCAGACCTGGGGCCTTCCCTAATGATCAGACCAAAGTAGCCTTTGTATTGTCATATCTCAGCGGCTGCGCTGCCGATTGGTCAGTTCCACTGGTTACTCAAGATGACCCGATTCTCCGTGATTTTCAAGGATTTCAAGCAAGCATGGAAAGGTTATTTGCTCGACACTCTCAGGGGCAGGCTCTGGATGATGAACTTCTATCCCTGCGACAGGGCAATCAGGACCTCCTATCCTATATTGCAACCTTTAATAGACTAATTGTGGAAACGGGATGGCCAGAGGATAAAAGAGTCACGTTATTTTATCGAGGTCTACGCGGAGAACTTAAAGATGTCTTGGCCCAAGTTGTAAATCCGCCCCAAGAATGCACAGAATATATAGACTTAGTGGTCCAATTGGATCACAGACTTCAAAACAGAAAAACAGATCGGTCCAGGTTTGAGACCCGGGTGTTGGTCAAGACCCACGCTAACCCCAAGGGAGTTGATGTCTCTGAGCCTATGCAAATTGGAGGGGTTAAAGAACCCTTAACTCAAAAGGAACGTGAAAGGAGGCGGCAGTTAAAATGATGTCTTTATTGTGGGAACTCTGGACACTTCCTACGAGATTGCCCGGCAAAACCGCCCCGAAAAGCGGTAGGAGCCGCTGATAAAATCCATGAAGACTCTGTTTCGGGAAACGACTCAGCCCGACAAGCGTAGGGGTCCGCTTGCCGAGCTTGAAAACTAACTCTCAGACCTCGCATTTCATTGTGCCAATGGTTCTCGTAGATCCAGAAAAGCCTAAGCGGTTGCATGCAATAAAGGCATACATCGATAGTGGGGCTATTGGAAACTATGTGGATCGTGAATTGGCCTCTAGGATTAACCTCCCTCTCCGTCCTAAAACCAGCAAAGATGTCATCACCACAGTCGATGGAACTGAAATTGCCTCTGGACCGGTAACACATTCCACTACTGGGGTGACTCTTATTGGTCCTGACGGCCATCGGGAGGCAGTTGTGTTTGATGTAATCAAGGCTCCACAGTTTCAGGTTATTCTTGGAATTCCTTGGTTAGAGACACATAATCCTCGAATTGATTGGCGAGCTAAGAGAATAACCTTCCCGGATTGTGCACAAACATGCTACCCAGAAAACCTGAAGATTAATCTAGCATCTGTAACCTCTGCCTCCATGCAATTACCTCCGGAATACCAGGACTTTCAGGACGTCTTCCAAAAGGAACAGGCCAACATGTTACCTCCTCACCGATCGTACGATTGCCAAATCGATCTGGTGCCCGGTGCACAACCCCCTTGTAGCAGGATTTATGCCCTTACCGAACCTGAGAACCTGCATTTGAGACAATATTTGGATCAATACCTCGCCAATGGTTTTATTCGCCCGTCAAAGTCCCCGGCATCCTCGGCTTTGTTCTTCGTGCCTAAAAATGAAGGCGACCTTAGAACTTGTATCGATTACCGCGCATTGAACCAGATAACGGTTAAAAACCGTTATCCTCTGCCTCTGATTCCTGAACTCCTTGACCAGGTGAAGGACGCTTGCATATACACCAAGTTAGATCTCCGGGGGGCATATCTTCTGGTGCGAGTAAAAGAAGGCGACGAATGGAAAACAGCCTTCCGTACAAAATATGGATTATTCGAATACCAGGTAATACCTTTCGGGTTGTGCAATGCGCCTGCTGCCTTCCAATTCTTCATGAATGATGTCCTTCGGGAACTCATCGATGTTTGTGTTGTCGTCTATATCGATGACATTCTAGTGTACTCCTCTTCGGAATCTGATCACAGAAAACACGTTAGGGCAGTTCTGGAAAAACTGCGCCAACACAAACTATTTGCTAAACTGGAGAAATGTGTTTTCCATACCAAAGAAGTTGAGTTTCTCGGTTTCATCCTGACACCCTAAGGAGTCCGAATGGACTCAAGAAAAGTGGATGCCATCCTCAAATGGCCATCACCTAGCTCTGTAAAAGGGGTTCAAAGCATGCTCGGCTTTGCCAATTTCTATCGCAGGTTTATCCCGGAATTTTCACGCATAGTACAACCCATTGCTGCACTCTTGAAGAAAAATAAAGTTTTAAATGGTCTGAAGAAGCCGAGCAGGCCTTCCAGGATTTAAAAGCTAAGTTTACCTCCGCACCTATATTGAAACACCCACGTCCAGATCTCCCGTATGTCGTCGAAACTGACGCATCCAGCCTAGCCATGGGAGCAGTTCTGTCAAAGAGATCCTGAAACCAACCAACTGCATCCCGTAGCATTTTGGTCCAGAAAATTCTCTGCACCAGAGATTAATTACGCAATCACTGTCAAAGAGCTGTTAGCCATAAAGTCCGCTTTTAAAGCCTGGCGGCATTACCTGCTTGGCGCTCGACATACCATCATGGTGATCACTGATCACCGGAATTTACAGTATTTGAAAACCGCCAAGGCTCAGTCATCACGGCAGCTCTGATGGGCTTTGTTTTTCGCTGAATTTGATTTCGTGATTACCTATCGACCTGGCTGCAAGAACGGCAAAGCAGACGCCTTATCCCGAATTGGAATGGGAGAATCTGATACAAACTCAGAACCAGTACCAATAATTCCCGAACAGAGAATCCTAGGCATGACTTCGTTACAGACGCTTGAAGACATTCAAGTCAGAGTGAAACAACTCCTGGACCCTACAGTCCTACAGGATTGGATACAAAAGGGATCAGACTTTACCATAAATAATGGTTTAGCTTATTACCAAGGACGCTTATTCCTGCCGCACAAGGATTTACACGAACTAGTTATTTCAGGTTATCATGATACATTAATAGAGGGACACCCCGGTATTGCCAAGACAATGGAAAAGGTGAAACGACAATTCTGGTGGCTCTCTTGGCGAAAAGATGTTAAATCTTTTGTGATGTCCTGTGGTGTTTGCACCCAAGATAAAGGTCAAAAGAAAAGACCAGCCGGTCTCCTTCAACCTCTAGACATACCGCCAGCTCCCTGGCACACCCTATCAATGGATTTTATTACGGACTTGCCTCCTTGTTCGGGATACAATACCATTCTGGTAATTGTGGATTTGTTTTCCAAAATGGCCCACTTCATTCCTTTGAAAGGTTTACCTTCAGCTTCTGTCCTAGCGAAAGAATTCCTCGAAAATATTGTTCGGCTACATGGATTCCCATCTATACTAATCTCTGACCGGGGAAGCCAATTCATTTCCCACTTCTGGCGCAAATGTTGTCAAATGGCACAAATCGACGTAAGATTATCGACCAGTCACCACCCTCAGACCGATGGTCAGACCGAGAGGACAAATCAGACTCTTGAGCAGTACTTACTGTGTATGTTACAGCAATCTGAAAGCAACTGGAAAGACATTCTTTGGATAGCCGAATACGCATATAATAATTCGGTACACTCTGGAACTGGCCATAGTCCTTTTTTTACCTTGTTTGGACATCACCCTCGAACCTCAAACCTCGACTCACCTCAGAACCTCGGAGTGCCCGCAGTAGAACATCTGCATTCTACCATTACCCGAGCCTTCAAAGAGGCAACCACGCATTTACAACAAGCCAAGAGAAAATACAAGGAAAATGCTGACCTACATCGGAGTCAAGCACCTCCGTATCAGATTGGGGATCAAGTATGGTTAGCTACCAGACATTTACCGCTCAAAGGGCCTCGAACTTTTAACCCAAAATATCTGGGACCTTATTCTATTACGGCAATAATTAACCCAGTAGCGGTTAAACTTGATTTACCAGCTAATATGCAAATTCACCCTGTTTTTCATGTGTCACTTCTGAAACCAGTGGTCCCCGGAACCCGACTACTCAAACCTCCAGAACCTATTCAAATAGATGGGGAACCCGAATTCGAAGTGAAGAACATTTTAGATTAAAAAATGTTTAGGTCAAAGCTTTTCTACCTAATTGATTGGAAGGAGTACGGACCTCAGGAGAGGTCGTGGGAACCCAGTGACCATGTGCATGCACCTCGATTAGTCAGGAAATTCCACTGACTCTTCCCAAACAAACCAAAACCCCCGGAGGGAACAACCTTGGGAGGGGCCTTGGGGGGGAGTGCTGTCACGATGCCCGCTCCCGGGGAGCCGGCTCAGGCCCTGCGTCCCCAAAAGCGGACATCATGTCCCCGGGGAAGGTCCCAGCAACCCCTTATAGGGGCCCTTTGGACAGCGTCCTGGCGCCTATGGCGCCAGGCTCATAGAAAAAGTCAGTCCTGGCGCCATAGGCGCCAGGCTCATTATGAAAGTGTTTGGGTGCACTTACCTGATGCAGACCATGCTGCAGAACCCCGGCCTCCTTGAGGCCTGAAAGGAACTACTTTACCTGTGGGACTCATTTATCACCCGGGCGTGGTCGGGGAAGGATACATACCTGATTGGAGGAAGGACACATTCTAGGAGCTTCTTCCAAGGCTATTTAAACCACACCCGATCAGCCACACGTGCTTCGCGTTGTTCTGCATCTAGCAGCTGGACGCTCACCGTGTCTGCTCCTGCATCCTGACTTCTGCCACACCTGCCAGCATCCTGAATCACCTGCAAAGGAAGGGAACAAGAGAACAGAAGAAGGAAAAGGCCTCACCTGCTAAATCTGCATCCCAGAGACATTTCGCCGACAATCCTGAAAAGGAAGACATTTATTTTTAAAAGCACATCGCATCGATCGCTGCAGCGCCGCATTCTACTCACCTTTACAGGGCGCCTCCATGTTCAGCAGCGACCATCCGGATTCGCAGTCGCGCCCCCGCGCCTAGGGAGAAAAAGACAAGAACAAAGGTGAGAGAAAGAAGGGAAAAGGGAAGCTAAAACTCCATGTCAAGACTTACCTGTTGGGTCATTCCCTTTTCATTTCGGGTCCGCGCCGCATCCAGGCATTTTCGGACCCCGGCCCCTAAGGGGAAAAAGACATCAGCGTTAATGAGTGAATGAAAAGACATTACCAAAACACTCATTAAAGACTTACCTGATTTCCACAAGGATTTCACCGCTCACCTCGGGTCGGTGCCAGTTCCCCGGCATTCCGTACCCCGGCCCCTATGGGGAAAAAGACACTAGCATTAGAACATTAATGCATGGACACAAGGGGAACCACTTATAGAAAAACTTACCTGGAAGCCAAGCAAGTTTGGTTCTCACCCATCCGAAAATCCAGTGACGTAACTGGATACCAACGCGCCCCTGCATCAGAAGCAGGATGGAGAGCTTGTCCTTCCAGACCCTAAGGTGAGACGCTACGGGGAAGCACAGAAGGGTTTTGAGGAGGGTGAGAGGGGTAAGTGGGAGGCCGATTGCATTACCCCGCAGACAGTTAACCCCCTATTCTCACCTACAGAAGGATACTTCTGCGAGTCAGACAAGCCAGATCTGGGGCCCGGTCCAGTCCGTCTTCCGAACCCTGCGCATCACCTTAGACGAGGTCACAGCAGCGCGAACCAGGCCAGCGCCCCCGTGGGAGTCAGGTGAGCGTTACATTAGCAGTGCATGGTGGTGGCATGAGTTATGGTTGCTTAGCTTACCATAACTGGCGAATTTCAGGGGTTTTTCGGCTTTACTTGGAACCATAACGTCCCTTAAACAAACTTTTTTTATTAGCACGCAAACAATATACAAAGATGTAGTGTAAACAGAAAGTTCTCACAGATGGCTTTACACAGAATGTTGGAAAGTAAGCCTTTATGCTCGTTCACAGTGAAGGTCAGCTGCTTCCATTTTTTCTCGCGGCCCGGAGAGGCCCACGACTCCCAGTATGAGGTTCGATTTTCTTTTTTACCTTGACAGACAGAGATTGTGCTGAAAGACTTCTTTTGAAGAAGTGTAGCAAAAACGTAAGACACGATAAAGATGACATTTCTGAAACAAAACCACTTTTGTATATTATATCAATTTGAGAAAGATCGTTGGCACACGCAGAGTCGTATTTTGGGACTGCACTACACTTGGACAATGGAAAATGCAATTATAATCTAAGTAACCCTTTAGATTATTTTATACCGGAATATAATAACAATAGCGTGGCATTAAAGCCCGGTCAAGTTGTACTTGTGAGTTCAATGTGGCATATTGTTTTCTACCGTGCACTATCACCGCCGAATTGATCCCCTGTCGTTTAGGGGGCTCTGAAAAAGGCAGACGACACAGGGTGTCTTAATAGAAATAATTTAACCGGTCTGTAGCCGGTCAAGCGCTCTACTCGCTGTGCCACTTTACTGTAGCCGGTCAAGTGGCACAGCGAGTAGAGCGCTCGTTTTGACATTCGTGCACAGCTTGCTAACGCAGGTTCAAATCCCGGCACAGCCAAACTCAGCCTTTCATACTTCCGTGGTCGATAAATGAGCACCACACACCATGGGTAATAATAAGCAGCGCTGAGATACCTGACGGTTCTTAGCGCTATATAAATGCGAAAATATTATTATTTTATTATTAACATACTCTGTTGCACTATCTTCGCTACCAAATAGTTTCACGCCCTAATAAATAAAATTAATATTTTTAATAAAGATCGGCTGGTGAGACTAATTTATGTTTTTTAAAACAGGTATGTTGCCCCATTTTGCCAATGTCACGATTTTCAGACTCCAGCGGATGGATTTTTCAACTGCCAGGTGCAGCTCCATGTAAGCAACTACATGACCCTCACCATTTTATGGGACAATCGCCAAGGACCAATATGCCCTTACGCAGTACTAGCGGCTAGAAGCAACATACCAACCATTATGGTGGTCTAATGCCTGGTTGTTGGACCAACCTTCCGATTATCAGTGCAACCATTTACTGCTTTTATCATAAACCAACAGCCTATCTACCGCAAAGGAACAGCGCGTGGCTCAAAATAAACTTTTGCTGATCGACAGCAGAGACAATTGCAAATCGCTGAATATTCACTAAACATTTCATGTGAAATAAATGTACTTTACCAAATGTACAATCCTGCTGTTTACTTTTAAACCACAGTTTCATATTCCGAATTGTGGCGCGCTGTGTTGTGACATAATGTGTGTTGTCTTCCGGGTTCTGTGTAAAGTCGCGTAGGACTGGAGACGACTGGGCGTGTTTGATGACGCACCCTGTAACGTCACGGAGAGAGGCGGGGAATATGAATGCTTTCATAATGTCAGGCTTAGGGGCGTGAGATATGATTTACTGTCGCAAAAGCAAGTCAGCCAGGTCAATAGCGCCAGTCATAGGATTATCACATAATGTCGGCGCACACCAGCCTGATTTATCGTTTCTTTAGTGGACAAAAAGTCTGGTGAGGCCCATGGGAAATTGTACTATCAGCGGACAAAAGGAGGGTGCGTACAACACTTTCAACCTGACAACGAACAATACAAACAACGTTCTCAGAACACCCCCATTTTGTGTAATTTCAACCATTTCGGTACACCGCGACTGTTCTTAGAACACATTCAACTTGACAGATTACAAGACGGACAGCGTCCTCAGGACACCCCCAGTTTGTGTATTTACGAACATTTAAATACACCGCAAGTGTTTTTAGCTCAATTTTACCTTCCTTGCGAACAAAAAGGACACATACTCCGTCCTCTGAACAGCCCACCATTTAGTTTATTTACAAAATGTCAGAACAGCCGTGTACTCCGCGGACAAATCGAACACAACAAAAGCGTATAGCACATAAAAAAACAAAACATTGAACCTATCTCATACTCCCCCACCCTCCCCAAACACTCTTGCACACCAACACACTCCACTAAATACAATTTTTAATCCAAGTTTCACTGCGCTATCCGCGGTCGACGGCGAATACAAGATGGCGGGCGCCACAGAAAATCTGACGCGCTCCACGCCCCACGCCGTCCAATCAGCGAACACGTTGCATTTCCGCGGACATGACGCAAGCCCATGGGCCGATCGGGGTGCTGTCCGCGGAGCGAACAGGGAAGTCCATCCGCGAAGCGAACTCAGATATCACTAATTTTTGTGCCTTACATTTTGGTCATTCTTAAAAAAACTACTGGACGGATTTACACCAAATTTGCAAAAGCACGCTTTCGGGACCAAGCCGCCGCTCCTGCCGCAAATTTGGTGTAAATCCGTCCAGCGGTTTGGGCTGTAGCCGTGCGCAAAGATTTTTCCCATTATGTCTATAGGAAAAAACAAACGTTTTGGGTCCACCCCTATAACTTTACCCCCCCTGGACCAAATCTCTCCAATCTTTGCCAAAAAATGGGCAATATATTTTATTTGCAAAGTTTGGTGAGGATTCGTCCAGAGGGAGTGAAGTTATAAGCCACCCAAAAAGTGCTCTTCCTATGGAAACACCAACTTAACCAAAACTACATGGACGCTACCGCATCCATGTAATATATATATATATATACATATATATATATATATATATATATATATATATATATATATATATATATATATATATATATATATATATTGTGAAGATGCAGGACATTGGATAGCCTTCCTGGTACCCTTTGGAGCCTCAGGGCCACTTTTGGAGATTTGGGGGTCACCAGAAAGGCATCAGCTGTGGCTTGAAACACTTGTGTATAGGCGCGTTATAAATGCCATATCATATCATATCAAATCATATCAGTCTCTGGATCAGTCTCTGAGTCCTAATGACTGTGACTGATAAAGTAGCAGGTCTGGTTGGTGTCTTTATCTTTGGTTCGTTACACATAAATTGATTTGGAATACCTCAAAGGTAAGTACTATGATGAGGAGGAGGGATTTGGGAGTAATGGACGGATTACTTACCAGTAATCTTCATTGATTCTATTCCTACTTTTCCTCATCACAGTACTAGCATTCCTCCTCACTTTCCATAGGGGTGGAAGGGTCAATGATCTGCAACGAATCAGGATGAAGGGGCCTGTGAAGTCAACAGATGGAAGGTAACCTCTACCCTATAGCTTAGGTACATGTGGGGTACATTGTCTTTCGCCCGACTTTGACCTTGCGGTCTTGATCCAATTAAGTTGGTTTGCTCGACGTCTATTTCCCAGGCAGATGACCTACTGGTGGATAGGATGACGGAAGACCGCTCCTTTCCAGATCTAACAATTGCAGAGGTAGAGCTTAAACTACCTAGTTATGATATGATGTGGCATTTATAGTTTGCTATTCATGTGGGATCCCCAGTTTATATCAACCGAGCCTCATCCCACTCTGACACCATATGTAAGGAACCAGGAGTAACACTCGGGCACAATGGCATTGTGTTGATTGCTATATACTTTTATTAACAGAAGATGGGTTGGGAAAAGACCTATCTTGCCCTATCACTATGATGGGTTTTGCTGCCTCAACAAAACAAAGGATGTCAATTGTCAGAATGTCCAAAAGTAAAAGAGGTCCCCGTCCTGTGTCCAAAATCTTAACCTGACCCTTACATTCTAAATGTATTACAACGTGAAAAGGAGGTATAGTCTTTCAAGTGAGCAATCATGCTTCTCTCCACAGTTTTAACATAAAGTTACAAAGTGAAAAGGTGCAACAAGAAACATGTAATCAAAGTTCCACAATCCTCAGGAAGGGTCCTCCCTCCCCCTGAGTTTCTCAGTACCAAGACAATTATTTTCTCAAAGATTTACAGTTCTCAGGTCCAAAGGTTATACTTCTCTTCCCCTGGGTTTCACAAATTCAAAGGGCACTCCATTGCTCCTTTCCTTCAAGTTTAAATACCATTAAACCTCAGGCGGTCTTGCTTCCTTCCCCTAGAGCTTCCGAATTCCCAAGAGGTTTCTTCTATCATCTTATTTCTCACCGTTCTCTTGGGTGTGGGTTCCAGACTCGCAATCACGCTGCCTGGTATACTCTCCTGCCAGGACTTTTACTGTACTCCAGTAAAAATGGGGCTTCCCTGCCCCTGAATTACACTTCTTATTGTCTCTCTCTTTAAAGGAGTACGGCTCTTGCCTTATTTATTTCATACACATACACTGCCTGGTATACTCTCCTGCTAGGACTTCCATTTCATTCCAACAAAAAGGTTTCATAAAATTCAGGGGGGCTTACCTTCCCCATAATTATACTTTTAATACCTTCCACTTTAAAGGGGCTTGGCCCTTCCCTTATTTTCACATATACATATACTACCTGGTATGCTCTCTTCTTGCTAGGGCTTTTTTCTTTTGGTTCTCTTTCTCTGTAGGTGTGGTTCTCTAGACTCACAGTATGTTGCCTGGTTTACTGTCCTACCAGAACTTTTCACAATGTCTCCTCTGCTTCTTGTCTGGTCTCTGGCATACCCTGACAGCCTCACATTGTCCTCAACCATACTACGGCAGATCTCTGGATTCTAAGCTTTCTCTGGACAATGTTTCCGGCAGCCTTCCAGCATTGGACAGCACTCCGCTTGCTTTCCAGCTTCCGACCTGCTGCACCTGCAGAAAGCTCTCTCTGAGCAGTCTCTCTCTCTCTTTCTCCTGCACAGCTGTCGGGAATTTAAACATCTCGCTAATATGCAGCACCCAGCAACAACTAGAACGCAGGGTGGGCTTTCTGGCTCTAGTAATGGCCACCACTCCTCGTCTCAGTGTTCTTGCTTAGCCAGGATTGTACGTGGCTCTTCCTCGTCTCAGTATTTCCACTGAAAGGAATATTGTTCAAGTCAACCCTACTCTTCTTCGTCACAACCAAAGAGAGGTTAGAATTACCTAACCTGTCCAACTTAAGCTGATTATCAACATTATGAACACTAGATGGGGAAGAATGACCATAACAACAGTATATATATATTTCTACCCCTAGGATGTTCTAGTGTAACACTACAATAGGCCATGGAGACATTGGGAATGTGAGGGTTATCGTCATCCTCTAAGGGAATAGGGGATTCCCATGTATCATCTGGCGAGTCCCTCCTATTACCTTGAGAGTCATCTTCCCCCATGTGGTCCTCCCCAGATAGCCACCCCCAGGGTCAGGATCAGCTAGCTTCTGCCTTTCCCTGGCCACATGGGGAGAGAATTCCTCCGGGAAAGGAGTGATGACATCGTCAGATTTATCACAGATCCTACTTGGAGAAATGACTAGGATTGTGGGACAGAGTAGATACTATACCTCTCGGAGTTTGTCATGGAGGCAGAACTATGACGAGGAAGAGTAGGAAAAGGAGTAATGAAGAGTACTGATAAGTGATCCACCCAGTATTTTGTTTCTGATGCCATTTCCCCATGTCACTTCCTGTCATGGTCCACCAAGATAGGGAAGGGACTGCTTGGTTGGCTGGAGGTGACAGCCCCTCAGTGCCAGCATTCGTGTACTGTAAGGTAAGGGTCGAAGGGGGCGCACGGTGGAATTTGGCAACTACACGGATTCACTGCGCGTTGGCATCCATATTGGATCAGTAAGGGATACTGCAGGCCAGGCTCATTGATAGAGCTTCTTCTCCAGTCCTAGAACCGCGTCAGGTGCTGGGGCCATTGCTGAGGATCTCTGGCAGAGCTGAGTGTGACTCTCCCTGCTGCAAAACATGCCCGGCTGAAGATGTGTGGGGGCCCATTTCAACATGATGTTTGGGGGCCCCCTGCTGAGAGTGAAAACAATCTGAAGCACCCGTGGGGTGCATATTACAATGGCGACAGAGATAACGTTAATAGCCACCGATTATCACAAAACGACCAGCCAGCAGGGAGCTTAAACTCTAAATGCCCACCGAAGAGCTCTAAACCCTTCTTTGTCAGCAAAGGGCTGAGGTGCTGGAACCAGTGTTAAAAGGCAATGAGGTAACACTTCCGCATCGCCTGTTGTAAGAGAAAACACAGCTTGTAATGCGAGCGCTACAAAGCACACATTTTAAACAACAGAACGGAAATAGAAAAATTCTTATTTTGCCGTGTTAACACACTGCTGACTGGCCCTTTCCACGCCCTTTCATTGGAGAAAGTTGAAAGGCCCTGACTTTGTCCCAAAAGCAGCAGAACTGCAAAGCAAAGCCAGGAGCAGTGGTGCCAGTGTTATTAAACGCTCAAAGCAATACTAAGAATAATCAAAGCGTGATTCCATATAGAACCTTCGTATTGCAGCCATGGTGCCTTTCAGAGATGCACAGAACAGGTGTGATTCGTGTCATACTGACGGGCTCTCACTGTATCGACCTAAGAAGCAGAGAGGCCAAACATGAGGTTTTATTTGTTTTTAATAGAGAGTAATTCGTCGCTGAGATTAATTACCGCCACGGGCCTCTTCCTCGTCCCAGTACTCACGAAGGAAGAGCAGGACTAGCAGTAATGAAGATTCCCGGTAAGTGATCCAGACATTGTACAGAAGGTCATATTGGCAAAGGTCTCCCTCCAGCCGTGCAACTGGAAGCAGTTGCTGGAGTGGAAGGGGTTTGCACCACTGAGACGGCACAAGGTAAACTGACAGTTACAAGATATAGTTTGAGACTAACAATATTGACAAGATTTGCAATGTTAACATTGGTGCACTAAGGGCTGGTAGATCGGTGCGGGGGGGGGGTGCATTTTTGCTAAGCACAACAGTTTTTCCATATCACCTGCTCTACATATGAACAAAGGATAACACACGTCTCTTACGCGAATGACTAGAGAAAGGGTCAACATCCTTTTGTATTACATGTCAGTTTACAAGTAAGCAATAAGCCACGAGCAGGGGGGACGTTACCACTTCAGGTAATGCCCCGGGGCCCATAGTTACAGACATGAGCCTCCCCATTGGCTGGGAGGCCGGCACACCCCCCCTTGCGGAGTACTAATATCCTATAAAAGCCTGGAAATTATGTTATTATTACAGGCTAGTTGTGACATCACAACTGACCTGTAATAAGAAAGTGACATCACAAACCGTTCTGTGATCAGTTATTACGCTTCGGTTATGACATCACAATGCCCGCTGGGGAGCCAGCAGAGAGAATTTCATCTGTCACTGCAGCACTTAAAGCCGTGACAAGCTTTTCAAATTCCTTGCTTTCAAAATAGTTTTCTGTGACAGTTACAGACAGTAATTGACAAGGAACTATTTGTGCTGGATTGTTTCATTTGTGCACCAAGTACATAACACATTTGAGCAAGTATCTGCCTGTTTTCACTTATTTTAAAGCACAACATGAATACGTGTTTGATGCATTTCATTAAACTGCTCAAACTATTTTTCTGAAACACATCAGAGGCTGCATGTTAGCTTTGTAAAATCCAAACACATTTAATTTTCTGGAGCAGCAAATGGAAGATGAAGCAGCCACCCCATGTAGTAAAGGAGATGATAGCGTGTGGCCATGGATTATAATGCAAACCATAGCCCTTACTGTACATAAAACAGATAGTGCTAGTTCCTTTTGAGTTCCGTGACCTTATAAAGGAACACAGAACCCCCCTGTGACTTGCAATAGCCTTATCCCATGTGTAAAGTTGCAAGTGATATGATCCCTTTGCTTTCGCTTTGCACATTCCAAACTAGGGTTAGAGCGCCATCTCGTGGTAAATATAGGAAATGTACCTGTGTCTAGCATGCACGGGTTGGCTGCAATCTGCTATCATTTCATGACAGCTAAGGAATTTGTACTGCTTGTGATGCTAGCTGAACAACTTGGAATGAGTAGCAACTGGGTGTGTAATGGCGACAGGGGGAATAGCAGACGTGATTCCTTCACCCAGTACATTGTTAACGCGATGCATTTTGCTACTTGGAGTTTTGCTTTTCCCATCGTGCATCTATGCTTATAAGGGCCCGAATGCCAGGAAAAACAGGGCTGGGTGAGCTACTCGCGCCTGGCATTGCCCAAGCTGTGCTCTGAAGGCGTTGCGGTCTCTTCCGTGTCATGAACACTTGCAGGGGCAGCGCGAGGATTGCCAGTTACTAATTATTAGACAACACTTTACACTGGGGGTGGCGTGGGGGGGTGTGTGGGGTGGAGTAAAGCGGTTCCCTTATACTCCTTGTAAACTGGAAGCACCCAACCTCTGCTAATGGAACAGACTTCACTAATGAGAGGCCACTACACTGCTTGCTCTCCTTCACACTCCTGATCGTGCAATTATCGGATAGTCCGTCATCGTAGATACAGCAGAGGGCATCCCAACGCCCGTCTTCACTACATTGGGCTAAACTAAATAAATGAGAGACCTTCAACATCCCCTAGAGCGCTTCAGTATACACAGGAGCGCTTCAATAAATATACACAGGAGCGCTTCAATATACACAAGAGCGCTTCAATATACACAGGAGCGCTTCAATATACACAGGAGCGCTTCAGTATGCACAGGAGCGCTTCAACATCCCCTAGAGTGCTTCAATATACACAAGAGTGCTTCAATATACACAGGAGCGCTTCAATATACACAGGAGGGATTCAATATACACAAGAGTGCTTCAATATACACAGGAGCGCTTCAATATACACAGGAGGGATTCAATATACACAAGAGTGCTTCAATATACACAGGAGCGCTTCAGTATGCACAGGAGCGCTTCAACATCCCCTAGAGTGCTTCAATATACACAAGAGTGCTTCAATATACACAGGAGCGCTTCAATATACACAGGAGGGATTCAATATACACAAGAGTGCTTCAATATACACAGGAGGGATTCAATATACACAAGAGTGCTTCAATATACACAGGAGGGATTCAATATACACAAGAGTGCTTCAATATACACAGGAGCGCTTCAATATACACAGGAGGGATTCAATATACACAAGAGTGCTTCAATATACACAGGAGCGCTTCAATATACACAGGAGGGATTCAATATACACAAGAGTGTTTCAATGTACACAGGAGCGCTTCAATATGCACAGGATCACTTCAACATTCCCTAGAGCGTTTCAATATACACAGGAGTGCTTCAATATACACAGGAGCGCTTTAATATGCACAGGAGCGCTTCAACATCCCCTAGAGCGTTTCAATATACACAAGAGCACTTCAATATACACAGGAGTGCTTCAATATACACAGGAGCGCTTCAGTATGCACAGGAGCGCTTCAACATCCCCTAGAGTGGTTCAATATACACAAGAGTGCTTCAATATACACAGGAGCGCTTCAATATACACAGGAGGGATTCAATATACACAAGAGTGTTTCAATGTACACAGGAGCGTTTCAATATACACAAGAGCACTTCAATATACACAGGAGTGCTTCAATATACACAAGAGCGCTTCAATATGCACAGGAGCGCTTCATTATACACAAGAGCGCTTCAACATACACAGGAGCGCTTCAATATACACAAGAGCGCTTCAATATACACAGGAGCGCTTCAATATGCACAAGAGCGCTTCAATATACACAGGAGCGCTTCAATATGCACAGGAGCGCTTTATATGCACAGGAGAGCTTCAACATCCCCTAGAGCGCTTCAATATACACAAGAGTGCTTCAATATACACAGGAGTGCTACAATATACACAGGAGGGATTCAATATACACAGGAGCACTTCACACCCCATAGAGCGCTTCAATATACACAAGAATGCTTCATTATACACAAGAGCGCTTCAACATACACAGGAGCGCTTCAATATACACAAGAGCGCTTCAATATACACAGGAGCGCTTCAATATGCACAGGAGCGCTTTATATGCACAGGAGCGCTTCAACATCCCCTAGAGCGCTTCAATATACACAAGAGTGCTTCAATATACACAGGAGTGCTACAATATACACAGGAGGGATTCAATATACACAGGAGCACTTCACACCCCATAGAGCGCTTCAATATACACAAGAGTGCTTCATTATAAACAAGAGCGCTTCAACATACACAGGAGCGCTTCAATATACACAAGAGCGCTTCAATATACACAGGAGCGCTTCAATATACACAAGAGCGCTTCAATATGCACAGGAGCGCTTCATTATACACAAGAGCGCTTCAACATACACAGGAGTGCTTCAATATACACAAGAGCGCTTCAATATACACAGGAGCGCTTCAATATGCACAGGAGCGCTTTATATGCACAGGAGCGCTTCAACATCCCCTAGAGCGCTTCAATATACACAAGAGTGCTTCAATATACACAGGAGTGCTACAATATACACAGGAGGGATTCAATATACACAGGAGCACTTCACACCCCATAGAGCGCTTCAATATACACAAGAGTGCTTCAATATACACAAGAGTGCTTCAATATACACAAGAGTGTTTCAATATACACAGGATCACTTCAACATTCCCTAGAGCGTTTCAATATACACAGGAGCGCTTCAATATGCACAGGATCACTTCAACATTCCCTAGAGCGTTTCAATATACACAAGAGCACTTCAATATACACAGGAGTGCTTCAATATACACAAGAGCGCTTCAATATGCACAGGAGCGCTTCATTATACACAGGAGCGCTTCAATATGCACAGGAGCGCTTCAATATGCAAAAGAGCGGTTCAATATACACAGGAGTACTTCAGTGTTCACTGGCGTAGTTGAGAATTATATAATAAGTGAATTAGTTCAAGAGGGATTTTTGAATAAAATCAATGGGGTTACCAGGATTAATGTGTCCTTTGCCAAAAGCCCAGCATAAAGGCTACCTTGAATCCCTCCATATCATGCTGCTCGGTTGGCTAGGGCCAGAAAGCTTTGGTACACTCCTGTCTGTATTTCTAAGGCGTAGCATGGCCTAGCGGTGGGCCATGTGAATCTCTCTCTAAGGGATACCTATGCTGGAGGTGCCGGGCACCTGCCCAGGATCACTGGGTTCCTGGCCACTCTGTTTTTGCAAGGCCGCAATATTCCCCATTGGTATGTCCCTTTATACCCTGGCCCAACTTTAGTTCTGTTTACATTTCCTAAGTAGCTTGAGCTAAGCTCACCAGTGGATCAGCGTCTTGATCCTGGCCTGGCAAGCTGTCAGGAGTGGGATCTTCTGAATCACCAGACGCGTACCCTTCACTCTGCCCCGTAACAACCTCCACCCAAGCTTTGCATCCCGATGGTGGTGGCCACATAGAAGAAAGACAAAACTCTGGGAGAGCCACCGCTACTTGCTAGACCCCCCAAAAGACAATGAAAACTGAATCAAAATAGTTTGTGTCAGGTGTAACAGCCAGGTTCATACAACTGTAGTCTACTGCTTACCCAGAATGGATCCAAGGGAGGTATGATTCCTGTGGGTCACGCTGCAGTGACTGCAGAAAGACTGAAATAATAAAATTTCTGCCAAAGAAGCAAAATACACCAAAGAAAGATGTAGGGTGAGTGACTCCAGCCACTGAGCGGGATTGAAGCACCAGCTACCTAGCACTGCGATGTGTAGGGTAGCGTGAAATTGGTGCACGCTATCATAGCTGACTCTGCAGGGGCGCAGGAGGGTGCACAGGTGCTAGTGTCATGTGCTTACCTTGACCGGAGAGCAATTGGGTAGGAGAAACACGGGGAACAGGAGGGAGCGTAGTGCAAGTGACATGGAAGACAGACAAGAGAACGTTAAGAGGTGCTCCAGCACACAGAGAAGCACACTGGTGCCTGAAACAGCAAGGAAGGGGGTTCTGTGTGAGGGGATTACAAAACATAGGAAAACAATGGTATGGAATCAAGGAGGAGAACTCCACAAAGGAACACTATTCAGAGGCAAACAAAAGAGAAAAGGGAATCTAAAGAGACAGTCTTGATACATGGAGAAGGATCTCCAAGGTGGTGTTGCGGAGCCCGTCCTGTGAATCCGGGTTAAATATCTAAGAGGAATCTGGATCTCAGAGGGACATGATTCCAGTGGGTCCTCTTGGCCCTGGATCCCAGCGCTCTGTATGAGGGAAGACTGAAAAAAAATCTTCAGGTGAAGGGAAGAAACCAGGCAGCAAAGAAGTAGAAGAACCATCTCCCGCTAGTGAGGATCTGAATCATGAAACGAGCACAGGTTACCTAGCAACGGGGCATGTCGCATAGGATCCGTGGAGAGATTGGCACGTGCTATCATAGCTGACTCTGTAACAGTGAAGTCGGGCGGCCGGGCGGCCGGTGGTGGCGTAAGGCACTTACCAGGACCCATTGTGTCAGTTGCATTACACTAATTTCGGCCGAAAATTGCCCGGAAAACCGAAATTTGCTGTCTGAAATCACCTTTTTCCTTTGTGTACCCCATGGAGGACTCCCTTCCAAGATGACCGACCAGGGTTTTGCTGCCCTAGCATTTTTCACCTAAGCAAGCCCAAGCTAGGCAGCTAGGCTTGGATTGGTCTCTGTGGCCTATACCTGCACCAGTCAGGCGCCGGAAGGCGTGAGCCGACCCATCTCAGCAAGGCCAAGGAAAGAAGGCTGCTTCCTGACCCTAGCCTGTCCCATGCCGGCAGCTAGGCTTGGATTGGTCTCTGTGGCCTATACCTGCACCAGTCAGGCGCCGGAAGGCGTGAGCCGACCCATCTCAGCAAGGCCCAGGAAAGAAGGCTGCTTCCTGACCCTAGCCTGTCCCATGCCGGCAGCTAGGCTTGGATTGGTCTCTGTGGCCTATACCTGCACCAGTCAGGCGCCGGAAGGCGTGAGCCGACCCATCTCAGCAAGGCCCAGGAAAGAAGGCTGCTTCCTGACCCTAGCCTGTCCCATGCCGGCAGCTAGGCTTGGATTGGTCTCTGTGGCCTATACCTGCACCAGTCAGGCGCCGGAAGGCGTGAGCCGACCCATCTCAGCAAGGCCCAGGAAAGAAGGCTGCTTCCTGACCCTAGCCTGTCCCATGCCGGCAGCTAGGCTTGGATTGGTCTCTGTGGCCTATACCTGCACCAGTCAGGCGCCGGAAGGCGTGAGCCGACCCATCTCAGCAAGGCCCAGGAAAGAAGGCTGCTTCCTGACCCTAGCCTGTCCCATGCCGGCAGCTAGGCTTGGATTGGTCTCTGTGGCCTATACCTGCACCAGTCAGGCGCCGGAAGGCGTGAGCCGGCCCATCTCAGCAAGGCCCAGGAAAGAAGGCTGCTTCCTGACCCTAGCCTGTCCCATGCCGGGAGCTAGGCTTGGATTGGTCTCTGTGGCCTATACCGGCACCAGTCAGGCGCCGGAAGGCGTGAGCCGACCCATCTCAGCAAGGCCCAGGAAAGAAGGCTGCTTCCTGACCCTAGCCTGTCCCATGCCGGCAGCTAGGCTTGGATTGGTCTCTGTGGCCTATACCGGCACCAGTCAGGCGCCGGAAGGCGTGAGCCGACCCATCTCAGCAAGGCCCAGGAAAGAAGGCTGCTTCCTGACCCTAGCCTGTCCCATGCCGGCAGCTAGGCTTGGATTGGTCTCTGTGGCCTATACCGGCACCAGTCAGGCGCCGGAAGGCGTGAGCCGACCCATCTCAGCAAGGCCCAGGAAAGAAGGCTGCTTCCTGACCCTAGCCTGTCCCATGCCGGCAGCTAGGCTTGGATTGGTCTCTGTGGCCTATACCTGCACCAGTCAGGCGCCGGAAGGCGTGAGCCGACCCATCTCAGCAAGGCCCAGGAAAGAAGGCTGCTTCCTGTCCCTAGCCTGTCCCATGCCGGCAGCTAGGCTTGGATTGGTCTCTGTGGCCTATACCTGCACCAGTCAGGCGCCGGAAGGCGTGAGCCGACCCATCTCAGCAAGGCCCAGGAAAGAAGGCTGCTTCCTGACCCTAGCCTGTCCCATGCCGGCAGCTAGGCTTGGATTGGTCTCTGTGGCCTATACCTGCACCAGTCAGGCGCCGGAAGGCGTGGGCCGACCCATCTCAGCAAGGCCCAGGAAAGAAGGCTGCTTCCTGACCCTAGCCTGTCCCATGCCGGCAGCTAGGCTTGGATTGGTCTCTGTGGCCTATACCTGCACCAGTCAGGCGCCGGAAGGCGTGAGCCGACCCATCTCAGCAAGGCCCAGGAAAGAAGGCTGCTTCCTGACCCTAGCCTGTCCCATGCCGGCAGCTAGGCTTGGATTGGTCTCTGTGGCCTATACCTGCACCAGTCAGGCGTCGGAAGGCGTGAGCCGACCCATCTCAGCAAGGCCCAGGAAAGAAGGCTGCTTCCTGACCCTAGCCTGTCCCATGCCGGCAGCTAGGCTTGGATTGGTCTCTGTGGCCTATACCTGCACCAGTCAGGCGCCGGAAGGCGTGAGCCGACCCATCTCAGCAAGGCCCAGGAAAGAAGGCTGCTTCCTGACCCTAGCCTGTCCCATGCCGGCAGCTAGGCTTGGATTGGTCTCTGTGGCCTATACCTGCACCAGTCAGGCGCCGGAAGGCGTGAGCCGACCCATCTCAGCAAGGCCCAGGAAAGAAGGCTGCTTCCTGACCCTAGCCTGTCCCATGCCGGCAGCTAGGCTTGGATTGGTCTCTGTGGCCTATACCTGCACCAGTCAGGCGCCGGAAGGCGTGAGCCGACCCATCTCAGCAAGGCCCAGGAAAGAAGGCTGCTTCCTGACCCTAGCCTGTCCCATGCCGGCAGCTAGGCTTGGATTGGTCTCTGTGGCCTATACCTGCACCAGTCAGGCGCCGGAAGGAGTGAGCCGACCCATCTCAGCAAGGCCCAGGAAAGAAGGCTGCTTCCTGACCCTAGCCTGTCCCATGCCGGCAGCTAGGCTTGGATTGGTCTCTGTGGCCTATACCTGCACCAGTCAGGCGCCGGAAGGCGTGAGCCGACCCATCTCAGCAAGGCCCAGGAAAGAAGGCTGCTTCCTGACCCTAGCCTGTCCCATGCCGGCAGCTAGGCTTGGATTGGTCTCTGTGGCCTATACCTGCACCAGTCAGGCGCCGGAAGGCGTGAGCCGACCCATCTCAGCAAGGCCCAGGAAAGAAGGCTGCTTCCTGACCCTAGCCTGTCCCATGCCGGCAGCTAGGCTTGGATTGGTCTCTGTGGCCTATACCTGCACCAGTCAGGCGCCGGAAGGCGTGAGCCGACCCATCTCAGCAAGGCCCAGGAAAGAAGGCTGCTTCCTGACCCTAGCCTGTCCCATGCCGGCAGCTAGGCTTGGATTGGTCTCTGTGGCCTATACCTGCACCAGTCAGGCGCCGGAAGGCGTGAGCCGACCCATCTCAGCAAGGCCCAGGAAAGAAGGCTGCTTCCTGACCCTAGCCTGTCCCATGCCGGCAGCTAGGCTTGGATTGGTCTCTGTGGCCTATACCTGCACCAGTCAGGCGCCGGAAGGCGTGAGCCGACCCATCTCAGCAAGGCCCAGGAAAGAAGGCTGCTTCCTGACCCTAGCCTGTCCCATGCCGGCAGCTAGGCTTGGATTGGTCTCTGTGGCCTATACCTGCACCAGTCAGGCGCCGGAAGGCGTGAGCCGACCCATCTCAGCAAGGCCCAGGAAAGAAGGCTGCTTCCTGACCCTAGCCTGTCCCATGCCGGCAGCTAGGCTTGGATTGGTCTCTGTGGCCTATACCTGCACCAGTCAGGCGCCGGAAGGCGTGAGCCGACCCATCTCAGCAAGGCCCAGGAAAGAAGGCTGCTTCCTGACCCTAGCCTGTCCCATGCCGGCAGCTAGGCTTGGATTGGTCTCTGTGGCCTATACCTGCACCAGTCAGGCGCCGGAAGGCGTGAGCCGACCCATCTCAGCAAGGCCCAGGAAAGAAGGCTGCTTCCTGACCCTAGCCTGTCCCATGCCGGCAGCTAGGCTTGGATTGGTCTCTGTGGCCTATACCTGCACCAGTCAGGCGCCGGAAGGCGTGAGCCGACCCATCTCAGCAAGGCCCAGGAAAGAAGGCTGCTTCCTGACCCTAGCCTGTCCCATGCCGGCAGCTAGGCTTGGATTGGTCTCTGTGGCCTATACCTGCACCAGTCAGGCGCCGGAAGGCGTGAGCCGACCCATCTCAGCAAGGCCCAGGAAAGAAGGCTGCTTCCTGACCCTAGCCTGTCCCATGCCGGCAGCTAGGCTTGGATTGGTCTCTGTGGCCTATACCTGCACCAGTCAGGCGCCGGAAGGCGTGAGCCGACCCATCTCAGCAAGGCCCAGGAAAGAAGGCTGCTTCCTGACCCTAGCCTGTCCCATGCCGGCAGCTAGGCTTGGATTGGTCTCTGTGGCCTATACCTGCACCAGTCAGGCGCCGGAAGGCGTGAGCCGACCCATCTCAGCAAGGATCAGGAAAGAAGGCTGCTTCCTGACCCTAGCCTGTCCCATGCCAGCAGCTAGGCTTGGATTGGTCTCTGTGGCCTATACCGGCACCAGTCAGGCGCCGGAAGGCGTGAGCCGACCCATCTCAGCAAGGCCCAGGAAAGAAGGCTGCTTCCTGACCCTAGCCTGTCCCATGCCGGCAGCTAGGCTTGGATTGGTCTCTGTGGCCTATACCTGCACCAGTCAGGCGCCGGAAGGCGTGAGCCGACCCATCTCAGCAAGGCCCAGGAAAGAAGGCTGCTTCCTGACCCTAGCCTGTCCCATGCCGGCAGCTAGGCTTGGATTGGTCTCTGTGGCCTATACCTGCACCAGTCAGGCGCCGGAAGGCGTGAGCCGACCCATCTCAGCAAGGCCCAGGAAAGAAGGCTGCTTCCTGACCCTAGCCTGTCCCATGCCGGCAGCTAGGCTTGGATTGGTCTCTGTGGCCTATACCGGCACCAGTCAGGCGCCGGAAGGCGTGAGCCGACCCATCTCAGCAAGGCCCAGGAAAGAAGGCTGCTTCCTGACCCTAGCCTGTCCCATGCCGACAGCTAGGCTTGGATTGGTCTCTGTGGCCTATACCGGCACCAGTCAGGCGCCGGAAGGCGTGAGCCGACCCATCTCAGCAAGGCCCAGGAAAGAAGGCTGCTTCCTGACCCTAGCCTGTCCCATGCCGGCAGCTAGGCTTGGATTGGTCTCTGTGGCCTATACCTGCACCAGTCAGGCGCCGGAAGGCGTGAGCCGACCCATCTCAGCAAGGCCCAGGAAAGAAGGCTGCTTCCTGACCCTAGCCTGTCCCATGCCGGCAGCTAGGCTTGGATTGGTCTCTGTGGCCTATACCTGCAGCAGTCAGGCACCGGAAGGCGTGAGCCGACCCATCTCAGCAAGGCCCAGGAAAGAAGGCTGCTTCCTGACCCTAGCCTGTCCCATGCCGGCAGCTAGGCTTGGATTGGTCTCTGTGGCCTATACCTGCACCAGTCAGGCGCCGGAAGGCGTGAGCCGACCCATCTCAGCAAGGCCCAGGAAAGAAGGCTGCTTCCTGACCCTAGCCTGTCCCATGCCGACAGCTAGGCTTGGATTGGTCTCTGTGGCCTATACCTGCACCAGTCAGGCGCCGGAAGGCGTGAGCCGACCCATCTCAGCAAGGCCCAGGAAAGAATGCTGCTTCCTGACCCTAGCCTGTCCAATGCCGGCAGCTAGGCTTGGATTGGTCTCTGTGGCCTATACCTGCACCAGTCAGGCGCCGGAAGGCGTGAGCCGACCCATCTCAGCAAGGCCCAGGAAAGAAGGCTGCTTCCTGACCCTAGCCTGTCCCATGCCGGCAGCTAGGCTTGGATTGGTCTCTGTGGCCTATACCTGCACCAGTCAGGCGCCGGAAGGCGTGAGCCGACCCATCTCAGCAAGGCCCAGGAAAGAAGGCTGCTTCCTGACCCTAGCCTGTCCCATGCCGGCAGCTATGCTTGGATTGGTCTCTTTGGCCTATACCTGCACCAGTCAGGTGCCGGAAGGCGTGAGCCGACCCATCTCAGCAAGGCCCAGGAAAGAAGGCTGCTTCCTGAACCTAGCCTGTCCCATGCCGGCAGCTAGGCTTGGATTGGTCTCTGTGGCCTATACCTGCACCAGTCAGGCGCCGGAAGGCATGAGCCGACCCATCTCAGCAAGGCCCAGGAAAGAAGGCTGCTTCCTGACCCTAGCCTGTCCCATGCCGGCAGCTAGGCTTGGATTGGTCTCTGTGGCCTATACTGGCACCAGTCAGGCGCCGGAAGGCGTGAGCCGACCCATCTCAGCAAGGCCCAGGAAAGAAGGCTGCTTCCTGACCCTAGCCTGTCCCATGCCGGCAGCTAGGCTTGGATTGGTCTCTGTGGCCTATACCGGCACCAGTCAGGCGCCGGAAGGCGTGAGCCGACCCATCTCAGCAAGGCCCAGGAAAGAAGGCTGCTTCCTGACCCTAGCCTGTCCCATGCCGGCAGCTAGGCTTGGATTGGTCTCTGTGGCCTATACCTGCACCAGTCAGGCGCCGGAAGGCGTGAGCCGACCCATCTCAGCAAGGCCCAGGAAAGAAGGCTGCTTCCTGACCCTAGCCTGTCCCATGCCGGCAGCTAGGCTTGGATTGGTCTCTGTGGCCTATACCTGCACCAGTCAGGCGCCGGAAGGCGTGAGCCGACCCATCTCAGCAAGGCCCAGGAAAGAAGGCTGCTTCCTGACCCTAGCCTGTCCCATGCCGGCAGCTAGGCTTGGATTGGTCTCTGTGGCCTATACCTGCACCAGTCAGGCGCCGGAAGGCGTGAGCCGACCCATCTCAGCAAGGCCCAGGAAAGAAGGCTGCTTCCTGACCCTAGCCTGTCCCATGCCGGCAGCTAGGCTTGGATTGGTCTCTGTGGCCTATACCTGCACCAGTCAGGCGCCGGAAGGCGTGAGCCGACCCATCTCAGCAAGGCCCAGGAAAGAAGGCTGCTTCCTGACCCTAGCCTGTCCCAATGCCGGCAGCTAGGCTTGGATTGGTCTCTGTGGCCTATACCTGCACCAGTCAGGCGCCGGAAGGCGTGAGCCGACCCATCTCAGCAAGGCCCAGGAAAGAAGGCTGCTTCCTGACCCTAGCCTGTCCCAAGCTTGGCAGCTAGGCTTGGATTGGTCTCTGTGGCCTATACCTGCACCAGTCAGGCGCCGGAAGGCGTGAGCCGACCCATCTCAGCAAGGCCCAGGAAAGAAGGCTGCTTCCTGACCATAGCCTGTCCCAAGCTCGGCAGCTAGGCTTGGATTGGTCTCTGTGGCCTGTGGAAGGCGTGAGCCGACCCATCTCAGCAAGGCCCAGGAAAGAAGGCTGCTTCCTGACCCTAGCCTGTCCCAAGCTCGGCAGCTAGGCTTGGATTGGTCTCTGTGGCCTGTGGAAGGCGTGAGCCGACCCATCTCAGCAAGGCCCAGGAAAGAAGGCTGCTTCCTGACCCTAGCCTGTCCCAAGCTCGGCAGCTAGGCTTGGATTGGTCTCTGTGGCCTGTGGAAGGCGTGAGCCGACCCATCTCAGCAAGGCCCAGGAAAGAAGGCTGCTTCGTGACCCTAGCCTATCCCATGCCGGCAGCTAGCCCCTATGCTCGGATTGGATCCACTATTGTGAGCAGTACCCGCTCCTAAACACGCAGTTAAGGTACAGCGTCTCCCAGATTAATCTCTTTGCTGACTCCTGCCCTCGTGGTGCTTAATGTCTTTGCATTGCAAAACTTTGACTTTTGCCTGCTCTCTTTCATGCACAACCTCGGCACTTGTTGTCTACACGTCTCTCCCTTGGTGAGATATCCTACAATGCGAATGTCGGATCCCCCCGCCACGACTTTTAGTTTCCTCCCCTTAGGACCCGTGTGGCTACGGACCCTGTACACACTGCATTATGGCACACACATTGCTCCAACACACATTTGTTAAGGTTTATGGCCGGCCTGCGGTCTTTGTCCATTTAAGTTTCAACTCCTTTCCATGGCGGAGGTTCGCATCCTAACCAAAACTGCGTCCCCCTTGGTTGTTGGGTTTGTCGTACTTCTGTGGGCACTTGTACCGACCCATGTTACTGCCGCCATATTCCTACCGGAACATTCTCTGTTTAAAGTGGTAAAATAGGCCAATTGCTTTATAATTTGTAACAAAAGGTTGCAGAGACCTAGTACTTACTTACCTACATATATATTAGACTACTTTGCTATTATTACCGACCTGTGCATCGACCGTTACACGTAACATGCAGTCATTGTTGTAAGCGCCCATTGACTGTATCGCGAATCGCACCTTGACCTTGGCACCTGCTCCTGAGGCTTCTGTTAATTACTAACCTATCCAGCATTGAATTGCCCGTCCATGCGGCGCTGAACAAGTCAACCATATAATACCTAGGCTGTCTTTATAATCAAGTCACATGCGCCCAGACCTTTAGACACCCCAAGGCTCTGTTATAACTGCACTGTCAACAGAAGTACCGCCCGCTCGCATTAGGAGGGGAATTGTAATCTGCTTATTGTAGTGTAGCCTTGCCAGCAAGTATATCATTTAGCCTACTGTACCCTATCTACTGAACCTTATCTACGTGCCACTATACCTTTGTCCAATGCATTCATATCGGAGTCTCGCTATTAGCTTACTGTGACATACTACCTGAGCTCGCCATTCAGCTTACTGAGCCCTTTACTTGAGTTTCGCATCTAGCCCACCGTGCCTTACTAGTTGAATATCGCATGTAGCCTATTGTGCCTACTAGTTGAATTGTCGCATTAATTTACTGTGCCCTACCATATTAGCTCTATATTTAGCCTACTGCGCCATACCTATCGAGTTTGCATTCAGACTATTGTGCCCTATAACTTAACCACCACCCGTTCTGAGTCATAGCCTATCTCACGCCATGTTCACCTACTTGACCTTGGCTGCGCCAATACTCCTCTCTACCAGTACCTTACATTATGATACCATCCCATCTACCACTACCGATAGAAATCTAAAACTTCGTGCCAGACTTTCTAAACTGCATGAACCACTTACAAGATATCTAGCACCAACCAATATGAGAACAAGTTCCCATAATAGTAGGAATTTCATGATGACTAACCGTTCTACCCCTTCATCTAATCTCTGCAAGAAACTGCCTGGAGATTATGTTCCTCCGCTGAGAACAAAAATAAACTCATAACGGCTGCAGCACATTACAAAAATGAAGTCTGCCTGGCAAAACGGAATTCTTATAACGATCGCATTGCCAAATCTAATTCATGTATGAAGGAACTATTCCCCATCTTAAAAGAACTTGAGTCCCAAACCTCTATGCAACAAAAGTAAGATCTGGTGCTCAGATATCCAACATGCCTTAGCCAATAAAATTAATACCCTCCAAAATAAAATAAAACTTGAAAGACTCATTAAACTCACCTCATCCCACTGTTATCCCTCCACTTAGCGACCTACCTACCCCCCAGATTAATAGATTCCGGTTTACTAAAACATCTGGTATAGAGGTAGAACAAACGATCGTATCCCTTAAACCTTCTAATTGTAAAGGTGATATCTGCCCAGAACAGATTATAAAAGATGCTGCAAGAGACCTTTCCCCATTTATTTCTAAACTGATCAATTCCTCATTCACCTCAGGCTCTATCCCAGCTAATTTAAAACAATCCTGGGTACTACCACTTTTAAAAAAGCAAACCCTAGACCCACTTATCGCTACTAACTATCGCCCTATCACAACGGTACCATTTCTACTTAGAATTCTAGATAAAGTAGTCTATACGCAGATTCAGAAGCACCTTGAGCTGCATAAATATCTAGGGGTCAGACAGTCGGGTTTCCGCCCATTACACGGGACAGAAACTGCCTCGATCGATCTGAAAACAGAGATTGATGAGCTGAGAGATAAAGGGAAACAGCACTACTTTTGCTACTCGATCTCTCAGCTGCATTTGACCTAGTGGATCATAAGGTCCTCTGCAGGCACCCAGACTCAGCAGCCCACTTTTCTGCAGAAGCTATCAAGTGGATAGGAGAGAACCATGAGGGTGTTCTCCCCATCGTCAGCTGCAGATCTTGTGTGGGGTACCTCAGGGCTCCTGCATTTCCCCTACTCTGTAAGGTATTATACAAAAATGTCGCCCTCATTTGTGCGCCCCCACAGTCACTGCGACTTTGCAGGCGCACAAAATGAGGGTGACATTTACTGCCCCCAAGCAGAGCGGGGGTTGCGAGGGTGTCCCCTGCTCTTCCTGGGTGCAGTAATGGGGGTCAGGGGTTGTGGGGGTGTCCCCCACTTATCATTTTGGAAAGTGGGGGACACAAAAAAAAGACCAAATAAAAGCACCCTGCAGCGTCAGCTCCAACCTACGTTAGTGGGAAGAGCTGACACTGCAGGGATCACAGAGTGCGGGCAGCACATGCAGAAGTGTGCCGCCCTAAAGGTAAATGGGGTGGATGGTTGGGAGGGGTAATGCAGGCCAGGGGAAGTGGGCACAGTGATCCATATGATCACTGCGCCGCACCGTAACTGCCGTCGGCATTTTCGGTGTCGCAGTTGTGGGTGGCGCAGTGATCACATAGATCCCTCTGTACAACATATTTACCAAACCCTTGTTCGATGATCTACACCTTCTGGGTATCACCTACAGTAATTATGCAGATGATACCCAGATTCTCCTCCCGCTTTCTGGGGATCGCTGCAAGGACTTGGCCTTGGTAAATAGGGTGTATCTCATCATCCAGGCATGGGTGGCCAGCCACGGCCTATGCCTGAATGACGACAAGACTGAGTTGTTAATCCTGGGTACCCCCGCTAATATCAATAAATTAGGTCAAAAATACTCTTCATTTACCATAGATGGAAACATCATCAAGGTCTCCAAGGAGGTAAAAACCCTTGGCTTTTACCTCGACTCTACCATGTCTCTTGATAAACAGGTGAAGTCGCTGGCCTCTACCATAGCTTACACATGCAAGCTTATTAGAGCCGGTAGGCCTTTTCTCTCAAATGATAGCTGCATTATCTTGGCTAGAGCACTAATCCTCTCTAGGCTAGATTACTGCAATGCTCTCTACAGTGGTGCAAACAAAACAATTATCCAGAGGCTACAAATTCTGCAAAATAACTCCTTAAGAGCTGCACTTGGTATAAACAAGAGAATACACATTGCCTGGACTAGACGTCAACACAAGTGGCTATCCACCTACAATAAAATACAGTTAAAAATGGCCTCCCTGACACATAAAGATCTAAACAACGACGTCCCCACCTACTTAATAGATACATTGATGAGAAGAACTTCTAGTAGGCCCACAAGAGCCAACAATACCAACTGCCTTCTAGTACTGAGAGTCAGGCTCACCAGGATTGGTGGCAACAGTTTTCCGGTGAAGGCTGCCAAACTCTGGAACGCCCTGCTCCATGGGCTGAGAACACACCAACCTTACCTACATTTCAGAAAAAGGCTCATCACCTATCTCAACCTGACTGAAGGCTAGACAGAGTATCACTATGGCCTATACAATATTGATATACCTAGCTGATGCTGCACCTCATTGTAAATATTCGTGTAGATTTGTATTGTACAGTTGTGAACTGCATATAACCTGTAGATTGAGTATTGCTAACTATAACTATCTACTGCCCATGTGTAACCTTATATGTACCGTTGCCTGTACCTGATGTTTTGACACTATGAACTATTGAGAACTCTGTAAGCTTTGAATCTTCTTACTGCTGCGCCCTGCTACCTACGGGTTTGGAGCGCATTCGGAATAGCCAAACAAACAAACAAACAAACAAACAAACAAACAAACAAACAAACAAACAAACAAACAGGTAAAAAACGGGCAGGAGGAGTGAGGGGAGTGAGAGGAAGGGTATTGCGAGCTAAGCGGAAGACAGACAAAAGCAAGCAAAGGAGCGCTCCGACCTACAGGGAAGCGCACTGGTGCCTGAACCTGCGAGGAACGGAGTACTGTCCAAGGCAACCGCGCTACAGGGGGAAAAGACGGCTTGGGAGCAGGGAAGTGTACTCCCTGATGGAACACTATTTATAGTTTACACACGCATACATTCCACCTGTGATCCCTTTCTCCCTTGCCATGTGTCCATTTCTCATCCAACCTCACCCGTACAACCTCCACAATCTACCCGTGCTTATAATGTTGCGTGACCTGGTAATCAGAAGAAGTTGTCAAGTTGCCATTTGTAATGTCTATTGTTCACCGGGGTGACCATGCCTCTCTGTTGGCCAGCGGGGATTATCCATCGTTTCTGCTTGATGTGGATAGAGGTCATCGCCAGCATATCCCTTGGGGTCATTTGGGTGGAGCACATCACATTTAATTAGTGGGTCAGAAAGAGAGCTGTGCTGGAGGGTGCAGGGGTTTAGTGGTGGGGAGTGGTTGGAGAACACGAGAAGGGTTTGGGTGTACATGGTGCCTGGCTGAAGGACTGCAGAGTGTTTACTGGACACAATAAATAGTGATAGGAGGAAAGGGTGATACCATGAACAGGTTGATGAGGCACAGCTTGTTCTGGAGTGGAAAGAGAAGGGTGCCCTGTCTGCAGGGAATGGCTGAGTGCTCGGCCCACATCTTCACTTACTCAGCCTTTCACATAAGCCATTCCCGGTCTCAGGTTGGGGGTGAGGGATTGGGGCAAGCCTGGTGACACTGAACTGAAGTGCTAATATGAAGTGCTGTCGTTACTAGTGGACAGGCAAGCACACCTGGACATCTTTCTCGGGAGGATAGCTCAGGGGCAAAGTGCTCGCCTTGGAAGCGAGACGACATGGAGCAACACAGGTTCGATCCCCGGGGCTGCGCTTATAAACCTGTGGGTATTAAGCGCATTATAAATAACCTATCATATCACATCTGTAATAGAGAACTAATTAGCAAAGTCCATTGGGAGCGGTAAGAGAGGAAATAGGGATTAGGTGAAGGAGCTGAAACAAACAACGTGATGGTGAGAGTAAGAAAGAATAAGCTCAGGAAACGTGTGTTTTGCAGCTAAGAGGGAAGAATCCTAAGATGCCCGAATAGTGGAAAGTAGAGCAAGGCCAGCAGGAGAGTGCGTTATTTCCAGAGGCATTCAACATGCCGCAGTAAAACCTCGAAGAGCGGGGAGGCCAGGCGTAAGCCAAATTTGAGGGCGTTTACAACCGGGAGGAAAAGAACGGGTGCGGTCCAATGAGTTAATGGTGGTGGTAGTGGCAGAGTTGAGGGTAGAAAGAGCAGAGCTGTCTGAAAGAAGAGAGAACCAAGGAAGAGGAGGAAGGGAGAAGAGAAGAGAAGAAGAGAAAGTAGAAGCATCAAAGGTTACAAGTAAACATATGTGAGGAAGTGGGTAAATCAGAAGAAATTCGGCATCATCAGAATAAAGAAAAGGGGTTCCAGTGATATGATATAAGTCATTTATAATGCCCCTGTACACAAGTGTTTCTAGTCAAGGAAGGGAAGACAAAAGAGGACGAAACAACGATCTTACTAGGCCTTGCGTCATTCAGATCGCGCAAGTGCGGGGGAGACGTGCCAGGGTGGAGAGGGAGAGGAGAGGGCAAAGGAATTCATAAGTGCTGCCAGGGAGGTGGCTCAGAAGTGCAGATAGTCAGGGGACTGTATGGTTGCAGATACAGTCCCTAAGTGGTTGGGAGGCCCGGAGGCATTGCAAGGGCAATTGATTGTGAGGGGAGCCTTGTCCCGTAGGTTCAGTGGGTGGCCAGGTAACTAGAATGTGCAGCAGACAGGGACATCAGCAAGGGGGAGGGTGAGAGAAAGCATGAGCAAAAAGGAAGGTCTTGAGTTGTTTCCTGAACAATATGTGGTCCTGCTCAAGTTTGAGAGAGGCAGGGAGGCTGTTCCAGGGGGAGGCCCCAGAGATCTACCCCCGACTCTCTGCCTGGAGAAGCGTCTGACCCTCAGAGAGTTAGAGGTGGATGAGCGTAGGGCTTGAAAAGAAAGATGCTTAAGAAGAGAAAGTTGGATGTAGTGTGATCCCTGACCCCAGAAAGCCTTGCCGGCGATACATATGGTCTTGAACTTGATCCTTGCAGCCACAGGGAGCCAGTGAAGAGATTCCAGGGCTGGAGAGAAGCGATCCCTGGGTTTGAGGCCAAGGACAAATCTTCTGTTCTGGATTAGTTGTAGAGCGAAGAGTAGAGGCAGGCAGATTTAGAAAGAGGCTGTTGCAGTAGTCCAGCCTAGAGAGGATCAGGGCTCTGGAGACAGTGAGCTTCTGGGGGAAAGTGAGAAAAGGAAGAATACCTCTGAGGAGGTGCAGCTGACAGTTTGCCTTCTTAGAGATGTCAGAGATGTGAGGAGAGAAGGAGAGGGCGGAGTCGAAGATGACAGCAAGGTTCTTAGCCTTACAGGAAAGTGCAGGAAGAGGGCCCAGGGTGGGCGGCCAGGGTGAGAGAGGGAAAGTAGGAGCAGGTGTCCTAACAATGAGTATCTCAGTCTTACTGGCATTAAGGCCGAGATTGTTGGAAGCACACGGACAGACAGTCTGCTATGAGAGAAGGAGCAGAGGAGGCTGAGGGGAGCCTGGAGGAGAGCTGGGTGTCATCCGCATAACACTGAAAGTTAGAACAAGGTAGAGATGCAGTGGGCAAGAGGTGCCAGGTAGTAGTTAAAGAGCCAGGGAGAGAGGTTAGACCCCTGGGGGACGCCACATGTAGAGCGAGAGACAGAAGAGAGGAAAGACCCAAGTTGTACCCGGGAGGGTCGATCTGAGAGAAAGGAGGCCAACCAGGATATGGCCTGACCAGAGATGCCCAGGTTGTCACAGAGGCGATTAAGCAGGATGGTATGGATGACAGTGTCAAAAGCAGAGGATAGATCGAGGAGAACGAGGACAAAAGGAAGGTTAGAGGTTAGATCAGAAAGCAGGTCTTCACAGATGTTCAGGAGAGCAGTTTCAGGGCTTCTGGCTGCTCTGAAGCCAGACTGGTGGCCATGGAGACAACCAGCAGATTCAGTGTGGAGATTAAGCTGGGAGATGGCCAGATTTTTCAGGAGTTTGCCCAGGAAAGGAGTGATGATGATCGGGGGCCAGAGAGGAAGGATCGGCAGATGGCTTCTTAAGGAGTTACTGCACAAGGGAGTTCTTATGGGGGAGGGGAAGGTTCCAGTGGCAAATGAGTGATTGCAGGAATCAGCCAAAAGTGTGTTGAGGTGGTCATTGTTGGTTCTACATGAACTGGGGAGCACCTGCTTTGATGAGACTTTCATAGATTGTACTTGTCTAGAAATCTCCTCGGGAGTGAACAGGGAGGTAGTAGAGGTAGTCGGAATGGAGGAGTAGATAAGTCTAAGGAAGAGGAAGTGGTATGTGAAAGAGGAGAGCGTGACACTGAAGAAGATCATGAGTCAATCAATGAAAGGCAGGGAGAAAAGGCATGAGCCATAAACCCATGAAGATTGAAATCCCAAAGAAGAAAGAACAGAAGGGAGCAGTGGAGGCAGGAAGAGAAGTGAGGATGGAATCAAGATCCCCACAGAAGGAGGAGAGGGGGCCTGCAGGCTGATAGACAGTGAGAAAGGTAAAGGAACAAGGTTAATTAGTGGAACTGCTCCAGAAGTGTCCTATACCCAGCACAGTCAAGGAGGAGCAGAGGGTTGCAGGATTTTCTAATTTCCAGAGACGGTTCACTGAAGAATTGTGAAGGATAGTGGCACTGATCAACAAGTTGACTAAGAAAAAAAGGTGGCATTTGAGTGGGTCGAAGGACTGGGTCAGGCGTTTGCATCTGCTCCACTTCTGAAACATTGTCATGACTCTGCATTTGGCTGTCTGCGATCCCGCTGTGCTTTGCGAATCCTCAGAATGGATGACCCGGATTCACCACTGAGCCTGTGTGTATTTCCAGAAACATGGATTACCATTTCCACATTGCACCCGCAAGATATTTGGGAAACCCGGCAGTCTGATCCTGAATCTTGGACTTGCATGGACACAGGTTTCAACATGAACGGAAGAGGAAAAGCACATTTCAATTGCATGTTTGTCTCAAAATGCCCTCGCGATTAATATGCTTATGTTCCAATATGGACTCTTCTGCAGTTTGTCAGCACTGGCTCCTCTCCCAAGGTCCATGCTGGACATTTGAACTAACCACACCGGTGACTGCTTGTATACAGCTCAATCATTCATCTCAACCCTGGACTTCCTGCCCGCCAGCACTGCTTATAAGCTGCTGTGCCCTATAGGTCCCTTTTTGTGCACTGAGTTCCGAAGCTCACTCAGCGGGATACCATTTGGAACGCCTCTCTGCTTTGCTGACCATCTGTCCTGTACTTTGCCTGTGACCTATCCCTGCTTCGGTGCTGCCTTTCACCGGTTCCTTCAAGCCTGCCATGCAGACTCAGTCCGTTCCCTTCTGCCTTCTTCCAGTGTCTTTTCTCTTTTCCCTTGTGATGTGTCCCCATGTGCTTCGGTTTCTTGTGCTGCTTTTCTGTAGCTCCCAGCCCCTGCTTATTGCGCTGTTTTCCTTCAGTCTGCTTCCGTGTTCCTTTCTTGCTCTTCTCCTGCTCTTGGATCAAGGTTATCCCTGTTTAGCCAGACTCTCATTGCCTTGCTTCTGTTTGTACCTTTCTAGTTAGTTCTAGTCCTGAGCCCCTGTTTTCTATAGCTCATGTGTTTCCACTACAGATTTATCGCTTTCTCAAGTTACCTCGTGCCACTCCCTTGCCACAGATTACCTTGTTCTACACTCTTTCTGCATTGTTAATTCCTGTGTTCCTGATCTGAATTCTGTTTTGATATTTGGGCTCTTAGTGTCTGGTAGGTGTTCTATGGTGTCATCACCTGTGCCTTTGAGTATTCCTTTGTAGAGAGATTTGCTCCTATACCTAGAGGGTAATCTCCGCCTCGTTGTATCTGTAGACTATAGTGCATTTCATGTAACACTGCTTGATTGTGGTTGTCCCAGAAGGCATCCCCTGCATGTTGGTCCGGTAAATGTAATAGCTGCTGAGTTTTATATCCTGAACTAAACGTGAGACCCTGGAATGGGGCCTTAAGGCGTTTGAGTCCATGATGTCTTGCTAAACCCTCTGCACATAGTGTGGAGCCTGTGAAGTGCAAGCTGACACTTTGTTACACAATAGACAATTCAATAAAACATGGAGTGCCACCTATAAAGAAAATTCACTGAATCGCATATGCTAAAACACGAGGAAAAGTGCCCCCAAATTAATGTTTTTTATGCACATGATCTGCACATTATTTGTATGTATTTTAAATTACTATACATCATTGTACATAAAATTGAAGGAAGTCGGATGTAAACTATCAGAGTGTTACTCACCACTCCGTTCAGGTCAAGGGAAGTAGCTAGACAACCTCGGAGATGATAGGTGTGCAAGAATCGATATTCAGCCTTAACTTCCAGCCCCCTGAGTTCAAGACTCAGGCTTCCTCAAAGAAGGGCTCTTTTCTACAATGTAGCTCTCTGCTGTTTTGATTCTGACAGACAGAGGTGTCAATTGAACAAAAGAGAGGGGAGAACATGCACCGCCAATACCAACGCTGTAAAGGAACACACAGAATATTAGACAGTGGTTGAATAATTCCAAATAACCAATCAGCGGAAAAGGCAATGAATTACCTAGGTGAGTATTGGAGTGGAGCTTCCCCGGAATGGATCTAAGTAAAAGTAAGGAGCTAGACTTAGTAAGTGGAACCGAGGAAGGAATACCCAAAAACAGTATGAACCAAGAACAACAGACCTGAGTAGTGGAAATCAACGGTGTTAAAGTAGGTCCTTCTTTGATGACGACAGGAAAAAATAACAAACAGGGATATTAGTATCGGGAAATAACCCGGGCGGCACGAGGGTCGCACTAGAGTCGGGTTGGTTCAGAATCAGTAAAGCGTTCACATGCACTTTGATGGTAAGTTCCCCATTGTCTAATAATCCAACTACTTACCAGAGTCACCAATGGGTAATCAAATAAATTTCTCACAACACAGTAGATGAAATATCAAACAAGAAGGGCGTTGGAAAAGCTCACCCGAATCCCGTTGAACAATCTCAGAATGCCTCACGTTCAGGCGTGGAGCGGAGTAGCGGGTGATGTTCGGGTAGATGATTGCCGGTAGTCTGCGAATGGCGGCTGAAGCTGAAGGAGTCTATTCCGTGATGTTCAGCTGGAAAGGAGCCACGAAAGGCTGAAGAAGCTAGGAGTAATCCAATAGCGTTCCGCGTCTAAGCCAGGACGGTATGACAGAGACCTGAGGAGCGGGAGGAGCAAGTAGGGAGCAGTCCGGGTCAAAAAAGCCGTAAGTAAACAAAACAATCCAATGAGGGAGAAAGAGTCACAATCCAGTAGCCAGGCGAGGGGTCGGAACCAGGAAGGCAGATTAACTTTGAAGATAGGACGGACGTAACCGCGGTAGCGAGTAAACGCTAATTAGCAGCAACGAATGTCCGCAAAAGACAGCGATTTAAAGCCGTATGGGGGCGTGTCTCGCTGTACGTCTTTCAGCTGACACAGATTCTGCTGCTGTTTATGCAGGCACCATGGTAACCTGTACCGGCCCCACAAAGGAACACACCGATGAGTTGAATGCTGCAAAGGACACTGCGCCGGAACCCGAAGTGTAACACAGAGCCCTTACTTACAAAGAGTAATAATCAGACATTGGGGGTCATTATGAGTTTGCCGGTCCGGTAACTATGGTACCGGTAAGCTTGCCGGTACCATAGATCCCGGACCGGCAAACTACGAGCTGTGCTTGCGGGTGCCTTTCTACATGGCGGGCATACCAGCACCTGCGAGCCAAACTCGACAGATGCACCGGCACCAGTTATTAACAATGAAATGTTATACTATCCTACTGTGCGTAATGTATTTCTTACCCAAATACAAAACGTTTCCTTCTGTAACCAAGTTAAGAACAAGTAACAGCGCTGCGATGCTTAGGGGCTGTTTTGTGCGCTATACAAATGTAAAAATAAATAAATATCTGCTGCATAAGGGTGCTTGTCTTTCTGCAAGACAATAGATCACACAGTCCAGATGTAAGTTATATTGACAGGTCTTGAACTCTGGCTGCTCGTGAAGTACATCTGGGCTGAGATAAAGGAAGTCTTCAACCGTAAGAGGCACAATCAGCTGTTCACATGAATTATTAACTTGAAAAGAAACTAAGATGATTCATTATATTATATTATCATGCAGAGCATTATTCCTCAATAACTGGCCAACAATTTGCCCTTGCGAAAAAAAAGGCAAAAACTGTTCTGGAATTGGGAGAGCAAGCCTCACAATATGAGAGCAAACATAAAATATTCATATTTATCCATCATTAAGACAATGATATAATTTTAATACCTTTGTCATTTTTCATGCCACAAAAACGTGTGATATGTCTGTATATGGTAGGATCATGTGAGTCTGAAAATCCACGTGTTAACGGTGGGAGAAATTCCTATCAAGAGTTATGTCACAAAATATGAATTTGAGTTCAAATTTGCCAGAGCCACTCCTGTAATATGTTTAAAATTTTTCAAAATATCAGATACAGCTGTGTACTCCCCGGGAGTGTCAACCTGGCAAGTAGAGCCCTGGGAAGATTTAACAAATCAAAGACCAGGATGTCAAATGACCCCCTATGAGAAAATGTATATGGTATTTAATTTTAAACCCATAGAAATATAGAGAGACTCTGGAAAGTCTGAAGGTCTGTAGGCAGGGGTTCCTCAACCGAATGGATGACTGCTGAAGTGGGACAATACCTTGAGAGACGGGAGAGACCATGGGCCTTGTCCAAGAGCAATCCTGAAGCAGACTTAGTTGCGGGTAGACTGATTTCATGAGACGGATTGAAGCAGGGACAGGTGGGCCTAGCTGGCTAGGAAGAATTTCCTCAAAGATGTGGGAGGCCATGCTGGTTTTATGCCATATGAGAACAATCTAGAAGTAAATATAAAAGTCTTAATGCAATTAGATATATTTCATCCCTTTATCAGTAAGTCCGCACAAAGGGTGGAACTGCGAGGGGAGTCACTTGGGGAATTGCTTCCAAACAGAATTATGTAGCAATTGTAATGCTATATTTACTTTGCTTTCTTTTTACAGCCATTTGAGAATTGATTTAAGATACAATTTAAGAGCTTTTATGGTGCGCATTGTCTTTTACACATACCCAAGTAAATTCAACCATATTCGCAGGTGTAGTTAGAGACGTAGGGCCTCATTGCGAGCATGGAGGTAATGAAAAAAGGAAGGCGGAATGGTAATACCGGCATCGAGTACCGGTCCGGGCCATTACGAGCCTCAAAACCCAGCATTACCGCCACTACCTGTACCGTGCCCCTACTTACCGGCATTCACGCATCCACACGCCCTTGGTGGCGGCAATACCGGGATGCCGCTCACAGGAGGACATCACAAGTAAGGCAGGAATTCACCTACTGGCATCCCAAAGGCGTTAAATAGGGTCTGGATGATGGCACTACTACAGGCATTGCGGATCACCCGTAAATTGCAACCTGCTGTGTACCCAACTGCCACAGGTGCACTCAATCACCACAGGTGGAGCCAATGGAGCACAAAAGGAGCACACCTACACACCACACCCCTTCCAACACCAACATGATCCCACTTGCTGTATCAATCCTGGGGCTGGAGGACATGCCTGCACTGCTACACCAGCAACAACAACAACTTCAACAACAACAACAGGCAGCACAGAGGAGATGCAGGAAGAGAAGGAGGGTGAGACAGGCCCACCAAGTCCCACCAGTGCAGCCAGTGGTACCACGTAGGCAGCCACCAATCCCTCGCATCAGAGCAGGTCTATTCAACCTAACCCCTGAGCAGATCCACACCCTGCACCGTCTGGACTGGGACACCATCACCACCATCGTGGACATGATACACAATGACATCGTCAGCCTGATAGAAATCCGCACTACCATCCCCCCTCTACTGAAGGTAGTGTCTGTGCTCCACTACCTCACCACAGGCACCTACCAGCACACAGTGGGCCAGCTGCATGGCATATCACACGCACTCTTTTCACGCATGCTGACCCAAGTGCTGAATGCCCTCCTGAAGCATGCAAGCATCCACATATCCCTACCACGGACTGACCAGGAGCTCGCTGACACTAAAGTAGGCTTCCATGCACTGGCAGGCATGCCCAATTGTGTCAGTGCCCTCGACTGCACCGATGTAGAATTGGTGGTCCCCCATGCCAATGAGGGGGTGTACCGCAATTGTAAGCAATACCACTCCATCAATGTGCAGATGGTATGTGACTCCAGCAAGATGATCACACATTGTTGTGCCAGATATCCCGGATCCACACATGATGCCATGGTGCTGCGTAACTCCACACTACCCCGTCACATGGAGTGACATGCTGGACGACGTGCCTGGCTGCTCGGTAAGTTGCCTGACTGGCCCATGGCAGTGCAGTGGGGGGGGTGAGATTGGAGGGGGTGCATACTCTACCTGGTTGAGATGGGGGGGTGCATACTCCACCTGGGTGAGATTGGGGGGGTGCATACTCCACCTGGGTGAGATTGGGGGGGATGCATACTCCACACGGTTGAGATTGGGGGGATGCATACACCACCTGGGTGAGATTGGGTTGGGTGGTGAGTGGACAATGCACATACAGCTAAACACTGTTGCCCTGAACATCCCCACCTGAACATGACACATCAATGCCATACATAAGACCAATGCTGCACAGCAATGCCAATATGCCAGACGCACAAGCAGGCCACCATGGGAAGGTCAAGCGATGGATGAGAAAACATGATTACACCTGTGGCAATGCCGCTAGAGGGAATGCATATAGAGTACCATACATCGGCAATATGGGTGGGAAGACATTGTTCCGCATCCACAGTAGATCTGCATCAGCAGGCAAGTGAACACCCTGCATCATCTAGACAACGCAACCCACACCAGCAGACCATAGTACAGTACACATTGCATCAAATGAACCTGTGTGCATACATCCAGGGACATGTGCATGTCAACACCAAATAGCTGCAGCCATGGCAGTGATTTCAAATGGTGTCAGGTCAGATATTGACTTACCCATACCCCATTGTGCTCCCATGCAGGTGATGGTGGATATCCCTTGAAGCCGTGGCTACTTACCCCTCCACGGAACCCGCAAAACAGGCACGAAGAGGAGTACACTCGGGATCATACCCGTACCATGTTGTGATTGAGCAGACCTTTGGCCTGTTGAAAGTACGGTTCCGCTGTCTCTGCAGGTCTGGTGGAGCACTCCTTTACGGGCCTGAGAAGGTGGGAAAGATCACCGTGGTCTGTGTCATGATACACAACATGTGCATCCAGAGAAACGTACCACTGCCACCGGATGATGATGGAGGAGAAGCAGCACCCCTGGCGATGCACAAGATGGCCGTGCTGTGCGCCAATCACTGATTGATGATTTCTTATGAACCACAGGGATGCTGATGGTTCTGTATTAGTACTACACTGGGCACTGGGATCGTGTGGACATGGACACAGGGTGTGTGGGGAGTTGGACACTGTGTGCTGTCATGAATTGAATAAACACACACAAAATGAACAATGTGTAGTCATGATATGATTTTGAACACGACGGGTGTATTGGAAATTTAACAATATTGTGCTTCATCCCTCCACCTCACACACACCCTCCCTCATCCCTCCAGCTCCTAAATCCCCCAACACCCCATACCCCCATACCCCTCAAAACCCCATACCCCCCAAACACCCCAAACACTCCCAAACACCCCAAACCCCTCAAACACCCCCAACAACCCCCAAACACCACCAACACCACCTCCCCCCTCACTCATTGTCATCCCACACACGATGTGTCAATCATGAATATCCCAAGGTGGCAGTTAGCACATTCAGGGTGGACCTGCTAGTTCCGGCCTCTCTTCGGATCTGGGGGTAGCATGTCCGTGTGGCGTGTGCTGCGCCTGGTCATGCGAACAGGGCTTGTGGGAGCCGAGCTGGCGGGTGTGGTCGATGGGGTGGACGTGGATGGCTGTGCGACCGCCGGCGCAGGTTGTTGCTGCTGCATAAGGTCTACAATCCTGCCAAGGACCTGTGTAACTGCAGCAAAACTGTCTCGTATGACAATAGAGTTGGAATTCATGGCCATTATGGAATTTGCCTCAGGTATCTCACGGAGGGTCTGTTTCCCCTCGGCCACATACTGCCAGACCAGTTCAATCATACTGTCCTGGTGGGCTTCAACCCTCATTAGGTGGGCCTCCATGTTAGTGGGGGCTGTGGAGGTGGACGGTGCAGTGGCAGGGTGGCCCATTGCTGGACTGCCCTCTGATGTGGTCGACAGATGCGGACTCCCCAGTTCAACAGCATGTTCCTGCATGGGGCATACTGATGTGCCCTGTGTCGAGTGCTGGGGGTGGGCTGGAGGCTCAGAGTATGAGGATACACCACATGGAACTCCACGTCGCTGAGGGGGGCAGTGGCTGCTACCTCGACTATGGAACTGGTGGCAGCAGACTGCGTTCCATCACCCTCTGCCTCCACATGAGTTGCCGACTCCGTGGTGGCAGTGTCGTCGGCTGGTGTTGTCTCCTTCTCTGCTGGCCTGGGCTGTACTGCTGGCCTGTGTTGCACTCTGGGAGTTGGTGTTGTCCTGGAGGTAGAAGGTCCAGTGCCTTCTTGTCTGGCCCTGGATCCCTTTGAGGATGTCGTGGCCTTTGGGGCAGGGTCCTGGCCTTCACTTTCTGCATCTGTGCCTGTGGGGGAACAAGAGATGCAGGGCATCAGTGATGGTGTTACGTGCAAGAAACATGATTTGGTGCTGTTCATGTTTCATGCATTGCATTCTTGTAGGTGTGATGCACAGGGTACTTGCAATGAGGGGGGCATATTGGCATACGCTGTGGACTCTCCTTTCTGGACTGATGTGTACTAGGTGGCATACCGTTGTATTGCGGTTTGCATGATGTGTGACATGTGAATGATGCCTGTGTGTTGTGTGTCAGTTGGTAATGGGATTGGCACGCAGCATGCATTTCATTGTGCCAGGGTTTGGGCCACCATCTGGACATGGATCTGTATATATGTGTATGATGGCCCATGCATTGGCTTGGTTCACATCTGTTGTGCTACGTCATGCTTTGGTTCTATGGGGTTTGGGGGGACCCTCACCTCCATCTGCCGATGACGGCACACTCGTCTCCATTTCTACGAAGCCCTCAATGGATTCCATGTTGATTGTGGTGTTACATGTCTCCTCCCATTGCATCAATTTGGTGGGTGAGTGGTCCCCGCCGTCTGTAGCCATGGCCTCCCTGCGGTTGGCTGATAGTATGTTGCACACCTGGAGACGTAGATCGTCCCACCTTTTTTGCAGTCCTTCACCGTGCGGGTGGTGGTGCCAACCGCAGTCACCTTCCGTGCCACCTCCTCCCATATTGCCTTTTTGCGCAGATGTGCTGCGCGTTTGAGATCATTGGCAAAGACCTCATCAGCATGGCCTGCCAGCGTGTTTGCCAGCATATTCAGCTCCTCGTCAGAGAAGCGCTTCTTGTGCATGCGGGGGGTGGACTTGCGAGTTGCCTTGGACATGGTGGCTTGTTTGGTCCTGCTATCCACTCTGTGCCTGTGCTGTGTTAGGATTGCAATGGATTGTGTTTTTTAAGATGGCCGCCGGTGCATTTCCCGTTCCGGCGCAATGACGTTACTTCCGGGTCCGGTATTACGAACCCGGTATTTACATGATGGTATTGCCGGGTCCGTTATTAAGGGGTTGCTCCTGGGCAGAGGTGTTATCGGCGTGTTCCGTGATGGGGCTATCGGGGGGTTGGAGGGTCTTTAGCGCCATGGCGGTGCAGCCATTAGCAGCATGGGGGTTCGCGCATGCTTGCGCACTCATAGTCAGCTGCTATTAAAGGCGTCAAGGGTGCACAGACGCGCTAATACCACCATGCCGGTAATTACTGCGTTTTTAGCGCGATTCTCATAATGAGGCCCTGAGACTATTAACTGATGCTCAACAATCAATAGCTTTACAGTGGCCTGATAAATGATGACCTGTAAAGGCCGTACTCATTAAAAAGAGAAATTTTGAGAAATCCTACTTCATTCTAAGGGGGTGGAAGCAGCATAGCAGCACCTGGTGTTTGTTCTCATTCTCAAAAACACAGGGGAATGCCTCCCTTCCCAAGGTCACAAGGTTCCAAGCAATCTTTACTTTGTCAGTGGTCTGTGAGAATACCTCCCTTCTCCTGGTGTTTGTTCTCAGTCTAAAAAAACAACCCAGGGGAATGACTCCCTTCCTCAGGTCACAAAGTTCCAATAATATAGACTTTCTCAGTGGGCCAGAAGAATGCCCCCCTTCTCCTGGTGTTTGTTCTCAGTCTCAAAAACCCAGGGTTATGACTCCCTTCCCCAAGCTTGTTGGACCTTCCGCCTGGTCCGAGATGCCAGGGGAATAACTCCCTTCCCCAGGTCTGCTTCTTCTTTGGTTTGGCCCACTTGCTTCAATGAAGATGCCTCTTATCACACTCTTGGTTTGGGTCCGAGACCCTGGTTTCTTTCCTTTTTCTTTCGTTTGCCCCATTTGGTTCACTTCCCTGCAAGTACTACCACGAGTACGATGACTTGTATACCCGTACAGGGTTTCTGCTTCCTGTATTTTCCAACCTCTACCGTCCCTGTGACTCTACCATTATTGTGCCTGTTCCGGGGATGCACGTCTGGTTCTTCCAGGGGTCTCTCTCCTACTCTGTATGCTGCGCAGGCATCTCTGTCTCTTGGTGCCTTCACCTTGCGGATCTGCTGCCCGGCCCTTGGAATGATGGTAAGGACGCTGCCTCTTGCATTCACATCACCATCTACCAGCCTCCTGGTACCATCTGGGCTTCTTCAGCAAAGGAGTCCAGGTGTCCTCTTGATTCTGTGAGCGTGTCCTCTTGATTCTGTGAGCAGACTGCTCTCGGCTCCTTCCTAGCTTTCTCTGCATCTCCTTTGGGCTTCACTGTCTCTCATCCCGGTTGGCTGTGTGTCTCCGATAAGCAGTGCATCTTTAGTTTTTGTGGCATGAAAGGAACCACGCCTCCACAGAAGTCTATAACGCAGCAGTTCCTTATTGGTATTGCTCTTCATTGTTCCTGTGTCCCACCTCGTCCTGTTACTTGGATTAACTATGTTCCTGATGTTCTTCACCTCCAGAACCTTGGGGTAGTCTACTTTAGAACAGTACATGGGACTACAGTCTATAAAGAGGCCAGTAGAAGGAGAGGCTAGAGTGTGTGGGGGTCTGATGTTTTCATAAGGGATATACCCTGGATAGTCGTCTGTCTCCCTAGGGGGGAGTCCTGCCCCATGTGATCCACCCCCAAGGGGACTATCGGGTAGTGGCCTCACCTCCCTGGTCTCATGGGAAAGGGTTCCCTCCTGGGGAGAAGCGACGACATCCAGAGATTTGTCACAGCAGTCTCAAGTTCGATCCGTGTGTCCCGCCTAGTGGGATTCCACATTGTGTGTCCAGTTCATAGGTCCCATCCCTTCTTGTTCAACATCTCAGCCTGCCTTTTCCTTCTCCTCCATTGTTCTTATTTACCTTGTCTGTTCTTTCTTCCTGTTCACCCTCCTGCTTTTTGCATTATGCCTGGCGGTTTATGTCAGCACTGCAGTTCCCAAACTTAGCCAAGATGCCCTGTGCACCTCCTGACAGACATTAGGTTCTGGCGCAAACATTTGTGATGGAACCAAGCGTGCCCACATCAGCAATCTTTTAACAAAGGAAACAGAGGCACTCCATCCCTTGTCCTTCTTCTCTAGAGTGTTAAGCTCAGAAGAACAGGTTTAGGTCACCAATGACAGGGAAGCATTGGTGACCAGGGCAGTATTTGAGAAGTGGCATCCTTACCTGGAAGGGCCAGTCAGCCAGTGTTGGTATGCACGGATAGCAAAACTCTAGGTTGCTGAGGACAATGAAATGCAGTAATCATAGGCATGCCCAATCGATGCTGTTCTTGTCCAGGTTCCATTTTGAAGTGTGATAGACGCTCATGGGGAGGTGTATGCTTTGACATGACTGCCAAAGGCAGAAGAAAAGACTTGGACTACATAATACAGGATAACATCAGACTGCTCCCAGATCCCGGTAGTAATAAGAACAAGACACCAAAGAGTTGCTGACAGTTTTAAAGGAAGAATTGAAGACCATGTCAAGCGACTGAAAGAGCCACTTCTCAGGCTGGCGGTAGATGGGACCTTGATATTAAAGCAGGCAATATTTCTTTTAGGTACACATCTTTTCATGATAACCCATTGGCAGAACATCGGGGATAAGTAGAACAATATAGTTGGTCCGGATTGTGGCAACAAGGAACAAACTATTTCAAACCCTGTGCAAGTTGTGCAAAGTCCGCCCCAGAAGGGCATCATGCCATTTAACCACTCCAGAACTACTTTGGTAAAAGATAGAAATTAATTGTATAGTTACATTACCAGAATCAGAAGGATTCACTACCATATTGGTAAAATGGCACATTTCTTGCGGTTAACAAGATTACCTACGGTGATCATACTGTCCAAAACATTAATGTAGGAAAATGTCCAATTGGTCTCCCTGAATCCATTGTAACAGATAGATGCTCACAGTTCGAAGTGGATGGTCCGATAGAAAGGACAAACAAACCATGCAACAATTTCCCAGGTGTTTTTGGAGAATGACTGGTCAAGATGGGTACATCTAGCTGTGTTTGCTTATACTAAATTGGCTCATAGTTCTGCAAAGTCTTCTCCATTTCATCTCATCCTAAAATGATCCCCCCAACAGTTAAAATCCCCAATGTTTCCATGGCCAGAAGCTACTTAGAGGCAGTGGAGGACCACAGAAGATCCTCTTGTACTCCCATGACTTTGCTCACTTCTTTTCCTCTAAAATCTCTAGAATTCGTGACACTCTCACATCCATCATCTCCCTCCCGCACACTCCTTCTGTTCCACACCTCTCCCCTACCCCTTCTACTCTCAACTACCTCTCCTACCAAATTAGCACTCATCCTTTGCAGCGTCATCCCATGTTGCGCCACAGGCTATCAAACACTTAGTCTCAATCACGTGCCCTTATTTCCCTGAGCTCTTTAATCTCTCTCTCGCCACTGGAGTATTCCCTACTTCCTGCAAATATGCAACTTTCCTAAACCCTGTGCTAATCTAAACATCCTAAACACCTTTCCCATTATTAAAAGTTCCTTGAGCAGGTGCTCTTCAACCAGATGATTACGTACCTTGAGGATAAGGGCCTTGGAGAGTCACCTTAATTTGATTTACGTAGACACTCCACAGAGACTGCACTATTGCATGCCTCCAACCTTTTCTGTGATGCTCTCCACTCCAAACTTTCTTCTGTACTCATACTTCTGGACATCGCTGCCCCTTTTGAAACTGCTGACCACTCCTTTCTCCTCGCTCTCCGGGACCTTGGGTATTACAAATCTGCTCTCACCTGGATCACCTCCTACCTGGAAGATGGATCCTTTACATTCTCTTGGAACATGCAAACCTCTGACCCCAAATCGCACCCTGTGGGCATCTCCCAAGAATCAGTGCTTTGACCTCTGTTCTTCACCGTCTGTAGCTCTGCCGTAGGAAGAATTATTTCATCCTTTGGCTTCCACTATCACCTCTTTGCTGTTGACACTCAAATCTTGTTCTGCTTTCCCTCCATCACCCCGGCTACCTTGGAAAGGTTTACAAACTGTTTCACTGCAATTCGTCACTGGATGGCTCCCAGCTGCCTCATGCTGAACTCTTCAAAAACAGAAGCCACATTTCTCCCAACTTTCGATGCCATCCCTCCAATTCCCACTCCTTTCTCCTTTCCCGCCTAACCTTCTTACTCCCTCAACCATAGCTTGAAACTGTGTGTTCCTCTTTGATAGTGACCTATGACTAATTCATCAGTACCACTGTCTCTAATCCTCGGAGTAACATTCTCAAGATTCAGAATATTCATCTTCTTCTTACTAACCACTCTACTGAAACTTTAATTTCCACCCTTATTCTCAGCAAACTTTACTGCTGCTCGAGTCTACTCCTTGACATTCCTCGCTACTCCTAGAGAAAGTTCTAAACCTCTCTACCCGTACTCTCTACAACCTACCCCAATCCTCACACTCTTCTTCCTACCGACACCATGCTGCTTGGCTCTCCATGCACAACCGTTCCCATTTCAAGATCCTTCTCCTAATCTACAAAGCCATCAGTGGTCTTGCTCCTCAGTACCTGTCTGATTGTATCTCCGTCTACTCACCACCTTGTTTCCACTGCTCCCTCTCTGCACTAAACCTCACTGTCACATGCACCCTCTGGACGTTCTCTCTTTCTCTCAGCTCATCCTGCTTCATTGGAAACCACTGCCCATCACAATCAAAGCCAGCTTGACTGTGGATTTCTTCAAAGCTTGGCTTAAACTTCACTTACTTGCCAAAGACGTATGTCCCCATCCATTTCCCCATCCTCCCTACCTGACCCACTACTCCCTTCAGTCCAATGTAATAATGTAATTTTTCATATTTATACAGAACTCTTCTTTAGTTTGAAGCCCTTTCCGTCATAGTCTAATGTTACATTTGTAAGTCACCTGTTTCTAATATATACTTTGTTAGTTTTGTTTTGTCCCCGCTCTATGTCCCACTTTTCTTACACCCTCAAAAACTGGCTCTCTACTTGTTTCCATCTTTGTGCTATTGTGCAGGCACCCTTCGCAGGCATGCATCCTCCATCTGTAAATGTGATATTGAAAGTCATTTATGATCAAAATAGACATTCCTATAGTAAAAATAAAATGCAAAAATTACACTTGAGGAAAGCTAAATTAAATGACATGAGATTTGCAGGCAATATAAGAGGGAGATCAGAGGGTATGGATGTCAACCAGGTATTTACATATCTCTGTTTCTGGGACCATTTGAAGTCAATAAAGGATGAACACAGTGACAATGGACTTGGAACTTAAAAATCATTTGCACATTCATCCAGTGATCCGTGACCTGTTGGTAAAAGCAGTAAATCTAGCAATTGAATTTTAAGAACAATCCCCAGGATTGTCCTGATTCACAAGGACCAACAAAAAGAGAACAAATGAAGTGACACAACCTCTTAACACCATACCCGTGAACAGACGCATACCAAGAGATAACCAACCCACACGTTCAACGGAAACAGGTCCATTCACCAGAACAAAATTGGTCTACCTAACGCCCTGCCTGTCAACCTACCACCCACTCAAACACCCTCCATTCCTCAAAAACCTCAAGCACATTAGCAAGATTACAGAATGCCCAAGGGAAAGAGGGAAAACGCACAGAATCAAACCAAATGGAAATTACAGAAATACGCCAAACATCACAAAGAAATTGGCACGACAAACAAAAGGTACCACTAACGTTGACAGGGAGATGATCATAAAAAGGAAAATCAACCCAATACGAAATCTGGTTGTGCTATTCAACGAAGAAACAGCATCAGCAGTCCCGAAAGCGCAATCTAATGGTAAAAATGACCAACACCAACATAACCACCAAAATACACAGCCAAAGACCAAACAGACCACAAGACACAAAATGATACACTTCAAGCTAGTCAACGACAGATCTGTGTCCAAGCACTCTACAGAAATATAAGATCTGCTGAGCGGCGCAGGGATAGACATCCTATTCCTCACAGAAACATGGCTACCTCAAAACTACAAGGTAATAGTACATGACTGCCTACCCAATGACTTAAAACTCAAGCAAACCAACAGAGAAGAAAAAAAGATGAGGAATACTCTCTGTAGCATACAAGGACCAGCTAACAATAACACTGTTAAACATCCCAAACTGAGAATCACTCATCCTACATCTATCCCTAGATCGTCAAAACAACCTAATTTTTTCACTCATCTACCCGACCTTAGTGGACATCTTTGTGAATGCCTTCATGGACGCCATCACCAACATGGCCATTAAACATGTTCCCCTAATCATTCTTGGAGACTAAAACATATGGTTTGAAGAAGAGAACATCGACTCGCCTGCAACACTTACAAATCAACTAGTGAGAATGCATCTACGACAACTGGTGAAAGGAGCGACACACATAGCAGGCCATACAGTAGATGCAACCTTCGGCAACAAAAACCTGGTCATAAATCCACTTGCAATGCAAATCCTCTGGGGCGCCCACCTCATTATACCTTTCCTGATCCAACTGCCAACAACGATACCAGACAACCTCTCTAAAAATCCTCCCTTTCTGAAACAAAATTGGAGAGCAATTAACAGGGTGGACCTAAATGCGAAAATGGAAGCCGCAAAACCATCAATCACCATTCTAGATGCAGCCAGAATAGAAGAAAGAACAGACACAATCCTAAAATGGACCACGGAAACATAAAATGGCATTGCACCACAAAAAACCTTTCACTCCTCCACCCCACTAAAGAAAACAATGGCAAGATGGTCCACCACGCATCTCAAAGCACTGAACAAAACAATAGAAAATTAGAGCAAGAATGGAGGAAAATCTATGACCAACACAAAAAAACTGCATACTAAAGCCAGATTAGACTACACAGAGTGGATTGCAAAAACAAGCAATGGTGTGTGGGCGGTGTGCAGGAAGCGCGCTTAGTCACGGGTGAAGTTGGTGGAGATTACTGCAAGTTCTTTGTGACTAAACTGATGCATTAAAAAAATGTGATATCGCTGACAACCGAGTCTGTCTTTCTCTTCTCTTTGTTCTACACACTGGAGGAGTCTGTCTTGCGTTATGATTGCAACAGAGAGACATGTCTATCCCTCAAATACACTACACGTAGCGCACGTGGTATGCGGGCAGTGTGTTCAGTGTTTGGCGTGAGGTGTACCGGTTGCCGACTAGCATTTGGGGAACATTTTGATCCATTTGCATTACCTCGGGTGAGTGGAAATAGCTTGACTTGCTTATTGTAGCGACTCCCGGAGATTTTCTTTTTTTCCATTAACACTTCAGCATATTGAATTTATCCAGTTGAAGCCTCTTTAAAACACATGGCTTACACCTTATACACTAACATGCCTAACCAAAGCCGATTATTTACTGAAAATTAACTATCAGTTGATACTGACAAAGTGATTCGATCAGATTTGGCAAGGGAAATAGTGCCTCAACCTAAGAATGAAATGATCAACTTAGACGAACCACTGTTTCCAACTACGCGCTCTTTTGCTTAAGCAGTAGTAGGAGTTGAGAAATCAGTAACAGTTACTCAGCAGGAAAACGTTCCAGCTACAAAGTCTCTAAAAAAGTTCAACAAATGTTGGCGCAAAATAAAGCTCTACTACTTGTTTGTTCCTTAGAAGAGCGCCTACAAATACTTAATGACTCAGAAGATTCATGCTCTTTGGATCATTTAGATTTAGAAGACCTGGAAAACTGTGCGCAGAAAGACTGGATATCGGATGTCTCCATGCTAGCGCCAACAGTATCCTGATAATTGGCAAAACGTGTGCGTCTCTCCCTAGAACCAAGGACAGGATATTTACATACTTGGGATGTAAGGGAGAATGTTAGCCTTCATCGGACCTGTCGCTTTTCGCTGGAGAAGCGGCCCCGAAAGCGACCATGGTGGAGACTTAAAACAACTAAGAATTAAACAAAGTAGCTTTTTTAAGACCAGGGATCAGGAAGATAATGTTGGGGTAGACCCAGATTTATATCACCAAAATATACAAGTAAGTAAGACTAATGATGAAGAAGTGATGCATCTTCTTTCTATCCCTATATTAACACAGATTTTGAACTCAGTGGATAAGGGCCTACAATACGAACTAGGCGAAGTGCGGCAGACTCTTAAAGACCTGGGATCAAAGATGTTTTTCCTTGAGGGTTTCATTATGGGCTTTCTTAAACCATCTAATAATGTAGTAATCTCGGGGTACCTTTTGGAGATTTGTAATACAAAATCAAAAAAAATACCAATTCTGTGGCAACCCAGGTCCTAGGCGAAGGACTGATAATAAATAATTATTAATAAGAGGAGGAGGTTCAAAATGTGGCGATGGAAAGTGCAAAATTGTTGGAAAATGGGTGTGTATATGTCCCTGAGATAGAATTTCTGAGACTACCAAATACTAAACGTAGGAGTAGCGTTAAAAATCATCACAAAAAAACAAAATACTGCAGGTAAGAAAGGGCCTGGAGGCTCAAGGAAATGTTTGTGCAATTTGAACAAAATAATTAGAAGAGAAAGAAGAGGCAGATGTCTGACAAAGTATGACGCCTATTGAGGTTGAGAGTTGTGAACAGGGCAAAATAAAAACAAAAGAGCAAAAAACAGGAGAGAAACAGTGGTTAAAGGAAAGGGTGCGATTACTAACTCTCTGAGACCCACGGCAGTGCAAGACAATTCTAAGAACTTTAGTATATTTACTACCTATTCTGATGACTTTGAGATGACAAATTTAGAAAATGAAGGCAACATTGTGGTAAAGAAAGTAAAAACTTTAAAAGTGATTATGGATAACACTGAGATACCAATAGATGATCTACGAGGGACTAGTCAGCTAGATGAGGATAACCCAACAATAAAAATAATTACCAACAAGTTAACGCCAACGGTGCGGGAGTTTATACCAAAGAACTTGTTCACCTCAGATGAGAAACGGGTTTACCCAATATTTATGACCAGAGAAGAACGACAAAATAAAACTCTGAGTCAAACAACAACATACATACCAAAGAATTTGACACCCTTGCATGAAAAAAGTGCTTATTCAATATTTCCGTCTTAGAAGATAGATGAAATACAACTTTAGATAAAAAAATAAATACAGAAAATCAAACAGGAGAAAACATCACCCTATGTGGGAAAACACAACACTTCAGATAACTAAAAAAATAAGCATCAATGGGGAGATGAGAAAGAGCATTTCATGTTACCAAGAAGGGATGATACTTTCTGCAGAAGCCAACAACAAAAATAAATGATATTGGGAAAGTGGTAAGAGAGAACTTTAGTTGCCTATATTTGGAACGAAAATGTAAGACTAAATGTGCTTTTCTTCTAAACGGGCGCTATATTCTGGCTCTTTTGAAAGCAAACCCAAAATTGGTGTTGATTAACTCTACAGATATAACAAGAGTAGAGTCTTTCGATCAAGTTAGAGTAGACACGGTATGTTTGGGTTTTGCATCTGAATTGATCAGAAATGTGATCCTCAATGAGGATTACATGTTTTATCAATTGGGATTAAGATATTGTTGACCAAAGAATGAACAGTAAATCAGGAGGGGAGTGAATTAGTATCAAGCACACATGATCAGCTGTTAATTAATGTAGATGTGAGTAAAAACTCCTCAAGTAGTATCAGGGATATCAGACACGACAAGAGACATGGATTATGGATGTCACTATACTTGAAGGTTTCACGTTATGTTATGAACCAGCTAGGAAAGGGACTAGGGTTGGACCATTTGGTGGACGTGTTTGTGGAATTTGAAATGGATGTTATCTCTCCATGTCATAAATAGTAACTGAGTTAAACAACCTCCTGTGTGTCGAGTTAAGTGTGGAAAGAGTAGGAGAAGAAATATTGAAACCTTGTCTTGTGTTAAATGTGTATTATAACCTTGACATTTCAGTCCATAAACCCCTTTTATGAGCTACTTGAACATCTAAATAAGGTAAATATATAATTAAACAGCTTATTAGCATTGCCAATAAGACTAGGAGGATTTGCAATTACACAAGAGATACAATAGGATCCCCCTTATGGTGATTGCATGTTTTTTACATAGATGGAGAGCTGAAGCCAAAATACCACTGGGAAATTGATGTCTCCTTTTGGGATACACTAAGAACATTTGTGAGGAGCTGGCTGTTGAAGAATAAACATTGAGTAGTCATTACCACACCAGGAGGTAGGTCCCTTCGATAGAACTATGTAACCTCTTGAAATACATATCCTAGCGGCAAACTATTTGGGATAAACAATTTAAATAGACCCTATTATTTTTAGGCTACTCAGAGGTGAGGAGTGATTGGCTTTTCTTCTCCATGCTAAATCCCAAAAATCATCAGTTTAAGACCACCATGGGGCACCGATGAGAGGTAGGGCCACCGGGAACAGTGAACTATTAATCTGTATTGATACAAATGATTCGTCTTCAAGTATAACAATATTAAAACACAACCGCTTTCTATTATCTCTTTATTATACAGATTACTCTGAAGAACTTAGAAGAACATTTGAATTTATGAACACTGTATAAGTATTTGTTTTTGCTCCTGAGGAAGGGAACTAGAGTCCCGAAACGCGTTGAGGTTTTATATGTGAACTGAAAACTATGACATACAGAGAATGAAATCTGTATAATACAATATACATATAACATTGTTGTAATACATGTGGAATAACGGACAATAGTACTATCAACTAAAAACAGGTTGGTCTTCACAAGAAGAAATATATATAAATAAATTGTATACAAAAAAAGTTTTTTTCTAAAGAAACAGATTCAACTAGTCACGTCAATAACATTTAATAGGAGCAGAGGATCCATTTACGGAACCATTGGGTAATCCCAAACAGCTTGATAAATTATTGAGATAAGTATCAGAGTAATACAAATCAACAATTGTTTGCCTTTTGACAATCCCTTGAGTGTGCAGGGGACGCAAGTGATCCACAGCCCGTGGACACTCTTTGTTCTTTCTTCTTATGACCACCACAAGCTAGTGTCAGGGTTGTGTCCCTCTCCTCTGCACCTCACTACTTTCCCTAACATTTTTGAATACCTAAAGATATTGGTGTGCAGCAGTGTTTGTTCCTTTTTTGTGTGTATTATAACCCTGACAATGAGAGAGCTAATGATATTCTGGGATTTGAGCATATGGAATGGTAATGTAAATGGGGATATTACCCCTTATTTTACTAAGGTGGGTAACAATTCAGCGTCCACACTGGATTATATATTCACCACTAAGGACATTTTCTTTTTTTTACAAACTAAACATGTGGCTGTCTTAGATGAGGGAAACCATAAACCTTTGATGCTCACTTTATTAATAGAGATTCAAGAACATGTACCGGATTTGAATATGAGTCTCTAAATAAGATAAAGGAATAACTCAGTTATCAGGAGACCCTGGTTTGCTATTCAATTTAGTTAACATATGTCAGAGTGTCTGGGGGAATCTGGTTTAACAGTATTCAATTCAAAAGATTTTACTCTGTGTGTACAAAAGGTTTTGAAAGGGCTGTACCCAATGAAACAATCAAGCTCAAACCCACAAAGACATAAGTTTGCCCAAGAGACTCATGAGAAGCAAAAAAGCCTATAGAAGGCCATTTAGGATTCTTAGGAAAACGGAATCACTGTGACACAACTTGTTAAGAAAATTAAAACTGAACTATTCTAATTGTTTGAAGGCCAATAAACATTCAAAATATCAAAAGACACAGAAATAAATGCTGTGCTTTTAACCCAAAATGTGGACCCTTGTAAAGCCTAGTGCCCTACAGAAATCTTTGCAATTAAGTTCTATTGTCAAAAAAGACTGGGTAGACATTTTTACCAGGATATATACATCACCACAGGTAAAGATGGTATCAGTACCCCGGGAGATAATAGATAATGATTTAAATTGAAATATCCTTCATACAGATTTAGAAGACATCGAACGAGCCATTAGGAAATGCAAAAAATCAAATGCACCTGACCAGATGGTTTAATGAATCTGATCCAGTTTTGTGGCTTAGGATTTTATATGAACTATTTAGAAACATTATCAAAGAAAAAAATGTCCTTCTTCGTGGAGAGATGCTTTGATAGTGTTGATTTATAAAAGGGGAAATAGGTTGGATCCAAGCAATTACTGACCCATCTAACTCTTAGATTCCTCCAATATTTTTTTTACAACATTTATTTTGAGATTACTTGATAAACAGACACATGTTGGGTTGTTTCAAGATATAAATCAATCTGGTTTTAAAAAAAGAACCAATGTCTCCTTGAACTGTTTGATTATTAGGCTATTGACTATACAAGACAAATGGCATAAAGACAGATCTATGCTGCCTTCTTAGATATCATAAAGGCAGTCAACAGACACTCTGGACAAAATTAAGTCTTCAGGAGTGTCCTAAAAGATTAATAGAAATGTTAAAAGCATTGTATTCAGATACAAGGATAAAGGTGATGTTAGATGGAAAAGGTAATTGCTTGTACTGGATAAATATGACCTGTGGTTACGACAAGGATGTGTCTTAGCCCCATATCTGTTTAATGTCTATATTTCTGATCTAGGGAATAATTTGGAAAGGATTAACTCTAATCCCCCGAAATTGGAAAATTTGGGAATCCAAGACCTATTGTATACAGATGATTTAGTACTATTTGACTATACTTCAATGGGGCAACACAGGTAATTGTCTTAGATAAATGGCTATTTCCAACAATATTACTTAACACTCAATGTTAAGAAATCAAAAATTCTGGCCCAATTCAATGAAGAAAAAGGAAAGTACATTTTTTGCTGGTCTATAAGCGGTAAAAAATTGGAAAGAGTTCAATTTTTGAAATATATGGATATGTTTATTTGTAAAAGACAAGAGGTTTATAGGCAAGTTGTCACTTGTAAGGTTGCAGTGATGACGTCAATTTCTCAATTGAAGCAACTGGACAGAAGATATGGCAGGTTCTCCTTTAAACGTTGACTCAATGTTATCCTCAAAAGATAGTTCTTTGGTTAATCCATTGTGCAGAAGTCAACGAGGACGAGGGAAATTGCCCACTCTATGAAGGCAAAGTGTGGTGAAAATTTCTATCTCTATTCCGGGGTGTGCTACTGCCCGCTATAAGACACATGTTGGGCATTACCTCAATAAAGGCAATGATTAATTGGAGATATTTACAGCTATACAACAGGCTCCTGGCTCCCACACATGGTACTCTTTTAAGAACTATAATGATTCAAGGGAAATGTAAACCCTTAGAGGTATGGGTACAGAGGTATAGAAAGATTACATAACAAATAGGGGTAACTGAAGAAACCCTCCATCTAGTTCCAGGTAAAATAAAAGCACCTCTTCACTTATGATATTTGATATTACAATTCATTACCAAGAATCATGCAGAAATATACATTTAAAAAATGTAGACGAGCCTGGATACAAATTAAATTAAATCTATATCCTACACAATAATTAAGTGGAGCAAGATCCAAGAACCCTAGAGTGGAAAGAACCTGCCGCTTTTGTCTTAGAGAACTAGGAACATTAAAACATTTGGTAGTGGAATGGCTGCCTCTTGCAGAACTTTGAAGATGAACTTTTAGGAAATTTCAGATGGGTCTCGAAGGAAAAGGGATTGAGAAATGATGGCATATATTTAAATGTGACCCTTTCTCATCTCTATTAATTTCTGGGAAAAGATTTTTTGAAATACTTTTGGGTTCAGATTGTTGAGTAGATATTTAAAAAGAGAAAAGGAGAGGGAAAAAAGGAAAGAAAATAAAGTAAGAGAAAAAAAGACAATTTATGAAAGTGTCAGGTGAGGACAAAGACGGTGAATATGGCAAGGAAAATGTGCACAAAATCACACAGTGAATAGCTTTGAGTCAAACAACATGCACAAAGGAACCAAGACTCGTGTATACTAAAACCCAGGAGTGCAAACAGAGTGTGACAACAATACAAATATATGAAAATGGATGTGGGGTAAGCACTTAGAAGCTCCTTATGACTGCAAGGAAAGTCGGCAAGCTCCTTACCCACAATTGCTGTTACAGGTGCTGACAGCGCTAAGCCCACGTAGAGGGCAAGCAAGGACAGGATCTGTGATCTAACACTCTTGATGGTATTGAATAAGGGAACTTAAAAACAGTACTCACGTGGACAAGAAATACCACTTGAATGTCAGCAAGCCCACGAACCCTGTTGATCAAACAGGGACCCCGAAAGGCTATAACAGCAATGGGAGGATAACTAAATACATAAGACTCAAGACAAGGGGCAAGTAGGAATATTGATTACAGAATAATGAGGAAAACATAGGCATTCACACAGGGACTAGTTACAACAGCACCTCACACCTAATAATCAATGGGAAATAAATGCAGAAGTGCAAGGGAAAACATGGAATGGATTCCAAGAGAAAGTAAAGGAGCAGGGAAAACGAAATTATAAAAGCAAACTCCCCCCAGCCCCCCATCCAAAGAAAAGGCAGGAAGCTAAATCTATAAAGAGGAAAGACTAAAGCATCAAGGTTTACAGCAGCAAAGGACAAAGAAATATAGAACACAGGCAAACTGGGCTGCAACAAAAGGGAAAGCACTGAGAAATGCTGCCTGCAAACTGAGGAAGACAGAAAGGGAATCTAGGAAGCAGAAATCAATTAAGCACATACATTTGAAATCCAGGGATAAGGAACAAGAAATAGAAAATTGGAACTAGGCACAAAGCTAAGAACCAGGAACCAGTCACAAACAGGAACACTGCATCAATGACCAGCGCTGGACTGAAGCAAACAGAGGCTTTTAAAGCTGCTTAATGAGCACACGCCTCAGGTGTGCTGCTTGCTGCACCTGCAGCCACAGGTGTTGCCTATCCTCCACCCAGCCTTGTCCTGCAAGGGTGGAGATGAAGCTGTGGCCAGGCATTCTGGGAAGCATAGTCATTTGATTAAAGTAGCATGCTGGTTGCCAAAAACCTGGAATGGATCCGGAAGGGAAGTAGCTTGGAAAATAAAGATTTAGCGCTCCCAATTCATCACAGCACTGTAGCATAAGGTTCGGAAGGAAAGTCCTGTAGGGAATAAACCCCAAATTATGCCCCCAAGTGGTGGGAACAGGAGCGAAGGGAGCAAATCGTGACAGAAAGAGATAAGCATCAAGAACGTTTCCCCTAGTTTTTAGATGAATTGCTAAAAAAGAAAATTCCTTTTTTTTGGTTCTATGTAATAATGTCCCCGCAAAAATGTCTCCTGACAAAAAAAAGGCATTATTGCATTGAACATGTGGGGGGCACACCCACAGCCTCCACATTTTGTTTTTTTTTACAAGGTTAGCAGGGGACAGCCCCACAACCCGTCCCCATACATAATGTCACCATATATAATGTTGCCAATGGCTTTTCCCAGCGGCATTATGTATGGGGACATTATTACCCAATACCTTTTTTTCTTCTTTTTTTACTATCCAATGACATGATTTTTCAAATGATGTCATTAATGTTAAATGAGTTTAATCTTTTAAATGTTTTCTTCTTTTTAAGTTATAAGGTAATGATTTTTGTGTAAACTTTGTGAAACATAAAAAAAAGAAATCAAGAAACACCCATAAAGAAATTTTTATCATTATAAACGAGATAAGAAACCCATCCATGTGCAACAATGCAACAACCCTTACACAAAAGCTATGCCACGACCTTGCCAAAAACTTCAAGACCCAAATCACCAGCATCTAGCAAGTCACACAAAGCAAGCAAAAAAGTACATTTGATCGGCTCAACTAGCCAACAGCGGAACCACCAAACAGACTAATCCACCTCCTGCCGATATCAACAGATACAATCTACAGCTTGGAAAGCAAAAGCCATAGAGAGGGCTCTCCAGCAGACCCCTGCCCACCAGATGTTTACAAAACCATCCTAACTCAGAGAATATGGCAGAATACTACCTCAACCTCTTCAACCTCTCACTGGCAACAGGAACGGTGCCACAAGCCTTCAAATGGGCATACATGAAGCCACTCTTTAAAGACACATCTGGAAGCATGGAAGACTTAGCCAACTACAGACCAATTTCAACTCCACAGCTCTCTGGGTAAGATCATTCCTGACAGAAAGAACATAAACAATCTGGATAGCGCCTTTCAAGTCAGCACCTCGGAAAACAGCAGGTGGATTCCTACAGAGCTCGCCCCTGTCTATGTTACTCTTCAACATCTATAAGACCCCTTTGATTAACCTCATCATAAAACATGGCCTCACTTGCTCCAACTCCACAGATGATGCTCAAATCATCTATAAAATCAATGCCAGCGAAGAACAAAACCCAAAACGTACTGAGTGCCTCAGTAAACTAAACCAATGGATGAGCACCAACGGCCTTAAATTCAACCTGGACAAAACCAAAATCATGATTGCACCCAAACACCAGGTGAACAACCATCACATTTATGGCTCACCAAGCTGGGAAACCCGCCAGAACCATCCAAAGTGGTCAAAAATCGCAGAATCCTAATGCACAATGAACTAACACTAGAAGCACGAGTCAATGCAGCAATTAAGGAACGCTTCCTCCACCTACACACGATCAAGAAGATATTTCCCTTCTTCTCCTTCACACACAGAACACACACCGTCATCTCTCTCGTCATGTCAAAAATAGCGCATGAAGAAGCTACAATTAATACAGAACGCAGCAGCTAGAATACATCTTAGACATAGTAGAAGAGAAACACATTACATAAACGCTAGGAACGCTACATTGGCTACAGTCAAAAAACACATCTTCTTCAAACCTCTCTGCATAAGACACAGAGCGATTCACAGCCAAGGGATGGAATTTATACAGGAGAAAATCTCCATCTACAACCAACGCCAACTCTAAAATTCTGCAATGACATTGGCCTCAAACGAAAACAACACTCAAAACATGCATAGTGGTGGAACTCTGTAACTCGCTCCCAAAGGAAATATGAATGACAGAAGATCACCTGAAATTCAGGAAACTGGTAAAAACATGGCTCTTTAATGCAACAAACTGAAGAAAACATCAAAGCAACAGACCCTGCCACCGCAACACAAGAGAACCTTATGGGATGGCAACACTCAAAGAAAATCCACCCCAAATCCAGTAGAAATAAGTCTAAGCCAAAGGGCTAATCCATTGTAAAAACAACATAGACAACCCCTGACTAACCCCAACAAAAAATCTCTAACACTCAACATACCCACAACCAACACAGAAGCAACATGACACAGACCTTCAACAGAAAACACCCAAACCACAAGCACTCTACCAACTCGCCACCACACCCAACATGCAGATGAAACACCTGCATACAACCATCCACACAAACATCACACAAAAGGAAATCTACCAACATCATACCAGCACACAGTGACCGTTTTTTCCAAACTGAAGCTACCGACAGCACATCAAAACTCTCTTCCACTTTCCCCTCTCAATCCTACTAATCTACTATCCCAACCCGTTTCCTTTTCAGACCCGCGAGAGTGCATGGAGGCCATAAGAAAAGGCAGCAGTTTGCAGTACAAGTCACATTAACATAACATAACACTCATAATAGTGAATGCCAACCTAGATTTTGTTGTGTAGAACATTCAGGACTCCAGAATTTAATTGCAAGGTTATGGGCAAGAAGAGTGTTCAGGAGAAACAGCTTTGTTGGTAAATACCCCTGCATTCATTTGCTACCTCCACAAAAAATGCCTCACCAAACTAAACGCAGGGTACTGGTACAGGGACATTTGGGGAATGGGTAGAGTGTGGCGGTTGTATGAGTAGTTGAAACATGGTAAGGGAATAAGTTGCAAAGTTGGAATGCCACGATAATCATATGAAGCAAACACCAGTCCAAGATGGCGTCTGGAATGACGGAAAGGGACAGGAAGTCCAAGGGAAGCACTTTCTGGCCAGGAAGCAATCATAGATATTTTTCTTAGATTTACAGTAAAAATGTCAACTTTCAGATTCTGCTCCTTGTGTTTGTGTGCAGCCAGCCTCTTTTTATTTCCTTTCTTTTTGGTGTGTCTCTGAATAGTGTCCCCTTGGTGCATTCTCTTCAATGCTACCATACCATTGTTTTGCTATGTGCTGCGGTCCCCTCAGATAGTACTCTCTCGCCAGCAGTTCCAGTGTGTCTGTGTCTTCCCTGTGTGCTAGAGCATGTCTTAACTTTCTCTTGTCTGTCTTCTGCTTCGCTTGCAACACACTTCCTCCCACTCTCTGTTTCCACTCTGGTCTTGGTAAGATCCCATGCTGAATGCCCCAGTGCTTCCTTCGTTTAAAGCACTGCGACTAAATGCCTGCAGTGCCCGCTGGAATCAAGCTGCCCATAGTTCCACACCGGTTAAGCAATACACTACAGTTGCATGGACCTGTTTCCACACCGGAGAGACACTATTCTGGTTCAGATTTGACTGTCTTTTAGGTGGTCCAACAAATAGCAGTGATTCAGCTCTCCAGTGCTTGTCTCCCTTTTGCCTGTGTGGACCAACCTACCCAAATCAGAGCTTGGTTGGGGTGGCTACAAGGGAGGATTAGCATCAAGTACTGAAAGTGATCTCTTTGTTATATGTCAACATATGTGGGACCAGGCAGAGAGGTGTTTTAGGGTGGTGAAGTGGGTGGCTGCCTGGGGTGCATGTCCCTTGTAAGGAAACAGGATTAACTTTTGCCAGGCTGGGCATGGAGACTACCTTTCAAGCTCACAAGTTTGTGATTTATGTACTTTTCAAGTCTTTTTTTTTTAATTAAGAAGAACATATTAATTTAGTAAGATGTGTGATCAAGTACCAACATTGGAGACTGGGATCAAATCCTTCACTCATTGAATAAAGTATGTGATCCTGGTCAAATCCTTAAGTTTGACTCCGCCTTATCTTTCAAAATTTGGAGTCACTAGAACCTGTACACACTGCATGCTCTTCAAAAAAAGGCGCTCTCATGGTTTACTCAACTTTAGTGCAGTAATGGCAAAGCCAACATGATGGCTTGTGAATGTTGTCTTCTTTGTTGCAGCCCATTCAACATACAAAGAAATATTTGTGTTTCCAAATGTGTGGATCACCATGAGGATGTTGATGAATGTTGAGAGGCGTTCAACAAATTAAAAGTGATCAAAACCTATTTATGGTCTTTAATGGCTGAAGAGAGGCCACTGGCTCTAAATATAACTTCAGCTTAGAGCACAATGATTGAAAAGATAGATTAAGTGAAAGCCATTCAGGCTTTTGCGGGAGCAACATATATGAGAATTTTCTTTATGTACCTAATGACCATTTACATGAGATAGTGAAAGGGAATTCTTTTGTAAAATCTTTGCTGTGCCTTAGTACTTTTAAGTACTGCAATTACAAGATCACAAAACCAGCTTTTTTCAACATTGCAATGATTTTGTAATGTTGGGGTGGGAGTTGCCGCAGTGGTATGTGCTGCTTTCTAGTGTTTCACACGGGGTGCTAGTTTGTCAACTGTTGCTGTGTTGATCATGTACACTGCTCTCACAGGCCTACGAGGCATAGGCCACACTCTAGGACACTGCAGAAAGCAAGTAAGCATAAGAGCATGCACTGGTCTTCCCTGACACTGGGGACCAGTCGGATATGGCCTCTGCATAGAGGGCCACTGCACACTGGGTGTCCACCTCTGCTTGAGGGAAACTTGCTCTCCACTTAAGATTCCCGGGAGGATAGCTCAGCGGCAGCGTGCGCGTCTTGGAAGCAAGACGACACGAAGCAACAACAGGTTCGATCCCCGGGTCCCCGCTTAGAAACCTCTGGGTGTTTAAGCGCGTTACAAATACGTAACTAAAAAAAACCCACTATTGCAACTAAGAAAAACAAACAATTCCTGTAACAGCGCCTCGATGCCTGCAGGCTGTGTGAGCGCTTTATAAATGTTAAATAAATAAATAAATAAATAAAAAAGATTCTCTGCTGAGTCCTACCAGGAACAGCAGTAATGACTTCTCTGTACAGTATGTGGGAGAGGACCGTATACGCTGAGTAACCTCATTGAGGTATGCATTCATCCAGGGGTTCATTTATCGCCTTGTTTCTTTCTCCCCAGGGACCCTGACTGCTGAGCACTCCCCAGCCAGCGTGCAGCAGTTGGTGCTTCTCGTCGCTGTCTTCGATGAAGGTAGGACATCTCCCATGCTGTATATCCAGACATCAAAGGGCCAGGAACGTGGTGGCAGCACGCACCAAGCTTGCAGGAACCTTTAATACTCTTTCAATACTCAGACCTTATAGTAATAGGAACAGGGAGCTAGTATGCTTTGCGCTCATAATACTGCTGTGGTAAGTTTACGTTGCTCTCTTGTTCTTTAGGGAAGTGGCCTGCACTTAGAACATCAAACCATCCATACTGGAGTGAGACTGTCATGAATTTCTTCTCAGCCCACTCATTGCAAAGCACACTGCCCAACTAAAAGTCTAAGTTCATGTTAAGCTGGTATACCGCCCAAAAACTGCACTACCCCCACCTTTTGAGCCTTGGTTACCAAACGGCCCACTAATCTGTCTACAAACACAACTCTCAGAGATGCCTCCACCACAGAAGCCAGTGCCAGTGCCAGCTCCGAGCGAAGACCCACCTAAGGAGCTTCAGAACAATGTCAAAAACTATCCTCCAATCCTACAGATCAATAATAAACGTTTCTCTTGCCCCAACACAGAGCAAATCTCCACCTTGCCCCCACATCTTTCAGCACTCTAGACTGTCTATGGAGGACTACTGCCCCAAGTCACACAACAGTCTTTGTGGCACGCTTGCTGCACCGCACATTGGGTATGCTACCTTCTCCACTCCCCTAGAGTAGCCCAAAGTGGTTGCCGGGCATGAGCCGTAAGCCCTGCCCATCTACTCTCTTGTGCCCTTCAAAGTTCTTCCCCATCTTTACAGCACAACACTACAATCTTCTACTTTACTACGCTCCAAGTTGTCTCTGTATGTACTTGCCACTAATCCACTCAACTTGCTTTCATTTTGCTAATTGAAGACATCTCACTCCTAAACATCTCCTTTGCCCAATGCCTTGAACAGGGCTTTACCCTCTCTGATCACACCCAAGTGGCACCTTTCAACGTAGACCTACATGACTGAGGAAAGTCCCTCAACCACAACTTCCTCTCCCCCCAACCTCACCTCAACAGATCTCACTAGTAACCCCTCACCGCCTGCACACTTCCTCTTTCACTTCCCAGTTGCCATCCCACCTCCACTCTAGCCCCCCCCACCCCCTATCGCTAATGTACATTTAAACCCGACTTGCAAGCTCCCCTTTCCAGGTTAAGGACGGACATCTTCCCTTGAGATTTCCCCACTCCACCAGCCCCCAGACATTCATGGACATCTTACCTTGAGTTTCCTCCACTCCACCAGCCCCCCAGACATTCATGGACATCTTACCTTGAGTTTCCTCCACTCCACCAGCACCCCAGACATTCCTGGACGTCTTCCACTCCACCAGCCCCCAGACATTCATGGACATCTTACCTTGAGTTTCCTCCACTCCACCAGCCCCCAGACATTCATGGACATCTTACGTTGAGTTTCCTCCACTCCACCAGCCCCCCTCCCCCCAGACATTCCTGGACATCTTTCCTTGAGATTTCTCCACTCCACCAGCCCCCCAGACATTCCAGGACATCTTCACTTGAGATTTCTCCACTCCACCAGCCCCCCAGATATTCCTGGACATTTTACCTTGAGTTTCCTCCACTCCACCAGCCCCCACTCCCCCCGACATTCCTAGACATCTTCCCTTGAGATTTCTCCACTCCATCAGCTCCCCAGACATTCCTGGACGTCTTCCACTCCACCAGCCCCCAGACATTCCTGGACACCTTCCCTTGAGATTTCTCCACTCCACCAGCCCCCCAGACATTCCTGGACGTATTCCCTTATTATTTCTCCACTCCACCAGCCCCCCCGATATTCCTGGACATCTTCTACTCCACCAGCCCCCCAGATATTCCTGGCCATCTTGCCTTGAGATTTCCCCACTCCACCAGCCCCCCAGACATTCCTGGACATCTTCCCTTGAGATTTCTCCACTCCACCAGCCCCGCAGATATTCCTGGACATCTTCCCTTGCGTTTCCTCCACTCCACTAGCTCCTCCCCCCAGACATTCCTGCACATCTTCCCTTGAGATTTCTCCACTCCATCAGCCCCCAGACATTCCTGGTCATCTTCCCTTGAGTTTCCTCCACTCCACCAGCTCCCCCTCCCCCAGACATTCCTGGACATTGTCCCTTGAGATTCCTCCACTCCACCAGCCCCAGACATTCCTGGACATCTTCCCTTGAGATCTTGCCTTTCCACCAGCCCCCCAGACATTCCTGGACATCTTCCACTCCACCAGCCCCCCAGATATTCCTGGATATCTTGCCTTGAGATTTCCCCACTCCACCAGCCCCCCCAGACATTCCTGGACATCTTCCCTTGAGATTTCTCCACTCTACCAGCCCCCCAGATATTCCTGGACATCTTCCCCTGCGTTTCCTCCACTCCACCAGCTCCTCCCCCCAGACATTCCTGGACATCTTCCCTTGAGATTTCCCCACTCCACCAGCCCCCCCAGATATTCCTGGATATCTTGCCTTGAGATTTCTCCACTCCATCAGCCCCCCAGACATTCCTGGACATCTTTCCTTGAGATTTCTCCATTCCACCAGCCCCCAGACATTCCTGGACATCTTCCCATGATATGTCTCCACTCCACCAGCGCCCCAGACATTCCTGGACATCTTCCACTCCACCAGCCCCCCAGATATTCTTGGACATCTTCCCTTCAGTTTCCTCCACTCCACCAGCCCCCACAGACATTCCTGGACATCTTCCCTTGAGATTTCTCCACTCCACCAGCCCCCCAGATATTCCTGGACATCTTTCCTTGAGATTTCTCAACTCCACCAGCCCCCCCAGACATTCCTGGACATCGTCCCTTGAGATTTCTCCACTCCACCAGCCCCCCAGATATTCCTGGACATCTTACCTTGAGTTTCCTCCACTCCACCAGCCCAACGCCAGACATTCCTGGACATCTTCCCTTGAGATTTCTCCACTCCATCAGCCCCCCAGACATTCCTGGACATCTTCCCTTGTGATTTTGCCGTTCCACCAGCTCCCCAGACATTCCTGGACATCTTCCACTCCACCAGCCCCCCAGACATTCCTGGACATCTTGCCTTGAGATTACTCCACTCCATCAGCCCCCAGACATTCCTGGACATCTTCCCTTGAGATTTCTCCACTCCACCAGCTCCCAGACATTCCTGGACATCTTCCCTTGAGTTTCCTCCACTCCACCAGCTTCCCTTGATATGTCTCCACTCCACCAGCCCCCCCAGACATTCCTGGACATCTTTCCTTGAGATGTCTCCACTCCACCAGCCCCCCAGACATTCCTGGACACCTTCCCTTGAGATTTCTCCACTCCACCAGCCCCCAGACATTCCTGGACATCTTCCCTTGGGATTTCGCCATTCCACCAGCCCCCCCAGACATTCCTGGACATCTTCTACTCCGCCAGCCCCCCCCAGACATTCCTGGACATCTTCCCTTGATATGTCTCCACTCCACCAGCCCCCCCAGACATTCCTGGACATCTTTCCTTGAGATGTCTCCACTCCACCAGCCCCCCAGATATTCCTGGACATCTTTCCTTGAGATTTCTCCACTCCACCAGCCCCCCCAGACATTCCTGGACATCTTCCCTTGAGATTTCTCCACTCCATCAGCCCCCCAGACATTCCTGGACGTCTTCCACTCCACCAGCCCCCAGACATTCCTGGACATCTTCTACTCCACCAGCCCCCCCCCAGACATTCCTGAACATCTTCTACTCCACCAGCCCCCCCCAGACATTCCTGGACATCTTCCCTTGAGATTCCTCCACTCCACCAGCCCCAGACATTCCTGGACATCTTCCCTTGAGATTTTGCCTTTCCACCAGCCCCCCAGACATTCCTGGACATCTTCCACTCCACCAGTCCCCCAGATATTCCTGGATATCTTTCCTTGAGATTTCCCCACTCCACCAGCCCCCCCAGACATTCCTGGACATCTTACCTTGAGATTTCTCCACTCCACCAGCCCCCCAGATATTCCTGGACATCTTCCCTTGCGTTTCCTCCACTCCACCAGCTCCCCCCCCCAGACATTCCTGGACATCTTACCTTGAGATTTCTCCACTCCACCAGCCCCCCAGATATTCCTGGACATCCTCCCTTGAGTTTCCTCCACTCCACCAGCTCCCCCTCCCCCAGACATTCCTGGACATCATCCCTTGAGATTTTGCCTTTCCACCAGCCCCCCAGACATTCCTGGACATCTTCCACTCCACCAGCCCCCCAGATATTCCTGGATATCTTGCCTTGAGATTTCCCCACTCCACCAGCCCCCCAGACATTCCTGGACATCTTTCCTTGAGAATTCTCCACTCCACCAGCCCCAGACATTCCTGGACATCTTCCCTTGATATGTCTCCACGCCACCAGCCCCCCCAGACATTCCTGGACATCTTTCCTTGAGATTTCTCCACTCCACCAGCCCCCCAGATATTCCTGGACATCTTTCCTTGAGATTTCTCCACTCCACCAGCCCCCCCAGACATTCCTGGACACCTTCCCTTGAGATTTCTCCACTCCACCAGCCCCCAGACATTCCTGGACATCTTCCCTTTAGATTTTGCCGTTCCACCAGCCCCCCAGACATTCCTGGACATCTTCCACTCCACCAGCCCCCCAGACATTCCTGGACATCTTCCCTTACGATTTCTCCACTCCACCAACCCCAGACATTCCTGGACATCTTCCCTTGAGATTTCGCCATTCCACCAGCCCCCCAGATATTCTTGGACATCTTCCCTTCAGTTTCCTCCACTCCACCAGCCCCCCCAGACATTCCTGGACATCTTCCCTTGAGATTTCTCCACTCCACCAGCCCCCCAGACATTCCTGGACATCTTCCACTCCACCATCCCCCCAGATATTCCTGGACATCTTCCCTTGAGATTTCTCCACTCCCCCAGCACCCGCAGACATTCCTGGACATATTCCCTTGAGAGTTCTGCACTCCACCAGCTCCCCAGATATTCCTGGATATCTTCCCTTGAGTTTCCTCCAATCCACCACTCCCCTCCCCCCCAGACATTCCTGGACATCTTATCTTGTAATTTCTCCACTCCCTCAGCCCCCCCCAGACATTCCTGGACATCTTCCCTTTAGATTTCTCCACTCCACCAGCCCCCCAGACATCCCTGGACATCTTGCCCTGAGATGTCTCCACTCCACCAGCCCACCAGACATTCCTGGACATCTTCCACTCCACCAGCCCCCCAGACATTCCTGGACATCTTCCCTTGAGATTTCTCCACTCCACCAGCCCCCCAGATATTCCTGGACATCTTCCCTTGAGATTTCTCCACTCCATCAGCCCCCCAGATATTCCTGGACATCTTTCCTTGCGTTTCCTCCACTCCACCAGCTCCTCCCCCCAGACATTCCTGGACATCTTCCCTTGAGATTTCTCCACTCCATCAGCCCCCAGACATTCCAGACATCTTCCCTTGAGATTTCTCCACTCCACCAGCCTCCAGACATTCCTGGACATCTTCCCTTGAGTTTCCTCCACTCCACCAGCTCCCCCTCCCCCAGACATTCCTGGACATCGTCCCTTGAGATTTCTCCACTCCACCAGCCCCCAGACATTCCTGGACATCTTCCCTTGATATGTCTCCACTCCACCAGCGCCCCAGACATTCCTGGACATCTTCCACTCCACCAGACCCCCAGACATTCCAGGACATCTTCCCTTGAGATTTCTCCACTCCACCAGCCCCCCAGATATTCCTGGACATCTTCCCTTGAGAATTCCCCAACCCACCAGCCCCCCAGACATTGCTGGACATCTTCCTTTGAGATTTCTCCACTCCACCAGCCCCCCAGACATTCCAGGACATCTTCCCTTGAGATTTCTCCACTCCACCAGCCCCCAGACATTCCTGGACATATTCCCCTGAGATTTCACCATTCCACCAGCCCCCCAGACATTCCTGGATATCTTCCCTTGAGATTTCTCCACTCCACCAGCCCCCCAGATATTCCTGGACATATTCACTTGATATTTTTCCACTCCACCAGCCCCCCAGACATTCCTGGACATCTTCCACTCCACCAGCCCCCCAGACATTCCTGGACATCTTCCCTTGAGATATCGCCATTCCACTAGCTCCCCAGACATTCCTGGACATCTTCTACTCCACCAGCCCCCCCAGACATTCCTGGACATCTTCCCTTGAGATTCCTCCACTCCACCAGCCCCAGACATTCCTGGACATCTTCCCTTGAGATTTTGCCTTTCCACCAGCCCCCCAGACATTCCTGGACATCTTGCCTTGAGATTTCTCCACTCCACCAGCCCCCCAGATATTCCTGGACATCTTTCCTTGAGATTTCTCCACTCCACCAGCCCCCCCAGACATTCCTGGACATCTTCCTTTGAGATTTCTCCACTCCATCAGCCCCCCAAACATTCCTGGACGTCTTCCACTCCACCAGCCCCCAGACATTCCTGGACACCTTCCCTTGAGATTTCTCCACTCCACCAGCCCCCAGACATTCCTGGACATCTTCCCTTGATATTTCTCCACTCCACCAGCCCCCCAGACATTCCTGGACATCTTCTACTCCACCAGCCCCCCCCAGACATTCCTGGACATCTTCCCTTGATATGTCTCCACTCCACCAGCCCCCCCAGACATTCCTGGACATCTTTCCTTGAGATTTCTCCAATCCACCAGCCCCCCAGATATTCCTGGACATCTTTCCTTGAGATTTCTCCACTCCACCAGCCCCCCAGACATTCCAGGACATTTTCCCTTGAGATTTCTCCACTCCACCAGCCCCCAGACATTCCTGGACATATTCCCTTGAGATTTCACCATTCCACCAGTTCCCCAGACATTCATGGACATCTTTCACTCCACCAGCCCCCCAGACATTCCTGGACATCTTCCCTTGAGATATCGCCATTCCACTAGCTCCCCAGACATTCCTGGACATCTTCTACTCCACCAGCCCCCCCAGACATTCCTGGACATCTTCCCTTGAGGTTCCTCCACTCCACCAGCCCCAGACATTCCTAGACATCTTCCCTTGAGATTTTGCCTTTCCACCAGCCCCCCAGACATTCCTGGACATCTTCCCTTGAGATTTCTCCACTCCACCAGCCCCCAGACATTCCTGAACATCTTCCCTTGAGTTTCCTCCACTCCACCAGCTCTCCCTCCCCCAGACATTCCTGGACATCGTCCCTTGAGATTTCTCTACTCCATCAGCCCCCCAGACATTCCTGGACATCTTCCCTTGAGATTTCTCCACTCCACCAGCCCCCAGACATTCCTGGACATCTTTTCTTGAGATTTCTCCACTCCACCAGCCGCAGACATTCCTGGACATCTTTCCTTGAGATTTCTCCACTCCACCAGCGCCCCAGACATTCCTGGACATCTTCCTTTGAGATTTCTCCACTCCACCAGCCCCCCCAGACATTCCTGGACATATTCCCTTGAGATTTCACCATTCCACCAGTTCCCCAGACATTCATGGACATCTTTCACTCCACCAGCCCCCCAGACATTCCTGGACATCTTCCCTTGAGATTTCTCTACTCCACCAGCCCCCCCAGACATTTATGGACATCTTCCCTTAAGATTTCTCCACTCCACCAGCGCCCCAGACATTCCCGGACATCTTCCCTTGTAATTTCTCCACTCCCTCAGCCCCCCCAGACATTCCTGGACATCTTCCCTTTAGATTTCTCCACTCCACCAGCCCCCCAGACATTCCTGGACATCTTCCCTTGAGATTTCTCCACTCCACCAGCCCCCCAGACATTCCTGGACATCTTGCCCTGAGATTTCTCCACTCCACCAGCCCACCAGACATTCCTGGACATCTTCCACTCCACCAGCCCCCCAGACATTCCTGGACATCTTCCCTTGAGATTTCTCCACTCCACCAGCCCCCCAGACATTCCTGGACATCTTGCCCTGAGATTTCTCCACTCCACCAGCCCACCAGACATTCCTGGACATCTTCCACTCCACCAGCCCCCCAGACATTCCTGGACATCTTCCCTTGAGATTTCTCCACTCCACCAGCCCCCCAGATATTCCTGGACATCTTCCCTTGAGATTTCTCCACTCCACCAGCCCCCTAGATATTCCTGGACATCTTCCCTTGCGTTTCCTCCACTCAACCAGCTCCTCCCCCCAGACATTCCTGGACATCTTCCATTGAGATTTCTCCACTCCATCAGCCCCCAGACATTCCAGACATCTTCCCTTGAGATTTCTCCACTCCACCAGCCCCCAGACATTCCTGGACATCTTCCCTTGAGTTTCCTCCACTCCACCAGCTCCCCCCCCCCCAGACATTCCTGGACATCGTCCCTTGAGATTTCTCCACTCCATCAGCCCCCCAGACATTCCTGGACATCTTTCCTTGAGATTTCTCCATTCCACCAGCCCCCAGACATTCCTGGACATCTTCCCTTGATATGTCTCCACTCTACCAGCGCCCCAGACATTCCTGGACATCTTCCACTCCACCAGACCCCCAGACATTCCTGGACATCTTCCCTTGAGATTTCTCCACTCCACCAGCCCCCCAGATATTCCTGGACATCTTACCTTGAGTTTCCTCCACTCCACCAGCCCCCCAGACATTCCTGGACATATTCCCTTGAGATTTCACCATTCCACCAGTTCCCCAGACATTCATGGACATCTTTCACTCCACCAGCCCCCCAGACATTCCTGGACATCTTCCCTTGAGATATCGCCATTCCACTAGCTCCCCAGACATTCCTGGACATCTTCTACTCCACCAGCCCCCCCAGACATTCCTGGACATCTTCCCTTGAGGTTCCTCCACTCCACCAGCCCCAGACATTCCTAGACATCTTCCCTTGAGATTTTGCCTTTCCACCAGCCCCCCAGACATTCCTGGACATCTTCCCTTGAGATTTCTCCACTCCACCAGCCCCCAGACATTCCTGAACATCTTCCCTTGAGTTTCCTCCACTCCACCAGCTCTCCCTCCCCCAGACATTCCTGGACATCGTCCCTTGAGATTTCTCTACTCCATCAGCCCCCCAGACATTCCTGGACATCTTCCCTTGAGATTTCTCCACTCCACCAGCCCCCAGACATTCCTGGACATCTTTTCTTGAGATTTCTCCACTCCACCAGCCGCAGACATTCCTGGACATCTTTCCTTGAGATTTCTCCACTCCACCAGCGCCCCAGACATTCCTGGACATCTTCCTTTGAGATTTCTCCACTCCACCAGCCCCCCCAGACATTCCTGGACATATTCCCTTGAGATTTCACCATTCCACCAGTTCCCCAGACATTCATGGACATCTTTCACTCCACCAGCCCCCCAGACATTCCTGGACATCTTCCCTTGAGATTTCTCTACTCCACCAGCCCCCCCAGACATTTATGGACATCTTCCCTTAAGATTTCTCCACTCCACCAGCGCCCCAGACATTCCCGGACATCTTCCCTTGTAATTTCTCCACTCCCTCAGCCCCCCCAGACATTCCTGGACATCTTCCCTTTAGATTTCTCCACTCCACCAGCCCCCCAGACATTCCTGGACATCTTCCCTTGAGATTTCTCCACTCCACCAGCCCCCCAGACATTCCTGGACATCTTGCCCTGAGATTTCTCCACTCCACCAGCCCACCAGACATTCCTGGACATCTTCCACTCCACCAGCCCCCCAGACATTCCTGGACATCTTCCCTTGAGATTTCTCCACTCCACCAGCCCCCCAGACATTCCTGGACATCTTGCCCTGAGATTTCTCCACTCCACCAGCCCACCAGACATTCCTGGACATCTTCCACTCCACCAGCCCCCCAGACATTCCTGGACATCTTCCCTTGAGATTTCTCCACTCCACCAGCCCCCCAGATATTCCTGGACATCTTCCCTTGAGATTTCTCCACTCCACCAGCCCCCTAGATATTCCTGGACATCTTCCCTTGCGTTTCCTCCACTCAACCAGCTCCTCCCCCCAGACATTCCTGGACATCTTCCATTGAGATTTCTCCACTCCATCAGCCCCCAGACATTCCAGACATCTTCCCTTGAGATTTCTCCACTCCACCAGCCCCCAGACATTCCTGGACATCTTCCCTTGAGTTTCCTCCACTCCACCAGCTCCCCCCCCCCCAGACATTCCTGGACATCGTCCCTTGAGATTTCTCCACTCCATCAGCCCCCCAGACATTCCTGGACATCTTTCCTTGAGATTTCTCCATTCCACCAGCCCCCAGACATTCCTGGACATCTTCCCTTGATATGTCTCCACTCTACCAGCGCCCCAGACATTCCTGGACATCTTCCACTCCACCAGACCCCCAGACATTCCTGGACATCTTCCCTTGAGATTTCTCCACTCCACCAGCCCCCCAGATATTCCTGGACATCTTACCTTGAGTTTCCTCCACTCCACCAGCCCCCCCTGACATTCCTGGACATCTTCCCTTGAGAATTCCCCACCCCACCAGCCCCCCAGACATTCCTGGACATCTTCCTTTGAGATTTCTCAACTCCACCAGCCCCCCAGACATTCCAGGACATCTTCCCTTGAGATTTCTCCACTCCACCAGCCCCCAGACATTCCTGGACATATTCCCTTGAGATTTCACCATTCCACCAGTTCCCCAGACATTCCTGGACATCTTTCACTCCACCAGCCCCCCAGACATTCCAGGACATCTTCCCTTGAGATTTCTCCACTCCACCAGCCCCCAGACATTCCTGGACATATTCCCTTGAGATTTCACCATTCCACCAGTTCCCCAGACATTCCTGGACATCTTTCACTCCACCAGCCCCCCAGACATTCCTGGACATCTTCCCTTGAGATTTCTCCACAACACCAGCCCCCCAGATATTCCTGGACATATTCACTTGATATTTTTCCACTCCACCAGCCCACCAGACATTCCTGGACATCTTCCACTCCACCAGCCCCCCAGACATTCCTGGACATCTTCCCTTGAGATTTCTCCACTCCACCAGCCCCCCAGATATTCCTGGACATCTTCCCTTGAGATTTCTCCACTCCACCAGCCCCCCAGATATTCCTGGACATCTTCCCTTGCGTTTCCTCCACTCCACCAGCTCCTCCCCCCAGACATTCCTGGACATCTTCCCTTGAGATTTCTCCACTCCATCAGCCCCCAGACATTCCAGACATCTTCCCTTGAGATTTCTCCACTCCACCAGCCCCCAGACATTCCTGGACATCTTCCCTTGAGTTTCCTCCACTCCACTAGCTCCCCCCCCCCCAGACATTCCTGGACATCGTCCCTTGAGATTTCTCCACTCCATCAGCCCCCCAGACATTCCTGGACATCTTTCCTTGAGATTTCTCCATTCCACCAGCCCCCAGACATTCCTGGACATCTTCCCTTGATATGTCTCCACTCTACCAGCGCCCCAGACATTCCTGGACATCTTCCACTCCACCAGACCCCCAGACATTCCTGGACATCTTCCCTTGAGATTTCTCCACTCCACCAGCCCCCCAGATATTCCTGGACATCTTACCTTGAGTTTCCTCCACTCCACCAGCCCCCCCTGACATTCCTGGACATCTTCCCTTGAGAATTCCCCACCCCACCAGCCCCCCAGACATTCCTGGACATCTTCCTTTGAGATTTATCAACTCCACCAGCCCCCCAGACATTCCAGGACATCTTCCCTTGAGATTTCTCCACTCCACCAGCCCCCAGACATTCCTGGACATATTCCCTTGAGATTTCACCATTCCACCAGTTCCCCAGACATTCCTGGACATCTTTCACTCCACCAGCCCCCCAGACATTCCTGGACATCTTCCCTTGAGATTTCTCCACTGCACCAGCCCCCCAGATATTCCTGGACATATTCACTTGATATTTTTCCACTCCACCAGCCCCCCAGACATTCCTGGACATCTTCCCTTGAGATTTTGCCTTTCCACCAGCCCCCCAGACATTCCTGGACATCTTGCCTTGAGATTTCTCCACTCCACCAGCCCCCCAGATATTCCTGGACATCTTTCCTTGAGATTTCTCCACTCCACCAGCCCCCCCAGACATTCCTGGACATCTTCCTTTGAGATTTCTCCACTCCATCAGCCCCCCAGACATTCCTGGACGTCTTCCACTCCACCAGCCCCCAGACATTCCTGGACACCTTCCCTTGAGATTTCTCCACTCCACCAGCCCCCCAGATATTCCCGGACATATTCCCTTGATATTTCTCCACTCCACCAGCCCCCCAGACATTCCTGGACATCTTCTACTCCACCAGCCCCCCCCCAGACATTCCTGGACATCTTCCCTTGATATGTCTCCACTCCACCAGCCCCCCCAGACATTCCTGGACATCTTTCCTTGAGGTTTCTCCAATCCACCAGCCCCCCAGATATTCCTGGACATCTTTCCTTGAGATTTCTCCACTCCACCAGCCCCCCAGACATTCCAGGACATTTTCCCTTGAGATTTCTCCACTCCACCAGCCCCCAGACATTCCTGGACATATTCCCTTGAGATTTCACCATTCCACCAGTTCCCCAGACATTCATGGACATCTTTCACTCCACCAGCCCCCCAGACATTCCTGGACATCTTCCCTTGAGATTTCTCCACTCCACCAGCCCCCCAGATATTCCTGGACATATTCACTTGATATTTTTCCACTCCACCAGCCCCCCAGACATTCCTGGACATCTTCCCTTGAGATATCGCCATTCCACTAGCTCCCCAGACATTCCTGGACATCTTCTACTCCACCAGCCCCCCCAGACATTCCTGGACATCTTCCCTTGAGATTCCTCCACTCCACCAGCCCCAGACATTCCTAGACATCTTCCCTTGAGATTTTGCCTTTCCACCAGCCCCCCAGACATTCCTGGACATCTTGCCTTGAGATTTCTCCACTCCATCAGCCCCAAGACATTCCAGACATCTTCCCTTGAGATTTATCCACTCCACCAGCCCCCAGACATTCCTGAACATCTTCCCTTGAGTTTCCTCCACTCCACCAGCTCTCCCTCCCCCAGACATTCCTGGACATCTTCCCTTGAGATTTCTCCACGCCATCAGCCCCCCAGACATTCCTGGACGTCTTCCACTCCACCAGCCCCCAGACATTCATGTACACCTTCCCTTGAGATTTCTCCACTCCACCAGCCCCCAGACATTCCTGGACATCTTTTCTTGAGATTTCTCCACTCCACCAGCCCCCCCAGACATTCCTGGACATCGACCCTTGATATTTCTCCATTCCACCAGCCCCCCGGATATTCCTGGACATCTTACCTTGAGTTTCCTCCACTCCACTAGCCCACCCCTAGACAGTCCGGGACATCTTCCCTTGAGATTTCTCCACTCCATCAGCCCCCCAGACATTCCTGGACGTCTTCCACTCCACCAGCCCCTAGACATTCCTGGACACCTTCCCTTGAGATTTCTCCACTCCACCAGCGCCCCAGACATTCCTGGACATCTTCCTTTGAGATTTCTCCACTCCACCAGCCCCCCAGACATTCCTGGACATCTTCCACTCCACCAGCCCCCCAGATATTCCTGGAGATCTTCCCTTGACATTTCTCCACTCCACCAGCCCCAGACATTCCTGGACATCTTCCCTTGATATGTCTCCACTCCCCCAGCACCCCCAGACATTCCTGGACATCTTCCCTTGAGATTTCTCTACTCCACCAGCCCCCCCAGACATTTATGGACATCTTCCCTTAAGATTTCTCCACTCCACCAACGCCCCAGACCTTCCCGGACATCTTCCCTTGAGATTTCTCCACTCCACCAGCACCCGCAGACATTCCTGGACATATTCCCTTGAGAGTTCTGCACTCCACCAGCCCCCCAGATATTCCTGGATATCTTCCCTTGAGTTTCCTCCAATCCACCACTCCCCTCCCCCCCAGACATTCCTGGACATCTTATCTTGTAATTTCTCCACTCCCTCAGCCCCCCCAGACATTCCTGGACATCTTCCCTTTAGATTTCTCCACTCCACCAGCCCCCCAGACATTCCTGGACATCTTCCCTTGAGATTTCTCCACTCCACCAGCCCCCCAGACATTCCTGGACATCTTGCCCTGAGATTTCTCCACTCCACCAGCCCACCAGACATTCCTGGACATCTTCCACTCCACCAGCCCCCCAGACATTCCTGGACATCTTCCCTTGAGATTTCTCCACTCCACCAGCCCACCAGACATTCCTGGACATCTTCCACTCCACCAGCCCCCCAGACATTCCTGGACATCTTCCCTTGAGATTTCTCCACTCCACCAGCCCCCCAGATATTCCTGGACATCTTCCCTTGAGATTTCTCCACTCCACCAGCCCCCCAGATATTCCTGGACATCTTCCCTTGCGTTTCCTCCACTCCACCAGCTCCTCCCCCAAGACATTCCTGGACATCTTCCCTTGAGATTTCTCCACTCCATCAGCCCCCAGACATTCCAGACATCTTCCCTTGAGATTTCTCCACTCCGCCAGCCCCCAGACATTCCTGGACATCTTCCCTTGAGTTTCCTCCACTCCACCAGCTCCCCCTCCCCCAGACATTCCTGGACATCGTCCCTTGAGATTTCTCCACTCCATCAGCCCCCCAGACATTCCTGGACATCTTTCCTTGAGATTTCTCCATTCCACCAGCCCCCAGACATTCCTGGACATCTTCCCTTGATATGTCTCCACTCTACCAGCGCCCCAGACATTCCTGGACATCTTCCACTCCACCAGACCCCCAGACATTCCTGGACATCTTCCCTTGAGATTTCTCCACTCCACCAGCCCCCCAGATATTCCTGGACATCTTACCTTGGGTTTCCTCCACTCCACCAGCCCCCCCTGACATTCCTGGACATCTTCCCTTGAGAATTCCCCACCCCACCAGCCCCCCAGACATTCCTGGACATCTTCCTTTGAGATTTCTCAACTCCACCAGCCCCCCAGACATTCCAGGACATCTTCCCTTGAGATTTCTCCACTCCACCAGCCCCCAGACATTCCTGGACATATTCCCTTGAGATTTCACCATTCCACCAGTTCCCCAGACATTCCTGGACATCTTTCACTCCACCAGCCCCCCAGACATTCCTGGACATCTTCCCTTGAGATTTCTCCACTCCACCAGCCCCCCAGATATTCCTGGACATATTCACTTGATATTTTTCCACTCCACCAGCCCCCCAGACATTCCTGGAGATCTTCCACTCCACCAGCCCCCCAGACATTCCAGGACATCTTCCCTTGAGATTTCTCCACTCCACCAGCCCCCAGACATTCCTGGACATATTCCCTTGTGATTTCACCATTCCACCAGTTCCCCAGACATTCCTGGACATCTTTCACTCCACCAGCCCCCCAGACATTCCTGGACATCTTCCCTTGTGATTTCTCCACTCCACCAGCCCCCCAGACATTCCTGGACATCTTTCCTTGAGATTCCTCCACTCCATCAGCCCCAAGACATTCCAGACATCTTCCCTTGAGATTTCTCCACTCCACCAGCCCCCAGACATTCCTGAACATCTTGCCTTGATATTTCCCCACTTCATCAGACCCCCAGACATTCCTGGACATCTTTTCTTGAGATTTCTCCACTCCACCAGCCGCAGACATTCCTGGACATCTTTCCTTGAGATTTCTCCACTCCACCAGCCCCCCCAGACATTCCTGGACATCGACCCTTGATATTTCTCCATTCCACCAGCCCCCCGGATATTCCTGGACATCTTACCTTGAGTTTCCTCCACTCCACTAGCCCACCCCTAGACATTCCGGGACATCTTCCCTTGAGATTTCTCCACTCTATCAGCCCCCCAGACATTCCTGGACGTCTTCCACTCCACCAGCCCCTAGACATTCCTGGACACCTTCCCTTGAGATTTCTCCACCCCACCAGCCCCAGACATTCCTGGACATCTTCCCTTGAGATTTCTCCACTCCACCAGCCCCCCAGATATTCCTGGACATCTTCCACTCCACCAGCCCCCCAGATATTCCTGGAGATCTTCCCTTGACATTTCTCCACTCCACCAGCCCCCCAGATATTCCTGGAGATCTTCCCTTGAGATTTCTCCACTCCATCAGCCCCCCAGACATTCCTGGACGTCTTCCACTCCACCAGCCCCTAGACATTCCTGGACACCTTCCCTTGAGATTTCTCCACTCCACCAGCCCCAGACATTCCTGGACATCTTCCCTTGATATGTCTCCACTCCCCCAGCACCCCCAGACATTCCTGGACATCTTCCCTTGAGATTTCTCTACTCCACCAGCCCCCCCAGACATTTATGGACATCTTCCCTTAAGATTTCTCCACTCCACCAGCGCCCCAGACATTCCCGGACATCTTCCCTTGAGATTTCTCCACTCCACCAGCACCCGCAGACATTCCTGGACATATTCCCTTGAGAGTTCTGCACTCCACCAGCCCCCCAGATATTCCTGGATATCTTCCCTTGAGTTTCCTCCAATCCACCACTCCCCTCCCCCCCAGACATTCCTGGACATCTTATCTTGTAATTTTTCCACTCCCTCAGCCCCCCCAGACATTCCTGGACATCTTCCCTTTAGATTTCTCCACTCCACCAGCCCCCCAGACATTCCTGGACATCTTCCCTTGAGATTTCTCCACTCCACCAGCCCCCCAGACATTCCTGGACATCTTGCCCTGAGATTTCTCCACTCCACCAGCCCACCAGACATTCCTGGACATCTTCCACTCCACCAGCCCCCCAGACATTCCTGGACATCTTCCCTTGAGATTTCTCCACTCCACCAGCCCCCCAGACATTCCTGGACATCTTGCCCTGAGATTCCTCCACTCCACCAGCCCACCAGACCTTCCTGGACATCTTCCACTCCACCAGCCCCCCAGACATTCCTGGACATCTTCCCTTGAGATTTCTCCACTCCACCAGCCCCCCAGATATTCCTGGACATCTTCCCTTGAGATTTCTCCACTCCACCAGCCCCCCAGATATTCCTGGACATCTTCCCTTGCGTTTCCTCCACTCCACCAGCTCCTCCCCCAAGACATTCCTGGACATCTTCCCTTGAGATTTCTCCACTCCATCAGCCCCCAGACATTCCAGACATCTTCCCTTGAGATTTCTCCACTCCGCCAGCCCCCAGACATTCCTGGACATCTTCCCTTGAGTTTCCTCCACTCCACCAGCTCCCCCTCCCCCAGACATTCCTGGACATCGTCCCTTGAGATTTCTCCACTCCATCAGCCCCCCAGACATTCCTGGACATCTTTCCTTGAGATTTCTCCATTCCACCAGCCCCCAGACATTCCTGGACATCTTCCCTTGATATGTCTCCACTCTACCAGCGCCCCAGACATTCCTGGACATCTTCCATTCCACCAGACCCCCAGACATTCCTGGACATCTTCCCTTGAGATTTCTCCACTCCACCAGCCCCCCAGATATTCCTGGACATCTTACCTTGAGTTTCCTCCACTCCACCAGCCCCCCCTGACATTCCTGGACATCTTCCCTTGAGAATTCCCCACCCCACCAGCCCCCCAGACATTCCTGGACATCTTCCTTTGAGATTTCTCAACTCCACCAGCCCCCCAGACATTCCAGGACATCTTCCCTTGAGATTTCTCCACTCCACCAGCCCCCAGACATTCCTGGACATATTCCCTTGAGATTTCACCATTCCACCAGTTCCCCAGACATTCCTGGACATCTTTCACTCCACCAGCCCCCCAGACATTCCTGGACATCTTCCCTTGAGATTTCTCCACTCCACCAGCCCCCCAGATATTCCTGGACATATTCACTTGATATTTTTCCACTCCACCAGCCCCCCAGACATTCCTGGAGATCTTCCACTCCACCAGCCCCCCAGACATTCCAGGACATCTTCCCTTGAGATTTCTCCACTCCACCAGCCCCCAGACATTCCTGGACATATTCCCTTGTGATTTCACCATTCCACCAGTTCCCCAGACATTCCTGGACATCTTTCACTCCACCAGCCCCCCAGACATTCCTGGACATCTTCCCTTGTGATTTATCCACTCCACCAGCCCCCCAGATATTCCTGGACATATTCACTTGATATTTTACCACTCCACCAGCCCCCCAGACATTCCTGGACATCTTCCCTTGAGATCTCGCCATTCCACTAGCTCCCCAGACATTCCTGGACATCTTCTACTCCACCAGCCCCCCCAGACATTCCTGGACATCTTTCCTTGAGATTCCTCCACTCCACCAGCCCCAGACATTCCTGGACATCTTCCCTTGAGATTTTGCCTTTCCACCAGCCCCCCAGACATTCCTGGACATCTTGCACTCCACCAGCCCCCCAGATATTCCTGGCCATCTTGCCTTGAGATTTCCCCACTCCACCAGCCCCCCAGACATTCCTGGACATCTTCCCTTGAGATTTCTCCACTCCACCAGCCCCCAGACATTCCTGAACATCTTCCCTTGAGTTTCCTCCACTCCACCAGCTCCCCCTCCCCCAGACATTCCTGGACACCTTCCACTCCACCAGCCCCCCAGACATTCCTGGACATCGTCCCTTGATATGTCTCCACTCCACCAGCCCCCCAGATATTCCTGGACATCTTACCTTGAGTTTCCTCCACTCCACCAGCCCCACCCCCAGACATTCCTGGACATCTTCCCTTGAGATTTCTCCACTCCATCAGCCCCCCAGACATTCCTGGACGTCTTCCACTCCACCAGCCCCCAGACATTCATGGACACCTTCCCTTGAGATTTCTCCACTCCACCAGCCCCCAGACATTCCTGGACATCTTCCCTTGAGATTTCTCCACTCCACCAGCCCCCCAGACATTCCTGGACATCTTCCCTTGAGATTTCTCCACTCCACCAGCCCCCCAGATATTCCTGGACATCTTCCCTTGAGATTTCTCCACTCCACCAGCCCCCCAGACATTCCTGGGCATCTTCATTTGAGATTTCTCCACTCCACCAGCCCCCCAGATATTCCTGGACATCTTCCCTTGAGATTTCTCCACTCGACCAGCCCCCAGACATTCCTGGACATCTTCCCTTGAGATTTCTCCACTCCACCAGCTCCCCAGACATTCCTGGACATCTTCCACTCCACCAGCCCCCCAGACATTCCTTAACATCTTCCCTTGAGAATTCCCCACCCCACCAGCCCCCCAGACATTCCTGGACATCTTCCTTTGAGATTTCTCAACTCCACCAGCCCCCCAGACATTCCAGGACATCTTCCCTTGAGATTTCTCCACTCCACCAGCCCCCAGACATTCCTGGACATATTCCCTTGAGATTTCACCATTCCACCAGTTCCCCAGACATTCCTGGACATATTTCACTCCACCAGCCCCCCAGACATTCCTGGACATCTTCCCTTGAGATTTCTCCACTCCACCAGCCCCCCAGATATTCCTGGACATATTCACTTGATATTTTTCCACTCCACCAGCCCCCCAGACATTCCTGGAGATCTTCCACTCCACCAGCCCCCCAGACATTCCAGGACATCTTCCCTTGAGATTTCTCCACTCCACCAGCCCCCAGACATTCCTGGACATATTCCCTTGTGATTTCACCATTCCACCAGTTCCCCAGACATTCCTGGACATATTTCACTCCACCAGCCCCCCAGACATTCCTGGACATCTTCCCTTGTGATTTCTCCACTCCACCAGCCCCCCAGACATTCCTGGACATCTTCCACTCCACCAGCCCCCCAGATATTCCTGGACATCTTTCCTTGAAATTCCTCCACTCCACCAGCCCCAGACATTCCTAGACATCTTCCCTTGAGATTTTGCCTTTCCACCAGCCCCCCAGACATTCCTGGACATCTTGCCTTGAGATTTCTCCACTCCATCAGCCCCAAGACATTCCAGACATCTTCCCTTGAGATTTCTCCACTCCACCAGCCCCCAGACATTCCTGAACATCTTGCCTTGATATTTCCCCACTTCATCAGACCCCCAGACATTCCTGGACATCTTTTCTTGAGATTTCTCCACTCCACCAGCCGCAGACATTCCTGGACATCTTTCCTTGAGATTTCTCCACTCCACCAGCCCCCCCAGACATTCCTGGACATCGACCCTTGATATTTCTCCATTCCACCAGCCCCCCGGATATTCCTGGACATCTTACCTTGAGTTTCCTCCACTCCACTAGCCCACCCCTAGACATTCCGGGACATCTTCCCTTGAGATTTCTCCACTCCATCAGCCCCCCAGACATTCCTGGACGTCTTCCACTCCACCAGCCCCTAGACATTCCTGGACACCTTCCCTTGAGATTTCTCCACTCCACCAGCCCCAGACATTCCTGGACATCTTCCCTTGATATGTCTCCACTCCCCCAGCACCCCCAGACATTCCTGGACATCTTCCCTTGAGATTTCTCTACTCCACCAGTCCCCCCAGACATTTATGGACATCTTCCCTTAAGATTTCTCCACTCCACCAGCGCCCCAGACATTCCCGGACATCTTCCCTTGAGATTTCTCCACTCCACCAGCACCCGCAGACATTCCTGGACATATTCCCTTGAGAGTTCTTCACTCCACCAGCCCCCCAGATATTCCTGGATATCTTCCCTTGAGTTTCCTCCAATCCACCACTCCCCTCCCCCCCAGCCATTCCTGGACATCTTATCTTGTAATTTCTCCACTCCCTCAGCCCCCCAGACATTCCTGGACATCTTCCCTTTAGATTTCTCCACTCCACCAGCCCCCCAGACATTCCTGGACATCTTCCCTTGAGATTTCTCCACTCCACCAGCCCCCCAGACATTCCTGGACATCTTGCCCTGAGATTTCTCCACTCCACCAGCCCACCAGACATTCCTGGACATCTTCCACTCCACCAGCCCCCCAGACATTCCTGGACATCTTCCCTTGAGATTTCTCCACTCCACCAGCCCCCCAGACATTCCTGGACATCTTGCCCTGAGATTTCTCCACTCCACCAGCCCACCAGACATTCCTGGACATCTTCCACTCCACCAGCCCCCCAGACATTCCTGGACATCTTCCCTTGAGATTTCTCCACTCCACCAGCCCCCCAGATATTCCTGGACATCTTCCCTTGAGATTTCTCCACTCCACCAGCCCCCCAGATATTCCTGGACATCTTCCCTTGCGTTTCCTCCACTCCACCAGCTCCTCCCCCAAGACATTCCTGGACATCTTCCCTTGAGATTTCTCCACTCCATCAGCCCCCAGACATCTTCCCTTGAGATTTCTCCACTCCGCCAGCCCCCAGACATTCCTGGACATCTTCCCTTGAGTTTCCTCCACTCCACCAGCTCCCCCTCCCCCAGACATTCCTGGACATCGTCCCTTGAGATTTATCCACTCCATCAGCCCCCCAGACATTCCTGGACATCTTTCCTTGAGATTTCTCCATTCCACCAGCCCCCAGACATTCCTGGACATCTTCCCTTGATATGTCTCCACTCTACCAGCGCCCCAGACATTCCTGGACATCTTCCACTCCACCAGACCCCCAGACATTCCTGGACATCTTCCCTTGAGATTTCTCCACTCCACCAGCCCCCCAGATATTCCTGGACATCTTACCTTGAGTTTCCTCCACTCCACCAGCCCCCCCTGACATTCCTGGACATCTTCCCTTGAGAATTCCCCACCCCACCAGCCCCACAGACATTCCTGGACATCTTCCTTTGAGATTTCTCAACTCCACATGCCCCCCAGACATTCCAGGACATCTTCCCTTGAGATTTCTCCACTCCACCAGCCCCCAGACATTCCTGGACATATTCCCTTGAGATTTCACCATTCCACCAGTTCCCCAGACATTCCTGGACATCTTTCACTCCACCAGCCCCCCAGACATTCCTGGACATCTTCCCTTGAGATTTCTCCACTCCACCAGCTCCCCAGATATTCCTGGACATATTCACTTGATATTATTCCACTCCACCAGCCCCCCAGACATTCCTGGAGATCTTCCACTCCACCAGCCCCCCAGACATTCCAGGACATCTTCCCTTGAGATTTCTCCACTCCACCAGCCCCCAGACATTCCTGGACATATTCCCTTGTGATTTCACCATTCCACCAGTTCCCCAGACATTCCTGGACATCTTTCACTCCACCAGCCCCCCAGACATTCCTGGACATCTTCCCTTGTGATTTCTCCACTCCACCAGCCCCCCAGATATTCCTGGACATATTCACTTGATATTTTACCACTCCACCAGCCCCCCAGACATTCCTGGACATCTTCCCTTGAGATCTCGCCATTCCACTAGCTCCCCAGACATTCCTGGACATCTTCTACTCCACCAGCCCCCCCAGACATTCCTGGACATCTTTCCTTGAGATTCCTCCACTCCACCAGCCCCAGACATTCCTGGACATCTTCCCTTGAGATTTTGCTTTTCCACCAGCCCCCCAGACATTCCTGGACATCTTGCACTCCACCAGCCCCCCAGATATTCCTGGCCATCTTGCCTTGAGATTTCCCCACTCCACCAGCCCCCCAGACATTCCTGGACATCTTCCCTTGAGATTTCTCCACTCCACCAGCCCCCAGACATTCCTGAACATCTTCCCTTGAGTTTCCTCCACTCCACCAGCTCCCCCTCCCCCAGACATTCCTGGACACCTTCCACTCCACCAGCCCCCCAGGCATTCCTGGACATCGTCCCTTGATATTTCTCCACTCCACCAGCCCCCCAGATATTCCTGGACATCTTACCTTGAGTTTCCTCCACTCCACCAGCCCCACCCCCAGACATTCCTGGACATCTTCCCTTGAGATTTCTCCACTCCATCAGCCCCCCAGACATTCCTGGACGTCTTCCACTCCACCAGCCCCCAGACATTCATGGACACCTTCCCTTGAGATTTCTCCACTCCACCAGCCCCCAGACATTCCTGGACATCTTCCCTTGAGATTTCCCCACTCCACCAGCCCCCCAGACATTCCTGGACATCTTCCCTTGAGATTTCTCCACTCCACCAGCCCCCCAGATATTCCTGGACATCTTCCCTTGAGATTTCTCCACTCCACCAGCCCCCCAGACATTCCTGGGCATCTTCATTTGAGATTTCTCCACTCCACCAGCACCCCAGATATTCCTGGACATCTTCCCTTGAGATTTCTCCACTCGACCAGCCCCCAGACATTCCTGGACATCTTCCCTTGAGATTTCTCCACTCCACCAGCTCCCCAGACATTCCTGGACATCTTCCACTCCACCAGCCCCCCAGACATTCCTTAACATCTTCCCTTGAGATTTATCCACTCAAGCAGCTCCAGACATTCCTACACATCTTCCCTTGGGATTTCGCCATTCCACTAGCTCCCCAGACATTCCTGGACATCTTCTACTCCACCAGCCCCCCCAGACATTCCTGGACATCTTCCCTTGAGATTCCTCCACTCCACCAGCCCCAGACATTCCTGGACATCTTCCCTTGAGATTTTGCCTTTCCACCAGCCCCCCCGACATTCCTGGACATCTTCCACTCCACCAGCCCCCCAGATATTCCTGGATATCTTGCCTTGAGATTTCCCCACTCCACCAGCCCCCCAGATATTCCTGGACATCTTCCCTTGCGTTTCCTCCACTCCACCAGCTCCCCCCCAGACATTCCTGGACATCTTGCCTTGAGATTTCTCCACTCCATCAGCCCCAGACATTCCTGGACATCATCCCTTGAGATTTCTCCACTCCACCAGCTCCCAGACATTCCTGGACATCTTCCCTTGAGTTTCCTCTACTCCACCAGCTCCCCCTCTCCCAGACATTCCTGGACATCATCCCTTGAGATTTTGCCTTTCCACCAGCCCCCCAGATATTCCTGGATATCTTGCCTTGAGATTTCCCCACTCCATCAGCACCCCAGACATTCCTGGACATCTTTCCTTGAGATTTCTCCACTCCACCAGCCCCAGACATTCCTGGACATCTTCCCTTGATATGTCTCCACTCCACCAGCCCCCCAGACATTCCTGGACATCTTCCACTCCACCAGACCCCCAGACATTCCTGGACATCTTCCCTTGAGATTTCTCCACTCCACCAGCCCCCCAGATATTCCTGGACATCTTTCCTTGAGATTTCTCAACTCCACCAGCCCCCAGACATTCCTGGACATCTTCCCTTGAGATTTCTCCATTCCACCAGCCCCCCGGATATTCCTGGACATCTTACCTTGAGTTTCCTCCACTCCACCAGCCCACCCCCAGACATTCCTGGACATCTTCCCTTGAGATTTCTCCACTCCATCAGCCCCCCAGACATTCCTGGACGTCTTCCACTCCACCAGCCCCCAGACATTCCTGGACACCTTCCCTTGAGATTTCTCCACTCCACCAGCCCCCCGGATATTCCTGGACATCTTCCCTTGAGATTTCTCCACTCCATCAGCCCCCCAGACATTCCTGGACATCTTCCCTTGAGATTTCTCCACTCTACCAGCCCCCAGACATTCCTGGATATCTTGCCTTGATATTTCCCCACTTCATCAGACCCCCAGACATTCCTGGACATCTTTCCTTGAGATTTCTCCACTCCATCAGCCCCCCAGACATTCCTGGACACCTTCCCTTGAGATTTCTCCACTCCACCAGCCCCCCAGACATTCCTGGACATCTTCCCTTGAGATTTCTCCACTCCACCAGCGCCCCAGACATTCCTGGACATCTTCCTTTGAGATTTCTCCACTCCACCAGCCCCCCAGACATTCCTGGACATCTTCCACTCCACCAGCCCCCCAGATATACCTGGAGATCTTCCCTTGACATTTCTCCACTCCACCAGCCCCAGACATTCCTGGACATCTTCCCTTGAGATTTCTCTACTCCACCAGCCCCCCCAGACATTTATGGACATCTTCCCTTAAGATTTCTCCACTCCACCAGCGCCCCAGACATTCCTGGACATATTCCCTTGAGAGTTCTGCACTCCACCAGCCCCCCAGATATTCCTGGATATCTTCCCTTGAGTTTCCTACAATCCACCACTCCCCTCCCCCCCCAGACATTCCTGGACATCTTATCTTGTAATTTCTCCACTCCCTCAGCCCCCCCAGACATTCATGACATCTTCCCTTTAGATTTCTCCACTCCACCAGCCCCCAGACATTCCTGGACATCTTCCCTTGAGATTTCTCCACTCCACCAGCCCCCCAGACATTCCTGGACATCTTGCCCTGAGATTTCTCCACTCCACCAGCCCACCAGACATTCCTGGACATCTTCCACTCCACCAGCCCCCCAGACATTCCTGGACATCTTCCCTTGAGATTTCTCCACTCCACCAGCCCCCCAGACATTCCTGGACATCTTGCCCAGAGATTTCTCCACTCCACCAGCCCACCAGACATTCCTGGACATCTTCCACTCCACCAGCCCCCCAGACATTCCTGGACATCTTCCCTTGAGATTTCTCCACTCCACCAGCCCCCCAGATATTCCTGGACATCTTCCCTTGAGATTTCTCCACTCCACCAGCCCCCCAGATATTCCTGGACATCTTCCCTTGCGTTTCCTCCACTCCACCAGCTCCTCCCCCCAGACATTCCTGGACATCTTCCCTTGAGATTTCTCCACTCCATCAGCCCCCAGACATTCCAGACATCTTCCCTTGAGATTTCTCCACTCCACCAGCCCCCAGACATTCCTGGACATCTTCCCTTGAGTTTCCTCCACTCCACCAGCTCCCCCTCCCCCAGACATTCCTGGACATCGTCCCTTGAGATTTCTCCACTCCATCAGCCCCCCAGACATTCCTGGACATCTTCCCTTGAGATTTCTCCACTCCACCAGCTCCCCCTCCCCCAGACATTCCTGGACATCATCCCTTGAGATTTCTCCACTCCACCAGCCCCCCAGATATTCCTGGACATCTTTCCTTGAGATTTCTCCACTCCACCAGCCCCCCCAGAGATTCCTGGACATTGTCCCTTGATATTCCTCCACTCCACCAGCCCCCCCCGACATTCCTGGACACCTTCCCTTGAGATTTCTCCACTCCATCAGCCACCCAGACATTCCTGGACGTCTTCCACTCCACCAGCCCCCAGACATTCCTGGACACCTTCCCTTGTGATTTCTCCACTCCACCAGCCCCCAGACATTCCTGGACATCTTCCCTTGAGATTTTGCCATTCCACCAGCCCCCCCAGACATTCCTGGACATCTTCCCTTGAGATTTCTCCACTCCACCAGCCCCCCCAGACATTTATGGACATCTTCCCTTAAGATTTCTCCACTCCACCAGCCGCCCAGATATTCCTGGACATCTTCCCTTGAGATTTCTCCACTCCACCAGCCCCCCAGATATTCCTGGACATCTTCCCCTGCGTTTCCTCCTCTCCACCAGCTCCTCCCCCCAGACATTCCTGGACATCTTCCCTTGAGATTTCTCCACTCCATCAGCCCCCAGACATTCCTGGACATCTTCCCTTGAGTTTCCTCCACTCCACCAGCTCCCCCTCCCCCAGACATTCCTGGACATCGTCCCTTGAGATTTCTCCACTCCATCAGCCCCCCAGACATTCCTGGACATCTTTCCTTGAGATTTCTCCACTCCACCAGCCCCCCAGACATTCCAGGACATCTTCCCTTGAGATTTCTCCACTCCACCAGCCCCCCAGATATTCCTGGACATTTTACCTTGAGTTTCCTCCACTCCACCAGCCCCACCCCCAGACATTCCTGGACATCTTCCCTTGAGATTTCTCCACTCCACCAGCCCCCCAGACATTCCTGGACGTCTTCCACTCCACCAGCCCCCAGACATTCCTGGACACCTTCCCTTGAGATTTCTCCACTCCACCAGCCCCCCAGACATTCCTGGACGTATTCCCTTATTATTTCTCCACTCCACCAGCCCCCCCGATATTCCTGGACATCTTCCCTTGATATTTCTCCACTCCACCAGCCCCCCAGACATTCCTGGACATCTTCTACTCCACCAGCCCCCCAGATATTCCTGGCCATCTTGCCTTGAGATTTCCCCACTCCACCAGCCCCCCAGACATTCCTGGACATCTTCCCTTGAGATTTCTCCACTCCACCAGCCCCGCAGATATTCCTGGACATCTTCCCTTGCGTTTCCTCCACTCCACCAGCCCCCCAGACATTCCAGACATCTTCCCTTGAGATTTCTCCACTCCATCAGCCCCCAGACATTCCAGACATCTTCCCTTGAGATTTCTCCACTCCACCAGCCCCCAGACATTCCTGGTCATCTTCCCTTGAGTTTCCTCCACTCCACCAGCTCCCCCTCCCCCAGACATTCCTGGACATCGTCCCTTGAGATTCCTCCACTCCACCAGCCCCAGACATTCCTGGACATCTTCCCTTGAGATTTTGCCTTTCCACCAGCCCCCCAGACATTCCTGGACATCTTCCACTCCACCAGCCCCCCAGATATTCCTGGATATCTTGCCTTGAGATTTCCCCACTCCACCAGCCCCCCCAGACATTCCTGGACATCTTCCCTTGAGATTTCTCCACTCTACCAGCCCCCCAGATATTCCTGGACATCTTCCCTTGCGTTTCCTCCACTCCACCAGCTCCCCCCCCCCAGAAATTCCTGGACATCTTGCCTTGAGATTTCCCCACTCCACCAGCCCCCCCAGATATTCCTGGATATCTTGCCTTGAGATTTCTCCACTCCATCAGCCCCCCAGACATTCCTGGACATCTTTCCTTGAGATTTCTCCATTCCACCAGCCCCCAGACATTCCTGGACATCTTCCCATGATATGTCTCCACTCCACCAGAGCCCCAGACATTCCTGGACATCTTCCACTCCACCAGCCCCCCAGATATTCTTGGACATCTTCCCTTCAGTTTCCTCCACTCCACCAGCCCCCACAGACATTCCTGGACATCTTCCCTTGAGATTTCTCCACTCCACCAGCCCCCCAGATATTCCTGGACATCTTTCCTTGAGATTTCTCAACTCCACCAGCCCCCCCAGACATTCCTGGACATCGTCCCTTGAGATTTCTCCACTCCACCAGCCCCCCAGATATTCCTGGACATCTTACCTTGAGTTTCCTCCACTCCACCAGCCCAACCCCAGACATTCCTGGACATCTTCCCTTGAGATTTCTCCACTCCATCAGCCCCCCAGACATTCCTGGACGTCTTCCACTCCACCAGCCCCCAGACATTCCTGGACACCTTCCCTTGAGATTTCTCCACTCCACCAGCCCCCAGACATTCCTGGACATCTTCCCTTGTGATTTTGCCGTTCCACCAGCTCCCCAGACATTCCTGGACATCTTCCACTCCACCAGCCCCCCAGATATTCCTGGATATCTTGCCTTGAGATTTCCCCACTCCACCAGCCCCCCCAGACATTCCTGGACATCTTCCCTTGAGATTTCGCCACTCCACCAGCCCCCCAGATATTCCTGGACATCTTCCCTTGCGTTTCCTCCACTCCACCAGCTCCACCCCCCAGACATTCCTGGACATCTTGCCTTGAGATTACTCCACTCCATCAGCCCCCAGACATTCCTGGACATCTTCCCTTGAGATTTCTCCACTCCACCAGCTCCCAGACATTCCTGGACATCTTCCCTTGAGTTTCCTCCACTCCACCAGCTTCCCCTCCCCCAGACATTCCTGGACATCATCCCTTGAGATTTTGCCTTTCCACCAGCCCCCCAGACATTCCCGGACATCTTCCACTCCACCAGCACCCCAGATATTCCTGGATATCTTGCCTTGAGATTTCCCCACTCCACCAGCCCCCCAGACATTCCTGGACATCTTTCCTTGAGATTTCTCCACTCCACCAGCCCCAGACATTCCTGGACATCGTCCCTTGATATGTCTCCACTCCACCAGCCCCCCAGACATTCCTGGACATCTTTCCTTGAGATTTCTCCACTCCACCAGCCCCCCAGATATTCCTGGACATCTTTCCTTGAGATTTCTCCACTCCACCAGCCCCCCCAGACATTCCTGGACATCTTCCTTTGAGATTTCTCCACTCCATCAGCCCCCCAGACATTCCTGGACGTCTTCCACTCCACCAGCCCCCAGACATTCCTGGACACCTTCCCTTGAGATTTCTCCACTCCACCAGCCCCCAGACATTCCTGGACATCTTCCCTTGAGATTTTGCCGTTCCACCAGCTCCCCAAACATTCCTGGACATCTTCCACGCCACCAGCCCCCAGACATTCCTACACATCTTCCCTTGGGATTTCGCCATTCCACTAGCTCCCCAGACATTCCTGGACATCTTCTACTCCGCCAGCCCCCCCCAGACATTCCTGGACATCTTCCCTTGATATGTCTCCACTCCACCAGCCCCCCCAGACATTCCTGGACATCTTTCCTTGAGATGTCTCCACTCCACCAGCCCCCCAGATATTCCTGGACATCTTTCCTTGAGATTTCTCCACTCCACCAGCCCCCCCAGACATTCCTGGACATCTTCCCTTGAGATTTCTCCACTCCATCAGCCCCCCAGACATTCCTGGACGTCTTCCACTCCACCAGCCCCCAGACATTCCTGGACATCTTCTACTCCACCAGCCCCCCCCAGACATTCCTGGACATCTTCTACTCCACCAGCCCCCCCCAGACATTTCTGGACATCTTCCCTTGAGATTCCTCCACTCCACCAACCCCAGACATTCCTGGACATCTTCCCTTGAGATTTTGCCTTTCCACCAGCCCCCCAGACATTCCTGGACATCTTCCACTCCACCAGTCCCCCAGATATTCCTGGATATCTTGCCTTGAGATTTCCCCACTCCACCAGCCCCCCCAGACATTCCTGGACATCTTCCCTTGAGATTTCTCCACTCCACCAGCCCCCAGATATTCCTGGACATCTTCCCTTGAGATTTCTCCACTCCATCAGCCCCCAGACATTCCTGGACATCCTCCCTTGAGTTTCCTCCACTCCACCAGCTCCCCCTCCCCCAGACATTCCTGGACATCATCCCTTGAGATTTTGCCTTTCCACCAGCCCCCCAGACATTCCTGGACATCTTCCACTACACCAGCCCCCCAGATATTCCTGGATATCTTGCCTTGAGATTTCCCCACTCCACCAGCCCCCCAGACATTCCTGGACATCTTTCCTTGAGATTTCTCCACTCCACCAGCCCCAGACATTCCTGGACATCTTCCCTTGATATGTCTCCACTCCACCAGCCCCCCCAGACATTCCTGGACATCTTTCCTTGAGATTTCTCCACTCCACCAGCCCCCCAGATATTCCTGGACATCTTTCCTTGAGATTTCTCCACTCCACCAGCCCCCCTAGACATTCCTGGACACCTTCCCTTGAGATTTCTCCACTCCACCAGCCCCCCAGACATTCCTGGACATCTTCCCTTGAGATTTTGCCGTTCCACCAGCCCCCCAGACATTCCTGGACATCTTCCACTCCACCAGCCCCCCAGACATTCCTGGACATCTTCCCTTACGATTTCTCCACTCCACCAACCCCAGACATTCCTGGACATCTTCCCTTGAGATTTCGCCATTCCACCAGCCCCCCAGATATTCTTGGACATCTTCCCTTCAGTTTCCTCCACTCCACCAGCCCCCCCAGACATTCCTGGACATCTTCCCTTGAGATTTCTCCACTCCACCAGCCCCCCCAGACATTTATGGACATCTTCCCTTAAGATTTCTCCACTCCACCAGCGCCCCAGACATTCCCGGACATCTTCCCTTGAGATTTCTCCACTCCACCAGCCCCCCAGACATTCCTGGACATCTTGCCCTGAGATTTCTCCACTCCACCAGCCCACCAGACATTCCTGGACATCTTCCACTCCACCAGCCCCCCAGACATTCCTGGACATCTTCCCTTGAGATTTCTCCACTCCACCAGCCCCCCAGATATTCTTGGACATCTTCCCTTGAGATTTCTCCACTCCATCAGCCCCCCAGATATTCCTGGACATCTTTCCTTGCGTTTCCTCCACTCCACCAGCTCCTCCCCCCAGACATTTCTGGACATCTTCCCTTGGGATTTCTCCACTCCATCAGCCCCCAGACATTCCAGACATCTTCCCTTGAGATTTCTCCACTCCACCAGCCCACAGACATTCCTGGACATCTTCCCTTGAGTTTCCTCCACTCCACCAGCTCCCCCTCCCCCAGACATTCCTGGACATCGTCCCTTGAGATTTCTCCACTCCATCAGCCCCCCAGACATTCCTGGACATCTTTCCTTGAGATTTCTCCACTCCACCAGCCCCCAGACATTCCTGGACATCTTCCCTTGATATGTCTCCACTCCACCAGCGCCCCAGACATTCCAGGACATCTTCCCTTGAGATTTCTCCACTCCACCAGCCCCCCAGATATTCCTGGACATCTTTCCTTGAGATTTCTCCTCTCCACCAGACCCCCCAGAGATTCCTGGACATCGTCCCTTGATATTTCTCCACTCCACCAGCCCCCCAGATATTCCAGGACATCTTAACTTGAGTTTCCTCCACTCCACCAGCCCCCCCCTGACATTCCTGGACATCTTCCCTTGAGAATTCCCCAACCCACCAGCCCCCCAGACATTCCTGGACATCTTCCTTTGAGATTTCTCCACTCCACCAGCCCCCCAGACATTCCAGGACATCTTCCCTTGAGATTTCTCCACTCCACCAGCCCCCAGACATTCCTGGACATATTCCCTTGAGATTTCACCATTCCACCAGTTCCCCAGACATTCATGGACATCTTTCACTCCACCAGCCCCCCAGACATTCCTGGACATCTTCCCTTGAGATTTCTCCACTCCACCAGCCCCCCAGACATTCCTGGACATCTTCCCTTGAGATTTCTCCACTCCACCAGCCCCCCAGACATTCCTGGACATCTTCTACTCCACCAGCCCCCCCAGACATTCCTGGACATCTTCCCTTGAGATTCCTCCACTCCACCAGCCCCAGACATTCCTGGACATCTTCCCTTGAGATTTTGCCTTTCCACCAGCCCCCCAGACATTCCTGGACATCTTGCCTTGAGATTTCTCCACTCCACCAGCCCCCCAGATATTCCTGGACATCTTTCCTTGAGATTTCTCCACTCCACCAGCCCCCCCAGACATTCCTGGACATCTTTCCTTGAGATTTCTCCACTCCATCAGCCCCCCAGACATTCCTGGACGTCTTCCACTCCACCAGCCCCCAGACATTCCTGGACACCTTCCCTTGAGATTTCTCAACTCCACCAGCCCCCCAGATATTCCCGGACATATTCCCTTGATATTTCTCCACTCCACCAGCACCCCAGACATTCCTGGACGTCTTCCACTCCACCAGCCCCCAGACATTCCTGGACATCTTCCCTTGATATGTCTCCACTCCATCAGCCCCCCAGACATTCCTGGACATCTTTCCTTGAGATTTCTCCAATCCACCAGCCCCCAGATATTCCTGGACATCTTTCCTTGAGATTTCTCCACTCCACCAGCCCCCCAGACATTCCAGGACATCTTCCCTTGAGATTTCTCCACTCCACCAGCCCCCATACATTCCTGGACATATTCCCTTGAGATTTCACCATTCCACCAGTTCCCCAGACATTCATGGACATCTTTCACTCCACCAGCCCCCCAGACATTCCTGGACATCTTCCCTTGAGATTTCTCCACTCCACCAGCCCCCCAGATATTCCTGGACATATTCACTTGATATTTTTCCACTCCACCAGCCCCCCAGACATTCCTGGACATCTTCCACTCCACCAGCCCCCCAGACATTCCTGGACATCTTGCCTTGAGATTTCTCCACTCCATCAGCCCCAAGACATTCCAGACATCTTCCCTTGAGATTTCTCCACTCCACCAGCCCCCAGACATTCCTGAACATCTTCCCTTGAGTTTCCTCCACTCCACCAGCTCTCCCTCCCCCAGACATTCCTAGACATCGTCCCTTGAGATTTCTCTACTCCATCAGCCCCCCAGACATTCCTAACATCTTCCCTTGAGATTTCTCCACGCCATCAGCCCCCCAGACATTCCTGGACGTCTTCCACTCCACCAGCCCCCAGACATTCATGTACACCTTCCCTTGAGATTTCTCCACTCCACCAGCCCCCCCCCCCACCCAGACATTCCTGGACCTCTTCCCTTGAGATTTCTCCACTCCATCAGCCCCCCAGACATTCCTGGACATCTTCCCTTGAGATTTATCCACCCCACCAGCCCCCAGATATTCCTGGACATCTTTCCTTGAGATTTCTCCACTCCACCAGCCGCAGACATTCCTGGACATCTTTCCTTGAGATTTCTCCACTCCACCAGCCCCCCAGACATTCCTGGACATCGACCCTTGATATTTCTCCATTCCACCAGCCCCCCGGTTATTCCTGGACATTTTACCTTGAGTTTCCTCCACTCCACTAGCCCACCCCTAGACATTCCGGGACATCTTCCCTTGAGATTTCTCCACTCCATCAGCCCCCCAGACATTCCTGGACGTCTTCCACTCCACCAGCCCCAGACATTCCTGGACATCTTCCCTTGATATGTCTCCACTCCCCCAGCACCACCAGACATTCCTGGACATCTTCCCTTGAGATTTCTCTACTCCACCAGCACCCGCAGACATTCCTGGACATATTCCCTTGAGAGTTTTGCACTCCACCAGCCCCCCAGATATTCCTGGATATCTTCCCTTGAGTTTCCTCCAATCCACCACTCCCCTCCCCCCCCAGACATTCCTGGACATCTTATCTTGTAATTTCTCCACTCCCTCAGCCCCCCCAGACATTCCTGGACATCTTCCCTTTAGATTTCTCCACTCCACCAGCCCCCCAGATATTCCTGGACATCTTCCACTCCACCAGCCCCCCAGACATTCCTGGACATCTTCCCTTGAGATTTCTCCACTCCACCAGCCCCCCAGACATTCCTGGACATCTTGCCCTGAGATTTCTCCACTCCACCAGCCCACCAGACATTCCTGGACATCTTCCCTTGAGATTTCTCCACTCCACCAGCCCCCCAGACATTCCTGGACATCTTGCCCTGAGATTTCTCCACTCCACCAGCCCACCAGACATTCCTGGACATCTTCCACTCCACCAGCCCCCCAGACATTCCTGGACATCTTCCCTTGAGATTTCTCCACTCCACCAGCCCCCCAAACATTCCTGGACATCTTGCCCTGAGATTTATCCACTCCACCAGCCCACCAGACATTCCTGGACATCTTCCACTCCACCAGCCCCCCAGACATTCCTGGACATCTTCCCTTGAGATTTCACCACTCCACCAGCCCCCCAGATATTCCTGGACATCTTCCCTTGAGATTTCTCCACTCCACCAGCCCCCCAGATATTCCTGGACATCTTCCCTTGCGTTTCCTCCACTCCACCAGCTCCTCCCCCCAGACATTCCTGGACATCTTCCCTTGAGATTTCTCCACTCCATCAGCCCCCAGACATTCCAGACATCTTCCCTTGAGATTTCTCCACTCCACCAGCCCCCAGACATTCCTGGACATCTTCCCTTGAGTTTCCTCCACTCCACCAGCTCCCCCTCCCCCAGACATTCCTGGACATCGTCCCTTGAGATTTCTCCACTCCATCAGCCCCCCAGACATTCCTGGACATCTTTCCTTGAGATTTCTCCATTCCACCAGCCCCCAGACATTCCTGGACATCTTCCCTTGATATGTCTCCACTCTACCAGCGCCCCAGACATTCCTGGACATCTTCCACTCCACCAGACCCCCAGACATTCCTGGACATCTTCCCTTGAGATTTCTCCACTCCACCAGCCCCCCAGATATTCCTGGACATCTTTCCTTGAGATTTCACCACTCCACCAGCCCCCCCCAGAGATTCCTGGACATCGTCCCTTGATATTTCTCCACTCCACCAGCCCCCCAGATATTCCTGGACATCTTACCTTGAGTTTCCTCCACTCCACCAGCCCCCCCTTACATTCCTGGACATCTTCCCTTGAGAATTCCCCACCCCACCAGCCCCCCAGACATTCCTGGACATCTTCCTTTGAGATTTCTCAACTCCACCAGCCCCCCAGACATTCCAGGACATCTTCCCTTGAGATTTCTCCACTCCACCAGCCCCCAGACATTCCTGGACATATTCCCTTGAGATTTCACCATTCCACCAGTTCCCCAGACATTCCTGGACATCTTTCACTCCACCAGCCCCCCAGACATTCCTGGACATCTTCCCTTGAGATTTCTCCACTCCACCAGCCCCCCAGACATTCCAGGACATCTTCCCTTGAGATTTCTCCACTCCACCAGCCCCCAGACATTCCTGGACATATTCCCTTGAGATTTCACCATTCCACCAGTTCCCCAGACATTCCTGGACATCTTCTACTCCACCAGCCCCCCCAGACATTCCTGGACATCTTTCCTTGAGATTCCTCCACTCCACCAGCCCCAGACATTCCTGGACATCTTCCCTTGAGATTTTGCCTTTCCACCAGCCCCCCAGACATTCCTGGACATCTTCCACTCCACCATCCCCCCAGATATTCCTGGCCATCTTGCCTTGAGATTTCCCCACTCCACCAGCCCCCCAGACATTCCTGGACATCTTCCCTTGAGATTTCTCCACTCCACCAGCCCCCCAGATATTTCTGGACATCTTCCCTTGCGTTTCCTCCACTCCACTAGCTCCTCCCCCCAGACATTCCTGGACATCTTCCCTTGAGATTTCTCCACTCCATCAGCCCCCAGACATTCCAGACATCTTCCCTTGAGATTTCTCCACTCCATCAGCCCCCCAGACATTCCTGGACGTCTTCCACTCCACCAGCCCCCAGACATTCATGGACACCTTCCCTTGAGATTTCTCCACTCCACCAGCCCCCAGACATTCCTGGACATCTTCCCTTGAGATTTCTCCACTCCACCAGCCCCCCAGACATTCCTGGACATCTTCCCTTGAGATTTCTCCACTCCACCAGCCCCCCAGATATTCCTGGACATCTTCCCTTGAGATTTCTCCACTCCACCAGCCCCCCAGACATTCCTGGGCATCTTCATTTGAGATTTCTCCACTCCACCAGCCCCCCAGATATTCCTGGACATCTTCCCTTGAGATTTCTCCACTCGACCAGCCCCCAGACATTCCTGGACATCTTCCCTTGAGATTTCTCCACTCCACCAGCTCCCCAGACATTCCTGGACATCTTCCACTCCACCAGCCCCCCAGACATTCCTTAACATCTTCCCTTGAGATGTATCCACTCCAGCAGCTCCAGACATTCCTACACATCTTCCCTTGGGATTTCGCCATTCCACTAGCTCCCCAGACATTCCTGGACATCTTCTACTCCACCAGCCCCCCCAGACATTCCTGGACATCTTCCCTTGAGATTCCTCCACTCCACCAGCCCCAGACATTCCTGGACATCTTCCCTTGAGATTTTGCCTTTCCACCAGCCCCCCAGACATTCCTGGACATCTTCCACTCCACCAGCCCCCCAGATATTCCTGGATATCTTGCCTTGAGATTTCTCCACTCCATCAGCCCCAGACATTCCTGGACATCATCCCTTGAGATTTCTCCACTCCACCAGCTCCCAGACATTCCTGGACATCTTCCCTTGAGTTTCCTCTACTCCACCAGCTCCCCCTCTCCCAGACATTCCTGGACATCATCCCTTGAGATTTTGCCTTTCCACCAGCCCCCCAGATATTCCTGGATATCTTGCCTTGAGATTTCCCCACTCCATCAGCCCCCCAGACATTCCTGGACATCTTTCCTTGAGATTTCTCCACTCCACCAGCCCCAGACATTCCTGGACATCTTCCCTTGATATGTCTCCACTCCACCAGCCCCCCAGACATTCCTGGACATCTTCCACTCCACCAGACCCCCAGACATTCCTGGACATCTTCCCTTGAGATTTCTCCACTCCACCAGCCCCCCAGATATTCCTGGACATCTTTCCTTGAGATTTCTCCACTCCACCAGCCCCCCCAGACATTCCTGGACATCTTCCCTTGAGATTTCTCCATTCCACCAGCCCCCCGGATATTCCTGGACATCTTACCTTGAGTTTCCTCCACTCCACCAGCCCACCCCCAGACATTCCTGGACATCTTCCCTTGAGATTTCTCCACTCCATCAGCCCCCCAGACATTCCTGGACGTCTTCCACTCCACCAGCCCCCAGACATTCCTGGACACCTTCCCTTGAGATTTCTCCACTCCACCAGCCCCCCAGACATTCCTGGACATCTTCCCTTGATATGTCTCCACTCCACCAGCCCCCCCAGACATTCCTGGACATCTTTCCTTGAGATTTCTCCACTCCACCAGCCCCCCAGACATTCCAGGACATCTTCCCTTGAGATTTCTCCACTCCACCAGCCCCCAGACATTCCTGGACATATTCCCTTGAGATTTCACCATTCCACCAGTTCCCCAGACATTCATGGACATCTTTCACTCCACCAGCCCCCCAGACATTCCTGGACATCTTCCCTTGAGATATCGCCATTCCACTAGCTCCCCAGACATTCCTGGACATCTTCTACTCCACTAGCCCCCCCAGACATTCCTGGACATCTTCCCTTGAGATTCCTCCACTCCACCAGCCCCAGACATTCCTAGACATCTTCCCTTGAGATTTTGCCTTTCCACCAGCCCCCCAGACATTCCTGGACATCTTGCCTTGAGATTTCTCCACTCCACCAGCCTCCAGACATTCCTGAACATCTTCCCTTGAGTTTCCTCCACTCCACCAGCTCTCCCTCCCCCAGACATTCCTGGACATCGTCCCTTGAGATTTCTCTACTCCATCAGCCCCCCAGACATTCCTGGACATCTTCCCTTGAGATTTCTCCACTCCACCAGCCGCAGACATTCCTGGACATCTTTCCTTGAGATTTCTCCACTCCACCAGCCCCCCAGACATTCCTGGACATCGACCCTTGATATTTCTCCATTCCACCAGCCCCCCGGATATTCCTGGACATCTTACCTTGAGTTTCCTCCACTCCACTAGCCCACCCCTAGACATTCCGGGACATCTTCCCTTGAGATTTCTCCACTCCATCAGCCCCCCAGACATTCCTGGACATCTTTCCTTGAGATTTCTCCACTCCATCAGCCCCCCAGACATTCCTGGACGTCTTCCACTCCACCAGCCCCCAGACATTCCTGGACACCTTCCCTTGAGATTTCTCCACTCCACCAGCGCCCCAGACATTCCTGGACATCTTCCTTTGAGATTTCTCCACTCCACCAGCCCCCCAGACATTCCTGGACATCTTCCACTCCACCAGCCCCCCAGATATTCCTGGAGATCTTCCCTTGACATTTCTCCACTCCACCAGCCCCAGACATTCCTGGACATCTTCCCTTGATATGTCTCCACTCCCCCAGCACCCCCAGACATTCCTGGACATCTTCCCTTGAGATTTCTCTACTCCACCAGCCCCCCCAGACATTTATGGACATCTTCCCTTAAGATTTCTCCACTCCACCAGCGCCCCAGACATTCCCGGACATCTTCCCTTGAGATTTCTCCACTCCACCAGCACCCGCAGACATTCCTGGACATATTCCCTTGAGAGTTCTGCACTCCACCAGCCCCCCAGATATTCTTGGATATCTTCCCTTGAGTTTCCTCCAATCCACCACTCCCCTTCCCCCCCAGACATTCCTGGACATCTTATCTTGTAATTTCTCCACTCCCTCAGCCCCCCCAGACATTCCTGGACATCTTCCCTTTAGATTTCTCCACTCCACCAGCCCCCAGACATTCCTGGACATCTTCACTTGAGATTTCTCCACTCCACCAGCCCCCCAGACATTCCTGGACATCTTGCCCTGAGATTTCTCCACTCCACCAGCCCACCAGACATTCCTGGACATCTTCCACTCCACCAGCCCCCCAGACATTCCTGGACATCTTCCCTTGAGATTTCTCCACTCCACCAGCCCCCCAGACATTCCTGGACATCTTCCACTCCACCAGCTCCCCAGACATTCCTGGACATCTTCCCTTGAGATTTCTCCACTCCACCAGCCCCCCAGATATTCCTGGACATCTTCCCTTGAGATTTCTCCACTCCACCAGCCCCCCAGATATTCCTGGACATCTTCCCTTGCGTTTCCTCCACTCCACCAGCTCCTCCCCCCAGACATTCCTGGACATCTTCCCTTGAGATTTCTCCACTCCATCAGCCCCCAGACATTCCAGACATCTTCCCTTGAGATTTCTCCACTCCACCAGCCCACCAGACATTCCTGGACATCTTCCACTCCACCAGCTCCCCAGACATTCCTGGACATCTTCCCTTGAGATTTCTCCACTCCACCAGCCCCCCAGATATTCCTGGACATCTTCCCTTGAGATTTCTCCACTCCACCAGCCCCCCAGATATTCCTGGACATCTTCCCTTGCGTTTCCTCCACTCCACCAGCTCCTCCCCCCAGACATTCCTGGACATCTTCCCTTGAGATTTCTCCACTCCATCAGCCCCCAGACATTCCAGACATCTTCCCTTGAGATTTCTCCACTCCACCAGCCCCCAGACATTCCTGGACATCTTCCCTTGAGTTTCCTCCACTCCACCAGCTCCCCCTCCCCCAGACATTCCTGGACATCGTCCCTTGAGATTTCTCCACTCCATCAGCCCCCCAGACATTCCTGGACATCTTTCCTTGAGATTTCGCCATTCCACCAGCCCCCAGACATTCCTGGACATCTTCCCTTGATATGTCTCCACTCTACCAGCGCCCCAGACATTCCTGGACATCTTCCACTCCACCAGACCCCCAGACATTCCTGGACATCTTCCCTTGAGATTTCTCCACTCCACCAGCCCCCCAGATATTCCTGGACATCTTACCTTGAGTTTCCTCCACTCCACCAGCCCCCCCTGACATTCCTGGACATCTTCCCTTGAGAATTCCCCACCCCACCAGCCCCCCAGACATTCCTGGACATCTTCCTTTGAGATTTCTCAACTCCACCAGCCCCCCAGACATTCCAGGACATCTTCCCTTGAGATTTCTCCACTCCACCAGCCCCCAGACATTCCTGGACATATTCCCTTGAGATTTCACCATTCCACCAGTTCCCCAGACATTCCTGGACATCTTTCACTCCACCAGCCCCCCAGACATTCCTGGACATCTTCCCTTGAGATTTCTCCACTCCACCAGCCCCAGACATTCCTGGACATCTTCCCTTGAGATTTTTCCACTCCACCAGCCCCCCAGACATTCCTGGAGATCTTCCACTCCACCAGCCCCCCAGACATTCCAGGACATCTTCCCTTGAGATTTCTCCACTCCACCAGCCCCCAGACATTCCTGGACATATTCCCTTGAGATTTCACCATTCCACCAGTTCCCCAGACATTCCTGGACATCTTTCACTCCACCAGCCCCCCAGACATTCCTGGACATCTTCCCTTGTGATTTCTCCACTCCACCAGCCCCCCAGATATTCCTGGACATATTCACTTTATATCTTTCCACTCCACCAGCCCCCCAGACATTCCTGGAGATCTTCCCTTGTGATTTCTCCACTCCACCAGCCCCCCAGATATTCCTGGACATCTTCCCTTGAGATTTCTCCACTCCACCAGCCCCCAGACATTCCTGGACATATTCCCTTGAGATTTCACCATTCCACCAGTTCCCCAGACATTCCTGGACATCTTTCACTCCACCAGCCCCCCAGACATTCCTGGACATCTTCCCTTGTGATTTCTCGACTCCACCAGCCCCCCAGATATTCCTGGACATCTTCCCTTGAGATTTCTCCACTCCACCAGCCCCCAGACATTCCTGGACATATTCCCTTGAGATTTCACCATTCCACCAGTTCCCCAGACATTCCTGGACATCTTTCACTCCACCAGCCCCCCAGACATTCCTGGACATCTTCCCTTGTGATTTCTCTACTCCACCAGCCCCCCAGATATTCCTGGACATATTCACTTGATATTTTACCACTCCACCAGCTCCCCAGACATTCCTGGACATCTTTCCTTGAGATTCCTCCACTCCACCAGCCCCAGACATTCCTGGACATCTTCCCTTGAGATTTTGCCTTTCCACCAGCCCCCAAGACATTCCTGGACATCTTCCACTCCACCAGCCCCCCAGATATTCCTGGCCATCTTGCCTTGAGATTTCCCCACTCCACCAGCCCCCCAGACATTCCTGGACATCTTCCCTTGCGTTTCCTCCACTCCACTAGCTCCTCCCCCCAGACATTCCTGGACATCTTCCCTTGAGATTTCTCCACTCCATCAGCCCCCAGACATTCCAGACATCTTCCCTTGGGATTTCTCCACTCCACCAGCCCCCCAGACATTCCTGAACATCTTCCCTTGAGTTTCCTCCACTCCACCAGCTCCCCCTCCCCCAGACATTCCTGGACACCTTCCACTCCACCAGCCCCCCAGACATTCCTGGACATCGTCCCTTGATATTTCTCCGCTCCACCAGCCCCCCAGATATCCCTGGACATCTTACCTTGAGTTTCCTCCACTCCATCAGCCCCCCAGACATTCCTGGACGTCTTCCACTCCACCAGCCCCCAGACATTCATGGACACCTTCCCTTGAGATTTCACCACTCCACCAGCCCCCAGACATTCCTGGACATCTTCCCTTGAGATTTCTCCACTCCACCAGCCCCCAGACATTCCTGGACATCTTCCCTTGAGATTTCTCCACTCCACCAGCCCCCCAGATATTCCTGGACATCTTCCCTTGAGATTTCTCCACTCCACCAGCCCCCCAGACATTCCTGGGCATCTTCATTTGAGATTTCTCCACTCCACCATCCCCCCAGATATTCCTGGACATCTTCCCTTGAGATTTCTCCACTCGACCAGCCCCCAGACATTCCTGGACATCTTCCCTTGAGATTTCTCCACTCCACCAGCTCCCCAGACATTCTTGGACATCTTCCACTCCACCAGCCCCCCAGACATTCCTTAACATCTTCCCTTGAGATTTATCCACTCCAGCAGCTCCAGACATTCCTACACATCTTCCCTTGGGATTTCGCCATTCCACTAGCTCCCCAGACATTCCTGGACATCTTCTACTCCACCAGCCCCCCCAGACATTCCTGGACATCTTCCCTTGAGATTCCTCCACTCCACCAGCCCCAGACATTCCTGGACATCTTCCCTTGAGATTTTGCCTTTCCACCAGCCCCCCAGATATTCCTGGACATCTTCCACTCCACCAGCCCCCCAGATATTCCTGGATATCTTGCCTTGAGATTTCCCCACTCCACCAGCCCCCCCAGACATTCCTGGAAATCTTCCCTTGAGATTTCTCCACTCCACCAGCCCCCCAGATATTCCTGGACATCTTCCCTTGCGTTTCCTCCACTCCACCAGCTCCCCCCCCAGACATTCCTGGACATCTTGCCTTGAGATTTCTCCACTCCATCAGCCCCCAGACATTCCTGGACATCATCCCTTGAGATTTCTCCACTCCACCAGCTCCCAGACATTCCTGGACATCTTCCCTTGAGTTTCCTCTACTCCACCAGCTCCCCCTCTCCCAGACATTCCTGGACATCATCCCTTGAGATTTTGCCTTTCCACCAGCCCCCCAGATATTCCTGGATATCTTGCCTTGAGATTTCCCCACTCCATCAGCCCCCCAGACATTCCTGGACATCTTTCCTTGAGATTTCTCCACTCCACCAGCCCCAGACATTCCTGTACATCTTCCCTTGATATGTCTCCACTCCACCAGCCCCCCAGACATTCCTGGACATCTTCCCTTGATATGTCTCCACTCCACCAGCCCCCCAGACATTCCTGGACATCTTCCACTCCACCAGACCCCCAGACATTCCTGGACATCTTCCCTTGAGATTTCTCCACTCCACCAGCCCCCCAGATATTCCTGGACATCTTTCCTTGAGATTTCTCCACTCCACCAGCCCCCCCAGATATTCATGGACATCGTCCCTTGATATTTCTCCATTCCACCAGCCCCCCGGATATTCCTGGACATCTTACCTTGAGTTTCCTCCACTCCACCAGCCCACCCCCAGACATTCCTGGACATCTTCCCTTGAGATTTCTCCACTCCATCAGCCCCCCAGACATTCCTGGACGTCTTCCACTCCACCAGCCCCCAGACATTCCTGGACACCTTCCCTTGAGATTTCTCCACTCCACCAGCCCCCAGACATTCCTGGACATCTTCCCTTGAGATTTCTCCACTCCACCAGCCCCCCAGATATTCCTGGACATCTTCCCCTGCGTTTCCTCCTCTCCACCAGCTCCTCCCCCCAGACATTCCTGGACATCTTCCCTTGAGATTTCTCCACTCCATCAGCCCCCAGACATTCCTGGACATCTTCCCTTGAGTTTCCTCCACTCCACCAGCTCCCCCTCCCCCAGACATTCCTGGACATCGTCCCTTGAGATTTCTCCACTCCATCAGCCCCCCAGACATTCCTGGACATCTTTCCTTGAGATTTCTCCACTCCACCAGCCCCCCAGACATTCCAGGACATCTTCCCTTGAGATTTCTCCACTCCACCAGCCCCCCAGATATTCCTGGACATTTTACCTTGAGTTTCCTCCACTCCACCAGCCCCACCCCCAGACATTCCTGGACATCTTCCCTTGAGATTTCTCCACTCCATCAGCCCCCCAGACATTCCTGGACGTCTTCCACTCCACCAGCCCCCAGACATTCCTGGACATCTTCCTTTGAGATTTCTCCACTCCTCCAGCCCCCCAGACATTCCTGGACATCTTCCACTCCACCAGCCCCCCAGACATTCCTGGACATCTTCCCTTGATATGTCTCCACTCCACCAGCCCCCCAGAGATTCCTGGACATCTTGCCTTGATATTTCTCCACTCCATCAGCCCCCAGACATTCCTGGACATCATCCCTTGAGATTTCTCCACTCCACCAGCTCCCAGACATTCCTGGACATCTTCCCTTGAGTTTCCTCTACTCCACCAGCTCCCCCTCTCCCAGACATTCCTGGACATCATCCCTTGAGATTTTGCCTTTCCACCAGCCCCCCAGATATTCCTGGATATCTTGCCTTGAGATTTCCCCACTCCATCAGCCCCCCAGACATTCCTGGACATCTTTCCTTGAGATTTCTCCACTCCACCAGCCCCAGACATTCCTGGACATCTTCCCTTGATATGTCTCCACTCCACCAGCCCCCCAGACATTCCTGGACATCTCCCACTCCACCAGACCCCCAGACATTCCTGGACATCTTCCCTTGAGATTTCTCCACTCCACCAGCCCCCCAGATATTCCTGGACATCTTTCCTTGAGATTTCTCCACTCCACCAGCCCCCCCAGACATTCATGGACATCGTCCCTTGATATTTCTCCATTCCACCAGCCCCCCGGATATTCCTGGACATCTTACCTTGAGTTTCCTCCACTCCACTAGCCCACCCCTAGACATTCCGGGACATCTTCCCTTGAGATTTCTCCACTCCATCAGCCCCCCAGACATTCCTGGACATCTTCCTTTGAGATCTCTCCACTCCACCAGCCCCCCAGACATTCCTGGACATCTTCCACTCCACCAGCCCCCCAGATATTCCTGGAGATCTTCCCTTGACATTTCTCCACTCGACCAGCCCCAGACATTCCTGGACATCTTCCCTTGATATGTCTCCACTCCCCCAGCACCCCCAGACATTCCTGGACATCTTCCCTTGAGATTTCTCTACTCCACCAGCCCCCCCAGATATTTATGGACATCTTCCCTTAAGATTTTTCCACTCCACCAGCGCCCCAGACATTCCCGGACATCTTCCCTTGAGATTTCTCCACTCCACCAGCACCCGCAGACATTCCTGGACATATTCACTTGAGAGTTATGCACTCCACCAGCCCCCCAGATATTCCTGGATATCTTCCCTTGAGTTTCCTCCAATCCACCACTCCCCTCCCCCCCCAGACATTCCTGGACATCTGATCTTGTAATTTCTCCACTCCCTCAGCCCCCCAGACATTCCTGGACATCTTCCCTTTAGATTTCTCCACTCCACCAGCCCCCCAGACATTCCTGGACATCTTCCCTTGAGATTTCTCCACTCCACCAGCCCCCCAGACATTCCTGGACATCTTGCCCTGAGATTTCTCCACTCCACCAGCCCACCAGACATTCCTGGACATCTTCCACTCCACCAGCCCCCTAGACATTCCTGGACATCTTCCCTTGAGATTTCTCCACTCCACCAGCCCCCCAGACATTCCTGGACATCTTGCCCTGAGATTTCTCCACTCCACCAGCCCACCAGACATTCCTGGACATCTTCCACTCCACCAGCCCCCCAGACATTCCTGGACATCTTCCCTTGAGATTTCTCCACTCCACCAGCCCCCCAGATATTCCTGGACATCTTCCCTTGAGATTTCTCCACTCCACCAGCCCCCCAGATATTCCTGGACATCTTCCCTTGCGTTTCCTCCACTCCACCAGCTCCTCCCCCCAGACATTCCTGGACATCTTCCCTTGAGATTTCTCCACTCCATCAGCCCCCAGACATTCCAGACATCTTCCCTTGAGATTTCTCCACTCCACCAGCCCCCAGACATTCCTGGACATCTTCCCTTGAGTTTCCTCCACTCCACCAGCTCCCCCTCCCCCAGACATTCCTGGACATCGTCCCTTGAGATTTCTCCACTCCATCAGCCCCCCAGACATTCCTGGACATCTTTCCTTGAGATTTCTCCATTCCACCAGCCCCCAGACATTCCTGGACATCTTCCCTTGATATGTCTCCACTCTACCAGCGCCCCAGACATTCCTGGACATCTTCCACTCCACCAGACCCCCAGACATTCCTGGACATCTTCCCTTGAGATTTCTCCACTCCACCAGCCCCCCAGATATTCCTGGACATCTTTCCTTGAGATTTCACCACTCCACCAGCCCCCCAGACATTCCTGGACATCTTCCTTTGAGATTTCTCAACTCCACCAGCCCCCCAGACATTCCAGGACATCTTCCCTTGAGATTTCTCCACTCCACCAGCCCCCAGACATTCCTGGACATATTCCCTTGAGATTTCACCATTCCACCAGTTCCCCAGACATTCCTGGACATCTTTCACTCCACCAGCCCCCCAGACATTCCTGGACATCTTCCCTTGAGATTTATCCACTCCACCAGCCCCCCAGACATTCCAGGACATCTTCCCTTGAGATTTCTCCACTCCACCAGCCCCCAGACATTCCTGGACATTTTCCCTTGAGATTTCACCATTCCACCAGTTCCCCAGACATTCCTGGACATCTTCTACTCCACCAGCCCCCCCAGACATTCCTGGACATCTTTCCTTGAGATTCCTCCACTCCACCAGCCCCAGACATTCCTGGACATCTTCCCTTGAGATTTTGCCTTTCCACCAGCCCCCCAGACATTCCTGGACATCTTCCACTCCACCAGCCCCCCAGATATTCCTGGCCATCTTGCCTTGAGATTTCCCCACTCCACCAGCCCCCCAGACATTCCTGGACATCTTCCCTTGAGATTTCTCCACTCCACCAGCCCCCCAGATATTCCTGGACATCTTCCCTTGCGTTTTCTCCACTCCACTAGCTCCTCCCCCCAGACATTCCTGGACATCTTCCCTTGAGATTTCTCCACTCCATCAGCCCCCAGACATTCCAGACATCTTCCCTTGAGATTTCTCCACTCCACCAGCCCCCAGACATTCCTGAACATCTTCCCTTGAGTTTCCTCCACTCCACCAGCTCCCCCTCCCCCAGACATTCCTGGACACCTTCCACTCCACCAGCCCCCCAGACATTCCTGGACATCGTCCCTTGATATTTCTCCACTCCACCAGCCCCCCAGACATTCCTGGACGTCTTCCACTCCACCAGCCCCCAGACATTCCTGGACATCTTCCCTTGAGATTTCTCCACTCCAACAGCCCCCCAGACATTCCTGGACATCTTCCCTTGAGATTTCTCCACTCCACCAACCCCCCAGATATTCCTGGACATCTTCCCTTGAGATTTCTCCACTCCACCAGCCCCCCAGACATTCCTGGGCATCTTCTTTTGAGATTTCTCCACTCCACCAGCCCCCCAGATATTCCTGGACATCTTCCCTTGAGATTTCTCCACTCGACCAGCCCCCAGACATTCCTGGACATCTTCCCTTGAAATTTCTCCACTCCACCAGCTCCCCAGACATTCCTGGACATCTTCCACTCCACCAGCCCCCCAGACATTCCTTAACATCTTCCCTTGAGATTTATCCACTCCAGCAGCTCCAGACATTCCTACACATCTTCCCTTGGGATTTCGCCATTCCACTAGCTCCCCAGACATTCCTGGACATCTTCCCTTGAGATTCCTCCACTCCACCAGCCCCAGACATTCCTGGACATCTTCCCTTGAGATTTTGCCTTTCCACCAGCCCCCCAGACATTCCTGGACATCTTCCACTCCACCAGCCCCCCAGATATTCCTGGATATCTTGCCTTGAGATTTCCCCACTCCACCAGCCCCCCCAGACATTCCTGGACATCTTCCCTTGAGATTTCTCCACTCCACCAGCCCCCCAGATATTCCTGGACATCTTCCCTTGCGTTTCCTCCACTCCACCAGCTCCCCCCCAGACATTCCTGGACATCTTGCCTTGAGATTTCTCCACTCCATCAGCCCCAGACATTCCTGGACATCATCCCTTGAGATTTCTCCACTCCACCAGCTCCCAGACATTCCTGGACATCTTCCCTTGAGTTTCCTCTACTCCACCAGCTCCCCCTCTCCCAGACATTCCTGGACATCATCCCTTGAGATTTTGCCTTTCCACCAGCCCCCCAGATATTCCTGGATATCTTGCCTTGAGATTTCCCCACTCCATCAGCCCCCCAGACATTCCTGGACATCTTTCCTTGAGATTTCTCCACTCCACCAGCCCCAGACATTCCTGGACATCTTCCCTTGATATGTCTCCACTCCACCAGCCCCCCAGACATTCCTGGACATCTTCCCTTGATATGTCTCCACTCCACCAGCCCCCCAGACATTCCTGGACATCTTCCACTCCACCAGACCCCCAGACATTCCTGGACATCTTCCCTTGAGATTTCTCCACTCCACCAGCCCCCCAGATATTCCTGGACATCTTTCCTTGAGATTTCTCCACTCCACCAGCCCCCCCAGACATTCATGGACATCGTCCCTTGATATTTCTCCATTCCACCAGCCCCCCGGATATTCCTGGACATCTTACCTTGAGTTTCCTCCACTCCACCAGCCCACCCCCAGACATTCCTGGACATCTTCCCTTGATATGTCTCCACTCCACCAGCCCCCCAGACATTCCTGGACATCTTCCACTCCACCAGACCCCTAGACATTCCTGGACATCTTCCCTTGAGATTTCTCCACTCCACCAGCCCCCCAGATATTCCTGGACATCTTTCCTTGGGATTTCTCCACTCCACCAGCCCCCCCAGACATTCCTGGACATCTTCCCTTGAGATTTCTCCATTCCACCAGCCCCCCGGATATTCCTGGACATCTTCCCTTGAGATTTCTCCACTCCATCAGCCCCCCAGACATTCCTGGACGTCTTCCACTCCACCAGCCCCCAGACATTCCTGGACACCTTCCCTTGAGATTTCTCCACTCCATCAGCCCCCCAGACATTCCTGGACGTCTTCCACTCCACCAGCCCCCAGACATTCCTGGACACCTTCCCTTGAGATTTCTCCACTCCACCAGCCCCCCAGACATTCCTGGACATCTTCTACTCCACCAGCCCCCCCCCAGACATTCCTGGACATCTTCCCTTGATATGTCTCCACTCCACCAGCCCCCCCCAGACATTCCTGGACATCTTTCCTTGAGATTTTTCCACTCCACCAGCCCCCCAGACATTCCAGGACATCTTCCCTTGAGATTTCTCCACTCCACCAGCCCCCAGACATTCCTGGACATATTCCCTTGAGATTTCACCATTCCACCAGTTCCCCAGACATTCATGGACATCTTTCACTCCACCAGCCCCCCAGACATTCCTGGACATCTTCCCTTGAGATTTCTCCACTCCACCAGCCCCCCAGATATTCCTGGACATATTCACTTGTTATTTTTCCACTCCACCAGCCCCCCAGACATTCCTGGACATCTTCCACTCCACCAGCCCAGACATTCCTGGACATCTTCCCTTGAGATATCGCCATTCCACTAGCTCCCCAGACATTCCTGGACATCTTCTACTCCACTAGCGCCCCCAGACATTCCTGGACATCTTCCCTTGAGATTCCTCCACTCCACCAGCCCCAGACATTCCTAGACATCTTCCCTTGAGATTTTGCCTTTCCACAAGCCCCCCAGACATTCCTGGACATCTTGACTTGAAATTTCTCTACTCCATCAGCCCCCCAGACATTCCTGGACATCTTCCCTTGAGATTTCTCCACGCCATCAGCCCCCCAGACATTCCTGGACGTCTTCCACTCCACCAGCCCCCAGACATTCATGTACACCTTCCCTTGAGATTTCTCCACTCCACCAGCCCCCAGACATTCCTGGACATCTTCCCTTGAGATTTCTCCACTCCATCAGCCCCCCCAGACATTCCTGGACATCTTCCCTTGAGATTTCTCCACTCCACCAGCCCCCAGACATTCATGGACATCTTCCCTTGAGATTTCTCCACTCCACCAGCCCCCCAGATATTCCTGGACATCTTCCCTTGAGATTTCTCCACTCCACCAGCCCCCAGATATTCCTGGACATCTTTCCTTGAGATTTCTCCACTCCATCAGCCCCCCAGACATTCCTGGACGTCTTCCACTCCACCAGCCCCCAGACATTCCTGGACACCTTCCCTTGAGATTTCTCCACTCCACCAGCGCCCCAGACATTCCTGGACATCTTCCTTTGAGATTTCTCCACTCCACCAGCCCCAGACATTCCTGGACATCTTCCCTTGATATGTCTCCACTCCCCCAGCACCCCCAGACATTCCTGGACATCTTCCCTTGAGATTTCTCTACTCCACCAGCCCCCCCAGACATTTATGGACATCTTCCCTTAAGATTTCTCCACTCCACCAGCGCCCCAGACATTCCCGGACATCTTCCCTTGAGAGTTCTGCACTCCACCAGCCCCCCAGATATTCCTGGATATCTTCCCTTGAGTTTCCTCCAATCCACCACTCCCCTCCCCCCCCAGACATTCCTGGACATCTTATCTTGTAATTTCTCCACTCCCTCAGCCCCCCAGACATTCCTGGACATCTTCCCTTTAGATTTCTCCACTCCACCAGCCCCCAGACATTCCTGGACATCTTCACTTGAGATTTCTCCACTCCACCAGCCCCCCAGACATTCCTGGACATCTTGCCCTGAGATTTCTCCACTCCACCAGCCCACCAGACATTCCTGGACATCTTCCACTCCACCAGCCCCCCAGACATTCCTGGACATCTTCCCTTGAGATTTCTCCACTCCACCAGCCCCCCAGATATTCCTGGACATCTTCCCTTGAGATTTCTCCACTCCACCAGCCCCCCAGATATTCCTGGACATCTTCCCTTGCGTTTCCTCCACTCCACCAGCTCCTCCCCCCAGACATTCCTGGACATCTTCCCTTGAGATTTCTCCACTCCATCAGCCCCCAGACATTCCAGACATCTTCCCTTGAGATTTCTCCACTCCACCAGCCCCCAGACATTCCTGGACATCTTCCCTTGAGTTTCCTCCACTCCACCAGCTCCCCCTCCCCCAGACATTCCTGGACATCGTCCCTTGAGATTTCTCCACTCCATCAGCCCCCCAGACATTCCTGGACATCTTTCCTTGAGATTTCTCCATTCCACCAGCCCCCCAGACATTCCTGGACATCTTTCCTTGAGATTTCTCCATTCCACCAGCGCCCCAGACATTCCTGGACATCTTCCACTCCACCAGACCCCCAGACATTCCTGGACATCTTCCCTTGAGATTTCTCCACTCCACCAGCCCCCCAGATATTCCTGGACATCTTTCCTTGAGATTTCACCACTCCACCAGCCCCCCCAGAGATTCCTGGACATCGTCCCTTGATATTTCTCCACTCCACCAGCCCCCCAGATATTCCTGGACATCTTACCTTGAGTTTCCTCCACTCCACCAGCCCCCCTGACATTCCTGAACATCTTCCCTTGAGAATTCCCCACCCCACCAGCCCCCCTAGACATTCCAGGACATCTTCCCTTGAGATTTCTCCACTCCACCAGCCCCCAGACATTCCTGGACATATTCCCTTGAGATTTCACCATTCCACCAGTTCCCCAGACATTCATGGACATCTTTCACTCCACCAGCCCCCCAGACATTCCTGGACATCTTCCCTTGAGATTTCTCCACTCCACCAGCCCCCCAGATATTCCTGGACATATTCACTTGATATTTTTCCACTCCACCAGCCCCCCAGACATTCCTGGAGATCTTCCACTCCACCAGCCCCCCAGACATTCCAGGACATCTTCCCTTGAGATTTCTCCACTCCACCAGCCCCCAGACATTCCTGGACATATTCCCTTGAGATTTCACCACTCCACCAGCCCCAGACATTCCTGGACATCTTCCCTTGAGATCTCGCCATTCCACTAGCTCCCCAGACATTCCTGGACATCTTCTACTCCACCAGCCCCCCCAGACATTCCTGGACATCTTTCCTTGAGATTCCTCCACTCCACCAGCCCCAGACATTCCTGGACATCTTCCCTTGAGATTTTGCCTTTCCACCAGCCCCCCAGACATTCCTGGACATCTTCCACTCCACCAGCCCCCCAGATATTCCTGGCCATCTTGCCTTGAGATTTCCCCACTCCACCAGCCCCCCAGACATTCCTGGACATCTTCCCTTGCGTTTCCTCCACTCCACTAGCTCCTCCCCCCAGACATTCCTGGCCATCTTGCCTTGAGATTTCCCCACTCCACCAGCCCCCCAGACATTCCTGGACATCTTCCCTTGAGATTTCTCCACTCCACCAGCCCCCCAGATATTCCTGGACATCTTCCCTTGCGTTTCCTCCACTCCACTAGCTCCTCCCCCCAGACATTCCTGGACATCTTCCCTTGAGTTTCCTCCACTCCACCAGCTCCCCCTCCCCCAGACATTCCTGGACACCTTCCACTCCACCAGCCCCCCAGATATTCCTGGACATCTTACCTTGAGTTTCCTCCACTCCACCAGCCCCACCCCCAGACATTCCTGGACATCTTCCCTTGAGATTTCTCCACTCCATCAGCCCCCCAGACATTCCTGGACGTCTTCCACTCCACCAGCCCCCCAGACATTCCTGTACATCTTCCCTTGAGATTTCTCCACTCCACCAGCCCCCCAGATATTCCTGGACATCTTCCCTTGAGATTTCTCCACTCCACCAGCCCCCCAGACATTCCTGGACATCTTCCCTTGAGATTTCTCCACTCCACCAGCCCCCCAGACATTCCTGGACATCTTCCCTTGAGATTTCTCCACTCCACCAGCCCCCCAGATATTCCTGGACATCTTCCCTTGAGATTTCTCCACTCCACCAGCCCCCCAGACATTCCTGGGCATCTTCATTTGAGATTTCTCCACTCCACCAGCCCCCCAGATATTCCTGGACATCTTCCCTTGAGATTTCTCCACTCGACCAGCCCCCAGACATTCCTGGACATCTTCCCTTGAGATTTCTCCACTCCACCAGCTCCCCAGACATTCCTGGACATCTTCCACTCCACCAGCCCCCCAGACATTCCTTAACATCTTCCCTTGAGATTTATCCACTCCAGCAGCTCCAGACATTTCTACACATCTTCCCTTGGGATTTCGCCATTCCACTAGCTCCCCAGACATTCCTGGACATCTTCTACTCCACCAGCCCCCCCAGACATTCCTGGACATCTTCCCTTGAGATTCCTCCACTCCACCAGCCCCAGACATTCCTGGACATCTTCCCTTGAGATTTTGCCTTTCCACCAGCCCCCCAGACATTCCTGGACATCTTCCACTCCACCAGCCCCCCAGATATTCCTGGATATCTTGCCTTGAGATTTCCCCACTCCACCAGCCCCCCCAGACATTCCTGGACATCTTCCCTTGAGATTTCTCCACTCCACCAGCCCCCCAGATATTCCTGGACATCTTCCCTTGCGTTTCCTCCACTCCACCAGCTCCCCCCCAGACATTCCTGGATATCTTGCCTTGAGATTTCTCCACTCCATCAGCCCCCAGACATTCCTGGACATCATCCCTTGAGATTTCTCCACTCCACCAGCTCCCAGACATTCCTGGACATCTTCCCTTGAGTTTCCTCTACCCCACCAGCTCCCCCTCTCCCAGACATTCCTGGACATCATCCCTTGAGATTTTGCCTTTCCACCAGCCCCCCAGATATTCCTGGATATCTTGCCTTGAGATTTCCCCACTCCATCAGCCCCCCAGACATTCCTGGACATCTTTCCTTGAGATTTCTCCACTCCACCAGCCCCAGACATTCCTGGACATCTTCCCTTGATATGTCTCCACTCCACCAGCCCCCCAGACATTCCTGGACATCTTCCACTCCACCAGACCCCCAGACATTCCTGGACATCTTCCCTTGAGATTTCTCCACTCCACCAGCCCCCCAGATATTCCTGGACATCTTTCCTTGAGATTTCTCCACTCCACCAGCCCCCCCAGACATTCATGGACATCGTCCCTTGATATTTCTCCATTCCACCAGCCCCCCGGATATTCCTGGACATCTTACCTTGAGTTTCCTCCACTCCACCAGCCCACCCCCAGACATTCCTGGACATCTTCCCTTGAGATTTCTCCACTCCATCAGCCCCCCAGACATTCCTGGACGTCTTCCACTCCACCAGCCCCCAGACATTCCTGGACACCTTCCCTTGAGATTTCTCCACTCCACCAGCCCCCAGACATTCCTGGACATCTTCCTTTGAGATTTCTCCACTCCACCAGCGCCCCAGACATTCCTGGACATCTTCCACTCCACCAGCCCCCCAGATATTCATGGAGATCTTCCCTTGACATTTCTCCACTCCACCAGCCCCCCAGAAATTCCTGTACATCTTCCCTAAAGATTTCTCCACTCCACCAGCGCCCCAGACATTCCTGGACATCTTCCACTCCACCAGACCCCCAGACATTCCTGGACATCTTCCCTTGAGATTTCTCCACTCCACCAGCCCCCCAGATATTCCTGGACATCTTACCTTGAGTTTCCTCCACTCCACCAGCCCCCCCCTGACATTCCTGGACATCTTCCCTTGAGAATTCCCCACCCCACCAGCCCCCCAGACATTCCTGGACATCTTCCCTTGAGATTTCCCCACTCCATCAGCCCCCCAGACATTCCTGGACATCTTTCCTTGGGATTTCTCCACTCCACCAGCCCCCAGACATTCCAGGACATCTTCCCTTGAGATTTCTCCACTCCACCAGCCCCCAGACATTCCTGGACATATTCCCTTGAGATTTCACCATTCCACCAGTTCCCCAGACATTCCTGGACATGTTTCACTCCACCAGCCCCCCAGACATTCCTGGACATCTTCCCTTGATATTTCTCCACTCCACCAGCCCCCCAGATATTCCTGGACATCTTACCTTGAGTTTCCTCCACTCCACCTGCCCCCCCAGACATTCCTGGACATCTTCCACTCCACCAGACCCCCAGACATTCCTGGACATCTTACCTTGAGTTTCCTCCACTCCACCAGCCCCCCCCTGACATTCCTGGACATCTTCCCTTGAGAATTCCCCACCCCACCAGCCCCCCAGACATTCCTGGACATCTTCCTTTGAGATTTCTCCACTCCACCAGCCCCCCAGACATTCCAAGACATCTTCCGTTGAGATTTCTCCACTCCACCAGCTCCCCAGACATTCCTGGACATCTTCCACTCCACCAGCCCCCCAGACTTTCCTTAACATCTTCCCTTGAGATGTATCCACTCCAGCAGCTCCAGACATTCCTACACATCTTCCCTTGGGATTTCGCCATTCCACTAGCTCCCCAGACATTCCTGGACATCTTCTACTCCACCAGCCCCCCCAGACATTCCTGGACATCTTCCCTTGAGATTCCTCCACTCCACCAGCCCCAGACATTCCTGGACATCTTCCCTTGAGATTTTGCCTTTCCACCAGCCCCCCAGACATTCCTGGACATCTTCCACTCCACCAGCCCCCCAGATATTCCTGGATATCTTGCCTTGAGATTTCCCCACTCCACCAGCCCCCCCAGACATTCCTGGACATCTTCCCTTGAGATTTCTCCACTCCACCAGCCCCCCAGATATTCCTGGACATCTTCCCTTGCGTTTCCTCCACTCCACCAGCTCCCCCCCAGACATTCCTGGACATCTTGCCTTGAGATTTCTCCACTCCATCAGCCCCCAGACATTCCTGGACATCATCCCTTGAGATTTCTCCACTCCACCAGCTCCCAGACATTCCTGGACATCTTCCCTTGAGTTTCCTCTACTCCACCAGCTCCCCTCTCCCAGACATTCCTGGACATCATCCCTTGAGATTTTGCCTTTCCACCAGCCCCCCAGATATTCCTGGATATCTTGCCTTGAGATTTCCCCACTCCATCAGCCCCCCAGACATTCCTGGACATCTTTCCTTGAGATTTCTCCACTCCACCAGCCCCAGACATTCCTGGACATCTTCCCTTGATGTGTCTCCACTCCACCAGCCCCCCAGACATTCCTGGACATCTTCCACTCCACCAGACCCCCAGACATTCCTGGATATCTTCCCTTGAGATTTCTCCACTCCACCAGCCCCCCAGATATTCCTGGACATCTTTCCTTGAGATTTCTCCACTCCACCAGCCCCCTAGATATTCCCGGACATCTTACCTTGAGTTTCCTCCACTCCACCAGCCCACCCCCAGACATTCCTGGACATCTTCCCTTGAGATTTCTCCACTCCATCAGCCCCCCAGACATTCCTGGACGCCTTCCACTCCACCAGCCCCCAGACATTCCTGGACACCTTCCCTTGAGATTTCTCCACTCCACCAGCCCCCAGACATTCCTGGACATCTTCCTTTGAGATTTCTCCACTCCTCCAGCTTCCCAGACATTCCTGGACATCTTCCACTCCACCAGCCCCCCAGACATTCCTGGACATCTTCCCTTGAGATTTCTCCACTCCACCAGCCCCCCAGATATTCCTGGACATATTCACTTGATATTTTTCCACTCCACCAGCCCCCCAGACATTCCTGGAGATCTTCCACTCCACCAGCCCCCCAGACATTCCAGGACATCGTCCCTTGATATTTCTCCACTCCACCAGCCCCCCAGATATTCCTGGACATCTTACCTTGAGTTTCCTCCACTCCACCAGCCCCCCTGACATTCCTGAACATCTTCCCTTGAGAATTCCCCACCCCACCAGCCCCCCTAGACATTCCAGGACATCTTCCCTTGAGATTTCTCCACTCCACCAGCCCCCAGACATTCCTGGACATATTCCCTTGAGATTTCACCATTCCACCAGTTCCCCAGACATTCATGGACATCTTTCACTCCACCAGCCCCCCAGACATTCCTGGACATCTTCCCTTGAGATTTCTCCACTCCACCAGCCCCCCAGATATTCCTGGACATATTCACTTGATATTTTTCCACTCCACCAGCCCCCCAGACATTCCTGGAGATCTTCCACTCCACCAGCCCCCCAGACATTCCAGGACATCTTCCCTTGAGATTTCTCCACTCCACCAGCCCCCAGACATTCCTGGACATATTCCCTTGAGATTTCACCACTCCACCAGCCCCAGACATTCCTGGACATCTTCCCTTGAGATCTCGCCATTCCACTAGCTCCCCAGACATTCCTGGACATCTTCTACTCCACCAGCCCCCCCAGACATTCCTGGACATCTTTCCTTGAGATTCCTCCACTCCACCAGCCCCAGACATTCCTGGACATCTTCCCTTGAGATTTTGCCTTTCCACCAGCCCCCCAGACATTCCTGGACATCTTCCACTCCACCAGCCCCCCAGATATTCCTGGCCATCTTGCCTTGAGATTTCCCCACTCCACCAGCCCCCCAGACATTCCTGGACATCTTCCCTTGCGTTTCCTCCACTCCACTAGCTCCTCCCCCCAGACATTCCTGGCCATCTTGCCTTGAGATTTCCCCACTCCACCAGCCCCCCAGACATTCCTGGACATCTTCCCTTGAGATTTCTCCACTCCACCAGCCCCCCAGATATTCCTGGACATCTTCCCTTGCGTTTCCTCCACTCCACTAGCTCCTCCCCCCAGACATTCCTGGACATCTTCCCTTGAGTTTCCTCCACTCCACCAGCTCCCCCTCCCCCAGACATTCCTGGACACCTTCCACTCCACCAGCCCCCCAGATATTCCTGGACATCTTACCTTGAGTTTCCTCCACTCCACCAGCCCCACCCCCAGACATTCCTGGACATCTTCCCTTGAGATTTCTCCACTCCATCAGCCCCCCAGACATTCCTGGACGTCTTCCACTCCACCAGCCCCCAGACATTCATGGACACCTTCCCTTGAGATTTCTCCACTCCACCAGCCCCCCAGACATTCCTGTACATCTTCCCTTGAGATTTCTCCACTCCACCAGCCCCCCAGATATTCCTGGACATCTTCCCTTGAGATTTCTCCACTCCACCAGCCCCCCAGACATTCCTGGACATCTTCCCTTGAGATTTCTCCACTCCACCAGCCCCCCAGACATTCCTGGACATCTTCCCTTGAGATTTCTCCACTCCACCAGCCCCCCAGATATTCCTGGACATCTTCCCTTGAGATTTCTCCACTCCACCAGCCCCCCAGACATTCCTGGGCATCTTCATTTGAGATTTCTCCACTCCACCAGCCCCCCAGATATTCCTGGACATCTTCCCTTGAGATTTCTCCACTCGACCAGCCCCCAGACATTCCTGGACATCTTCCCTTGAGATTTCTCCACTCCACCAGCTCCCCAGACATTCCTGGACATCTTCCACTCCACCAGCCCCCCAGACATTCCTTAACATCTTCCCTTGAGATTTATCCACTCCAGCAGCTCCAGACATTCCTACACATCTTCCCTTGGGATTTCGCCATTCCACTAGCTCCCCAGACATTCCTGGACATCTTCTACTCCACCAGCCCCCCCAGACATTCCTGGACATCTTCCCTTGAGATTCCTCCACTCCACCAGCCCCAGACATTCCTGGACATCTTCCCTTGAGATTTTGCCTTTCCACCAGCCCCCCAGACATTCCTGGACATCTTCCACTCCACCAGCCCCCCAGATATTCCTGGATATCTTGCCTTGAGATTTCCCCACTCCACCAGCCCCCCAGACATTCCTGGACATCTTCCCTTGAGATTTCTCCACTCCACCAGCCCCCCAGATATTCCTGGACATCTTCCCTTGCGTTTCCTCCACTCCACCAGCTCCCCCCCAGACATTCCTGGATATCTTGCCTTGAGATTTCTCCACTCCATCAGCCCCCAGACATTCCTGGACATCATCCCTTGAGATTTCTCCACTCCACCAGCTCCCAGACATTCCTGGACATCTTCCCTTGAGTTTCCTCTACTCCACCAGCTCCCCCTCTCCCAGACATTCCTGGACATCATCCCTTGAGATTTTGCCTTTCCACCAGCCCCCCAGATATTCCTGGATATCTTGCCTTGATATTTCCCCACTCCATCAGCCCCCCAGACATTCCTGGACATCTTTCCTTGAGATTTCTCCACTCCACCAGCCCCAGACATTCCTGGACATCTTCCCTTGATATGTCTCCACTCCACCAGCCCCCCAGACATTCCTGGACATCTTCCACTCCACCAGACCCCCAGACATTCCTGGACATCTTCCCTTGAGATTTCTCCACTCCACCAGCCCCCCAGATATTCCTGGACATCTTTCCTTGAGATTTCTCCACTCCACCAGCCCCCCCAGACATTCATGGACATCGTCCCTTGATATTTCTCCATTCCACCAGCCCCCCGGATATTCCTGGACATCTTACCTTGAGTTTCCTCCACTCCACCAGCCCACCCCCAGACATTCCTGGACATCTTCCCTTGAGATTTCTCCACTCCATCAGCCCCCCAGACATTCCTGGACGTCTTCCACTCCACCAGCCCCCAGACATTCCTGGACACCTTCCCTTGAGATTTCTCCACTCCACCAGCCCCCAGACATTCCTGGACATCTTCCTTTGAGATTTCTCCACTCCACCAGCGCCCCAGACATTCCTGGACATCTTCCACTCCACCAGCCCCCCAGATATTCATGGAGATCTTCCCTTGACATTTCTCCACTCCACCAGCCCCCCAGAAATTCCTGTACATCTTCCCTAAAGATTTCTCCACTCCACCAGCGCCCCAGACATTCCTGGACATCTTCCACTCCACCAGACCCCCAGACATTCCTGGACATCTTCCCTTGAGATTTCTCCACTCCACCAGCCCCCCAGATATTCCTGGACATCTTACCTTGAGTTTCCTCCACTCCACCAGCCCCCCCCTGACATTCCTGGACATCTTCCCTTGAGAATTCCCCACCCCACCAGCCCCCCAGACATTCCTGGACATCTTCCCTTGAGATGTCCCCACTCCATCAGCCCCCCAGACATTCCTGGACATCTTTCCTTGGGATTTCTCCACTCCACCAGCCCCCAGACATTCCAGGACATCTTCCCTTGAGATTTCTCCACTCCACCAGCCCCCAGACATTCCTGGACATATTCCCTTGAGATTTCACCATTCCACCAGTTCCCCAGACATTCCTGGACATGTTTCACTCCACCAGCCCCCCAGACATTCCTGGACATCTTCCCTTGATATTTCTCCACTCCACCAGCCCCCCAGATATTCCTGGACATCTTACCTTGAGTTTCCTCCACTCCACCTGCCCCCCCAGACATTCCTGGACATCTTCCACTCCACCAGACCCCCAGACATTCCTGGACATCTTACCTTGAGTTTCCTCCACTCCACCAGCCCCCCCCCTGACATTCCTGGACATCTTCCCTTGAGAATTCCCCACCCCACCAGCCCCCCAGACATTCCTGGACATCTTCCTTTGAGATTTCTCCACTCCACCAGCCCCCCAGACATTCCAAGACATCTTCCGTTGAGATTTCTCCACTCCACCAGCTCCCCAGACATTCCTGGACATCTTCCACTCCACCAGCCCCCCAGACATTCCTTAACATCTTCCCTTGAGATGTATCCACTCCAGCAGCTCCAGACATTCCTACACATCTTCCCTTGGGATTTCGCCATTCCACTAGCTCCCCAGACATTCCTGGACATCTTCTACTCCACCAGCCCCCCCAGACATTCCTGGACATCTTCCCTTGAGATTCCTCCACTCCACCAGCCCCAGACATTCCTGGACATCTTCCCTTGAGATTTTGCCTTTCCACCAGCCCCCCAGACATTCCTGGACATCTTCCACTCCACCAGCCCCCCAGATATTCCTGGATATCTTGCCTTGAGATTTCCCCACTCCACCAGCCCCCCCAGACATTCCTGGACATCTTCCCTTGAGATTTCTCCACTCCACCAGCCCCCCAGATATTCCTGGACATCTTCCCTTGCGTTTCCTCCACTCCACCAGCTCCCCCCCAGACATTCCTGGACATCTTGCCTTGAGATTTCTCCACTCCATCAGCCCCCAGACATTCCTGGACATCTTCCTTTGAGATTTCTCCACTCCTCCAGCTTCCCAGACATTCCTGGACATCTTCCACTCCACCAGCCCCCCAGATATTCATGGAGATCTTCCCTTGACATTTCTCCACTCCACCAGCCCCCCAGAAATTCCTGGACATCTTCCACTCCACCAGCCCCCCAGACATTCCTGGACATCTTCCCTTGATATGTCTCCACTCCACCAGCGCCCCAGACATTCCTGGCCATCTTCCCTTGAGATTTCTCCACTCCACCAGCCCCCAGATATTCCTGGACATCTTACCTTGAGTTTCCTCCACTCCACCAGCCCCCCCTGACATTCCTGGACATCTTCCCTTGGGAATTCCCCACCAGCCCCCCAGACATTCCTGGACATCTTCCGTTGAGATTTCTCCACTCCACCAGCCCCCTAGACATTCCTGGACATCTTTCCTTGAGATTTCTCCAATCCACCAGCCCCAGACATTCCTGGACATCTTCCCTTGATGTGTCTCCACTCCACCAGCCCCCCAGACAATTCTGGACATCTTCGACTCCACCAGACCCCCAGACATTCCTGGATATCTTCCCTTGAGATTTCTCCACTCCACCAGCCCCCCAGATATTCCTGGACATCTTTCCTTGAGATTTCTCCACTCCACCAGCCCCCCAGATATTCCTGGACATCTTACCTTGAGTTTCCTCCACTCCACCAGCCCACCCCCAGACATTCCTGGACATCTTCCCTTGAGATTTCTCCACTCCATCAGCCCCCCAGACATTCCTGGACGTCTTCCACTCCACCAGCCCCCAGACATTCCTGGACACCTTCCCTTGAGATTTCTCCACTCCACCAGCCCCCAGACATTCCTGGACATCTTCCTTTGAGATTTCTCCACTCCTCCAGCTTCCCAGACATTCCTGGACATCTTCCACTCCACCAGCCCCCCAGATATTCATGGAGATCTTCCCTTGACATTTCTCCACTCCACCAGCCCCCCAGAAATTCCTGGACATCTTCCCTAAAGATTTCTCCACTCCACCAGCCCCCCAGACATTCCTGGACATCTTCCACTCCACCAGCCCCCCAGACATTCCTGGACATCTTCCCTTGATATGTCTCCACTCCACCAGCGCCCCAGACATTCCTGGACATCTTCCCTTGAGATTTCTCCACTCCACCAGCCCCCAGATATTCCTGGACATCTTACCTTGAGTTTCCTCCACTCCACCAGCCCCCCCCTGACATTCCTGGACATCTTCCCTTCAGAATTCCCCACCAGCCCCCCAGGCATTCCTGGACATCTTCCTTTGAGATTTCTCCACTCCACCAGCCCCCCAGACATTCCAGGACATCTTCCCTTGAGATTTCTCCACTCCACCAGCCCCCAGACATTCCTGGACATCTTCCCTTGAGATTTCTCCACTCCACCAGCCCCCCAGATATTCCTGGACATCTTACCTTGAGTTTCCTCCACTCCACCAGCCCACCCCCAGACATCCCTGGACATCTTCCCTTGAGATTTCTCCACTCCATCAGCCCCCCAGACATTCCTGGACGTCTTCCACTCCATCAGCCCCCAGACATTCCTGGACACCTTCCCTTGAGATTTCTCCACTCCACCAGCCCCCAGACATTCCTGGACATCTTCCTTTGAGATTTCTCCACTCCTCCAGCTTCCCAGACATTCCTGGACATCTTCCACTCCACCAGCCCCCCAGATATTCATGGAGATCTTCCCTTGACATTTCTCCACTCCACCAGCCCCCCAGAAATTCCTGGACATCTTCCCTAAAGATTTCTCCACTCCACCAGCCCCCCAGACATTCCTGGACATCTTCCACTCCACCAGCCCCCCAGACATTCCTGGACATCTTCCCTTGATATGTCTCCACTCCACCAGCGCCCCAGACATTCCTGGACATCTTCCCTTGAGATTTCTCCACTCCACCAGCCCCCAGATATTCCTGGACATCTTACCTTGAGTTTCCTCCACTCCACCAGCCCCCCCCCTGACATTCCTGGACACCTTCCCTTGAGAATTCCCCACCAGCCCCCCAGACATTCCTGGACATCTTCCTTTGAGATTTCTCCACTCCACCAGCCCCCCAGACATTCCAGGACATCTTCCCTTGAGGTTTCTCCACTCCACCAGCCCCCAGACATTCCTGGACATCTTCCCTTGAGATTTCACCATTCCACCAGTTCCCCAGACATTCCTGGACATGTTTCACTCCACCAGCCCCCCAGACATTCCTGGACATCTTCCCTTGAGATTTCTCCACTCCACCAGCCCCCCAGATATTCCTGGACATCTTACCTTGAGTTTCCTCCACTCCACCAGCCCCACCCCCAGGCATTCCTGGACATCTTCCACTCCACCAGTCCCCCAGACATTCCTGGACATCTTCCCTTGAGATTTCTCCACTCCACCAGCCCCCCAGATATTCCTGGACATCTTTCCTTGAGATTTCACCACTCCAAAAGCCCCCCCAGAGATTCCTGGACATCGTCCCTTGATATTTCTCCACTCCACCAGCCCCCCAGACATTCCTGGACATCTTCCACTCCACCAGACCCCCAGACATTCCTGGACATCTTCCCTTGAGAATTCCCCACCCCACCAGCCCCCCAGACATTCCTGGACATCTTCCTTTGAGATTTATCCACTCCACCAGCCCCCAGACATTCCTGGACATATTCCCTTGAGATTTCACCATTCCACCAGTTCCCCAGACATTCCTGGACATCTTTCACTCCACCAGCCCCCCAGACATTCTTGGACATCTTCCCTTGAGATTTCTCCACTCCACCAGCCCCCCAGATATTCCTGGACATATACACTTGATATTTTTCCACTCCACCAGCCCCCCAGACATTCCTGGAGATCTTCCACTCCACCAGACCCCCCAGACATTCCTGGACATCTTTCCTTGAGATTCCTCCACTCCACCAGCCCCCAGACATTCCTGGACATCTTACCTTGAGTTTCCTCCACTCCACCAGCCCCCCCCCCTGACATTCCTGGACATCTTCCCTTGAGAATTCCCCACCCCACCAGCCCCCCAGACATTCCTGGACATATTCCTTTGAGATTTCTCCACTCCACCAGCCCCCCAGACATTCCAGGACATCTTCCCTTGAGATTTCTCCACTCCACCAGCCCCCAGACATTCCTGGACATATTCCCTTGAGATTTCACCATTCCAACAGTTCCCCAGACATTCCTGGACATCTTTCACTCCACCAGCCCCCCAGACATTCCTGGACATCTTCCCTTGAGATTTCTCCACTCCACCAGCCCCCCAGATATTCCTGGACATATTCACTTGATATTTTTCCACTCCACCAGCCCCCCAGACATTCTTGGAGATCTTCCACTCCACCAACCCCCCAGACATTCCTGGACATCTTTCCTTGAGATTCCTCCACTCCACCAGCCCCAGACATTCCTGGACATCTTCCCTTGAGATTTTGCCTTTGCACCAGCCCCCCAGACATCTTCCACTCCACCAGCCCCCCAGATATTCCTGGCCATCTTGCCTTGAGATTTCCCCACTCCACCAGCCCCCCAGACATTCCTGGACATCTTCCCTTGAGATTTCTCCATTCCACTAGCTCCCCAGACATTCCTGGACATCTTCTACTCCACCAGCCTCCCCCAGACATTCCTGGACATCTTTCCTTGAGATTCCTCCACTCCACCAGCCCCAGACATTCCTGGACATCTTCCCTTGAGATTTTGCCTTTCCACCAGCCCCCCAGATATTCCTGGATATCTTGCCTTGAGATTTCCCCACTCCATCAGCCCCCCAGACATTCCTGGACATCTTTCCTTGAGATTTCTCCACTCCACCAGCCCCAGACATTCCTGGACATCTTCCCTTGATATGTCTCCACTCCACCAGCCCCCCAGACATTCCTGGACATCTTCCACTCCACCAGACCCCCAGACATTCCTGGACATCTTCCCTTGAGATTTCTCCACTCCACCAGCCCCCCAGATATTCCTGGACATCTTTCCTTGAGATTTCTCCACTCCACCAGCCCCCCCAGACATTCATGGACATCGTCCCTTGATATTTCTCCATTCCACCAGCCCCCCGGATATTCCTGGACATCTTACCTTGAGTTTCCTCCACTCCACTAGCCCACCCCTAGACATTCCGGGACATCTTCCCTTGAGATTTCTCCACTCCATCAGCCCCCCAGACATTCCTGGACATCTTCCTTTGAGATTTCTCCACTCCACCAGCCCCCCAGACATTCCTGGACATCTTCCACTCCACCAGCCCCCCAGATATTCCTGGAGATCTTCCCTTGACATTTCTCCACTCGACCAGCCCCAGACATTCCTGGACATCTTCCCTTGATATGTCTCCACTCCCCCAGCACCCCCAGACATTCCTGGACATCTTCCCTTGAGATTTCTCTACTCCACCAGCCCCCCCAGATATTTATGGACATCTTCCCTTAAGATTTTTCCACTCCACCAGCGCCCCAGACATTCCCGGACATCTTCCCTTGAGATTTCTCCACTCCACCAGCACCCGCAGACATTCCTGGACATATTCACTTGAGAGTTATGCACTCCACCAGCCCCCCAGATATTCCTGGATATCTTCCCTTGAGTTTCCTCCAATCCACCACTCCCCTCCCCCCCCAGACATTCCTGGACATCTTATCTTGTAATTTCTCCACTCCCTCAGCCCCCCCAGACATTCCTGGACATCTTCCCTTTAGATTTCTCCACTCCACCAGCCCCCCAGACATTCCTGGACATCTTCCCTTGAGATTTCTCCACTCCACCAGCCCCCCAGACATTCCTGGACATCTTGCCCTGAGATTTCTCCACTCCACCAGCCCACCAGACATTCCTGGACATCTTCCACTCCACCAGCCCCCCAGACATTCCTGGACATCTTCCCTTGAGATTTCTCCACTCCACCAGCCCCCCAGACATTCCTGGACATCTTGCCCTGAGATTTCTCCACTCCACCAGCCCACCAGACATTCCTGGACATCTTCCACTCCACCAGCCCCCCAGACATTCCTGGACATCTTCCCTTGAGATTTCTCCACTCCACCAGCCCCCCAGATATTCCTGGACATCTTCCCTTGAGATTTCTCCACTCCACCAGCCCCCCAGATATTCCTGGACATCTTCCCTTGCGTTTCCTCCACTCCACCAGCTCCTCCCCCCAGACATTCCTGGACATCTTCCCTTGAGATTTCTCCACTCCATCAGCCCCCAGACATTCCAGACATCTTCCCTTGAGATTTCTCCACTCCACCAGCCCACCAGACATTCCTGGACATCTTCCACTCCACCAGCCCCCCAGACATTCCTGGACATCTTCCCTTGAGATTTCTCCACTCCACCAGCCCCCCAGATATTCCTGGACATCTTCCCTTGAGATTTCTCCACTCCACCAGCCCCCCAGATATTCCTGGACATCTTCCCTTGCGTTTCCTCCACTCCACCAGCTCCTCCCCCCAGACATTCCTGGACATCTTCCCTTGAGATTTCTCCACTCCATCAGCCCCCAGACATTCCAGACATCTTCCCTTGAGATTTCTCCACTCCACCAGCCCCCAGACATTCCTGGACATCGTCCCTTGAGATTTCTCCACTCCATCAGCCCCCCAGACATTCCTGGACATCTTCCACTCCACCAGACCCCCAGACATTCCTGGACATCTTCCCTTGAGATTTCTCCACTCCACCAGCACCCCAGATATTCCTGGACATCTTTCCTTGAGATTTCACCACTCCACCAGCCCCCCAGACATTCCTGGACATCTTCCTTTGAGATTTCTCAACTCCACCAGCCCCCCAGACATTCCAGGACATCTTCCCTTGAGATTTCTCCACTCCACCAGCCCCCAGACATTCCTGGACATATTCCCTTGAGATTTCACCATTCCACCAGTTCCCCAGACATTCCTGGACATCTTTCACTCCACCAGCCCCCCAGACATTCCTGGACATCTTCCCTTGAGATTTCTCCACTCCACCAGCCCCCCAGACATTCCAGGACATCTTCCCTTGAGATTTCTCCACTCCACCAGCCCCCAGACATTCCTGGACATATTCCCTTGAGATTTCACCATTCCACCAGTTCCCCAGACATTCCTGGACATCTTCCCTTGATATGTCTCCACTCCACCAGCCCCCCAGACATTCCTGGACATCTTCCACTCCACCAGACCCCCAGACATTCCTGGACATCTTCCCTTGAGATTTCTCCACTCCACCAGCCCCCCAGATATTCCTGGACATCTTTCCTTGAGATTTCTCCACTCCACCAGCCCCCCCAGACATTCATGGACATCGTCCCTTGATATTTCTCCATTCCACCAGCCCCCCGGATATTCCTGGACATCTTACCTTGAGTTTCCTCCACTCCACTAGCCCACCCCTAGACATTCCGGGACATCTTCCCTTGAGATTTCTCCACTCCATCAGCCCCCCAGACATTCCTGGACATCTTCCTTTGAGATTTCTCCACTCCACCAGCCCCCCAGACATTCCTGGACATCTTCCACTCCACCAGCCCCCCAGATATTCCTGGAGATCTTCCCTTGACATTTCTCCACTCGACCAGCCCCAGACATTCCTGGACATCTTCCCTTGATATGTCTCCACTCCCCCAGCACCCCCAGACATTCCTGGACATCTTCCCTTGAGATTTCTCTACTCCACCAGCCCCCCCAGATATTTATGGACATCTTCCCTTAAGATTTTTCCACTCCACCAGCGCCCCAGACATTCCCGGACATCTTCCCTTGAGATTTCTCCACTCCACCAGCACCCGCAGACATTCCTGGACATATTCACTTGAGAGTTATGCACTCCACCAGCCCCCCAGATATTCCTGGATATCTTCCCTTGAGTTTCCTCCAATCCACCACTCCCCTCCCCCCCCAGACATTCCTGGACATCTTATCTTGTAATTTCTCCACTCCCTCAGCCCCCCCAGACATTCCTGGACATCTTCCCTTTAGATTTCTCCACTCCACCAGCCCCCCAGACATTCCTGGACATCTTCCCTTGAGATTTCTCCACTCCACCAGCCCCCCAGACATTCCTGGACATCTTGCCCTGAGATTTCTCCACTCCACCAGCCCACCAGACATTCCTGGACATCTTCCACTCCACCAGCCCCCCAGACATTCCTGGACATCTTCCCTTGAGATTTCTCCACTCCACCAGCCCCCCAGACATTCCTGGACATCTTGCCCTGAGATTTCTCCACTCCACCAGCCCACCAGACATTCCTGGACATCTTCCACTCCACCAGCCCCCCAGACATTCCTGGACATCTTCCCTTGAGATTTCTCCACTCCACCAGCCCCCCAGATATTCCTGGACATCTTCCCTTGAGATTTCTCCACTCCACCAGCCCCCCAGATATTCCTGGACATCTTCCCTTGCGTTTCCTCCACTCCACCAGCTCCTCCCCCCAGACATTCCTGGACATCTTCCCTTGAGATTTCTCCACTCCATCAGCCCCCAGACATTCCAGACATCTTCCCTTGAGATTTCTCCACTCCACCAGCCCACCAGACATTCCTGGACATCTTCCACTCCACCAGCCCCCCAGACATTCCTGGACATCTTCCCTTGAGATTTCTCCACTCCACCAGCCCCCCAGATATTCCTGGACATCTTCCCTTGAGATTTCTCCACTCCACCAGCCCCCCAGATATTCCTGGACATCTTCCCTTGCGTTTCCTCCACTCCACCAGCTCCTCCCCCCAGACATTCCTGGACATCTTCCCTTGAGATTTCTCCACTCCATCAGCCCCCAGACATTCCAGACATCTTCCCTTGAGATTTCTCCACTCCACCAGCCCCCAGACATTCCTGGACATCGTCCCTTGAGATTTCTCCACTCCATCAGCCCCCCAGACATTCCTGGACATCTTCCACTCCACCAGACCCCCAGACATTCCTGGACATCTTCCCTTGAGATTTCTCCACTCCACCAGCACCCCAGATATTCCTGGACATCTTTCCTTGAGATTTCACCACTCCACCAGCCCCCCAGACATTCCTGGACATCTTCCTTTGAGATTTCTCAACTCCACCAGCCCCCCAGACATTCCAGGACATCTTCCCTTGAGATTTCTCCACTCCACCAGCCCCCAGACATTCCTGGACATATTCCCTTGAGATTTCACCATTCCACCAGTTCCCCAGACATTCCTGGACATCTTTCACTCCACCAGCCCCCCAGACATTCCTGGACATCTTCCCTTGAGATTTCTCCACTCCACCAGCCCCCCAGACATTCCAGGACATCTTCCCTTGAGATTTCTCCACTCCACCAGCCCCCAGACATTCCTGGACATATTCCCTTGAGATTTCACCATTCCACCAGTTCCCCAGACATTCCTGGACATCTTCTACTCCACCAGCCCCCCCAGACATTCCTGGACATCTTTCCTTGAGATTCCTCCACTCCACCAGCCCCAGACATTCCTGGACATCTTCCCTTGAGATTTTGCCTTTCCACCAGCCCCCCAGACATTCCTGGACATCTTCCACTCCACCAGCCCCCCAGATATTCCTGGCCATCTTGCCTTGAGATTTCCCCACTCCACCAGCCCCCCAGACATTCCTGGACATCTTCCCTTGAGATTTCTCCACTCCACCAGCCCCCCAGATATTCCTGGACATCTTCCCTTGCGTTTTCTCCACTCCACTAGCTCCTCCCCCCAGACATTCCTGGACATCTTCCCTTGAGATTTCTCCACTCCATCAGCCCCCAGACATTCCAGACATCTTCCCTTGAGATTTCTCCACTCCACCAGCCCCCAGACATTCCTGAACATCTTCCCTTGAGTTTCCTCCACTCCACCAGCTCCCCCTCCCCCAGACATTCCTGGACACCTTCCACTCCACCAGCCCCCCAGACATTCCTGGACATCGTCCCTTGATATTTCTCCACTCCACCAGCCCCCCAGACATTCCTGGACGTCTTCCACTCCACCAGCCCCCAGACATTCCTGGACATCTTCCCTTGAGATTTCTCCACTCCACCAGCCCCCCAGACATTCCTGGACATCTTCCCTTGAGATTTCTCCACTCCACCAACCCCCCAGATATTCCTGGACATCTTCCCTTGAGATTTCTCCACTCCACCAGCCCCCCAGACATTCCTGGGCATCTTCATTTGAGATTTCTCCACTCCACCAGCCCCCCCAGATATTCCTGGACATCTTCCCTTGAGATTTCTCCACTCGACCAGCCCCCAGACATTCCTGGACATCTTCCCTTGAAATGTCTCCACTCCACCAGCTCCCCAGACATTCCTGGACATCTTCCACTCCACCAGCCCCCCAGACATTCCTTAACATCTTCCCTTGAGATTTATCCACTCCAGCAGCTCCAGACATTCCTACACATCTTCCCTTGGGATTTCGCCATTCCACTAGCTCCCCAGACATTCCTGGACATCTTCCCTTGAGATTCCTCCACTCCACCAGCCCCAGACATTCCTGGACATCTTCCCTTGAGATTTTGCCTTTCCACCAGCCCCCCAGACATTCCTGGACATCTTCCACTCCACCAGCCCCCCAGATATTCCTGGATATCTTGCCTTGAGATTTCCCCACTCCACCAGCCCCCCCAGACATTCCTGGACATCTTCCCTTGAGATTTCTCCACTCCACCAGCCCCCCAGATATTCCTGGACATCTTCCCTTGCGTTTCCTCCACTCCACCAGCTCCCCCCCAGACATTCCTGGACATCTTGCCTTGAGATTTCTCCACTCCATCAGCCCCAGACATTCCTGGACATCATCCCTTGAGATTTCTCCACTCCACCAGCTCCCAGACATTCCTGGACATCTTCCCTTGAGTTTCCTCTACTCCACCAGCTCCCCCTCTCCCAGACATTCCTGGACATCATCCCTTGAGATTTTGCCTTTCCACCAGCCCCCCAGATATTCCTGGATATCTTGCCTTGAGATTTCCCCACTCCATCAGCCCCCCAGACATTCCTGGACATCTTTCCTTGAGATTTCTCCACTCCACCAGCCCCAGACATTCCTGGACATCTTCCCTTGATATGTCTCCACTCCACCAGCCCCCCAGACATTCCTGGACATCTTCCCTTGATATGTCTCCACTCCACCAGCCCCCCAGACATTCCTGGACATCTTCCACTCCACCAGACCCCCAGACATTCCTGGACATCTTCCCTTGAGATTTCTCCACTCCACCAGCCCCCCAGATATTCCTGGACATCTTTCCTTGAGATTTCTCCACTCCACCAGCCCCCCCAGACATTCATGGACATCGTCCCTTGATATTTCTCCATTCCACCAGCCCCCCGGATATTCCTGGACATCTTACCTTGAGTTTCCTCCACTCCACCAGCCCACCCCCAGACATTCCTGGACATCTTCCCTTGATATGTCTCCACTCCACCAGCCCCCCAGACATTCCTGGACATCTTCCACTCCACCAGACCCCTAGACATTCCTGGACATCTTCCCTTGAGATTTCTCCACTCCACCAGCCCCCCAGATATTCCTGGACATCTTTCCTTGGGATTTCTCCACTCCACCAGCCCCCCCAGACATTCCTGGACATCTTCCCTTGAGATTTCTCCATTCCACCAGCCCCCCGGATATTCCTGGACATCTTCCCTTGAGATTTCTCCACTCCATCAGCCCCCCAGACATTCCTGGACGTCTTCCACTCCACCAGCCCCCAGACATTCCTGGACACCTTCCCTTGAGATTTCTCCACTCCATCAGCCCCCCAGACATTCCTGGACGTCTTCCACTCCACCAGCCCCCAGACATTCCTGGACACCTTCCCTTGAGATTTCTCCACTCCACCAGCCCCCCAGACATTCCTGGACATCTTCTACTCCACCAGCCCCCCCCCCAGACATTCCTGGACATCTTCCCTTGATATGTCTCCACTCCACCAGCCCCCCCCAGACATTCCTGGACATCTTTCCTTGAGATTTCTCCACTCCACCAGCCCCCCAGACATTCCAGGACATCTTCCCTTGAGATTTCTCCACTCCACCAGCCCCCAGACATTCCTGGACATATTCCCTTGAGATTTCACCATTCCACCAGTTCCCCAGACATTCATGGACATCTTTCACTCCACCAGCCCCCCAGACATTCCTGGACATCTTCCCTTGAGATTTCTCCACTCCACCAGCCCCCCAGATATTCCTGGACATATTCACTTGATATTTTTCCACTCCACCAGCCCCCCAGACATTCCTGGACATCTTCCACTCCACCAGCCCAGACATTCCTGGACATCTTCCCTTGAGATATCGCCATTCCACTAGCTCCCCAGACATTCCTGGACATCTTCTACTCCACTAGCGCCCCCAGACATTCCTGGACATCTTCCCTTGAGATTCCTCCACTCCACCAGCCCCAGACATTCCTAGACATCTTCCCTTGAGATTTTGCCTTTCCACAAGCCCCCCAGACATTCCTGGACATCTTGCCTTGAAATTTCTCTACTCCATCAGCCCCCCAGACATTCCTGGACATCTTCCCTTGAGATTTCTCCACGCCATCAGCCCCCCAGACATTCCTGGACGTCTTCCACTCCACCAGCCCCCAGACATTCATGTACACCTTCCCTTGAGATTTCTCCACTCCACCAGCCCCCAGACATTCCTGGACATCTTCCCTTGAGATTTCTCCACTCCATCAGCCCCCCAGACATTCCTGGACATCTTCCCTTGAGATTTCTCCACTCCACCAGCCCCCAGACATTCATGGACATCTTCCCTTGAGATTTCTCCACTCCACCAGCCCCCCAGATATTCCTGGACATCTTCCCTTGAGATTTCTCCACTCCACCAGCCCCCAGATATTCCTGGACATCTTTCCTTGAGATTTCTCCACTCCATCAGCCCCCCAGACATTCCTGGACGTCTTCCACTCCACCAGCCCCCAGACATTCCTGGACACCTTCCCTTGAGATTTCTCCACTCCACCAGCGCCCCAGACATTCCTGGACATCTTCCTTTGAGATTTCTCCACTCCACCAGCCCCAGACATTCCTGGACATCTTCCCTTGATATGTCTCCACTCCCCCAGCACCCCCAGACATTCCTGGACATCTTCCCTTGAGATTTCTCTACTCCACCAGCCCCCCCAGACATTTATGGACATCTTCCCTTAAGATTTCTCCACTCCACCAGCGCCCCAGACATTCCCGGACATCTTCCCTTGAGAGTTCTGCACTCCACCAGCCCCCCAGATATTCCTGGATATCTTCCCTTGAGTTTCCTCCAATCCACCACTCCCCTCCCCCCCCAGACATTCCTGGACATCTTATCTTGTAATTTCTCCACTCCCTCAGCCCCCCCAGACATTCCTGGACATCTTCCCTTTAGATTTCTCCACTCCACCAGCCCCCAGACATTCCTGGACATCTTCACTTGAGATTTCTCCACTCCACCAGCCCCCCAGACATTCCTGGACATCTTGCCCTGAGATTTCTCCACTCAACCAGCCCACCAGACATACCTGGACATCTTCCACTCCACCAGCCCCCCAGACATTCCTGGACATCTTCCCTTGAGATTTCTCCACTCCACCAGCCCCCCAGATATTCCTGGACATCTTCCCTTGAGATTTCTCCACTCCACCAGCCCCCCAGATATTCCTGGACATCTTCCCTTGCGTTTCCTCCACTCCACCAGCTCCTCCCCCCAGACATTCCTGGACATCTTCCCTTGAGATTTCTCCACTCCATCAGCCCCCAGACATTCCAGACATCTTCCCTTGAGATTTCTCCACTCCACCAGCCCCCAGACATTCCTGGACATCTTCCCTTGAGTTTCCTCCACTCCACCAGCTCCCCCTCCCCCAGACATTCCTGGACATCGTCCCTTGAGATTTCTCCACTCCATCAGCCCCCCAGACATTCCTGGACATCTTTCCTTGAGATTTCTCCATTCCACCAGCCCCCCAGACATTCCTGGACATCTTTCCTTGAGATTTCTCCATTCCACCAGCGCCCCAGACATTCCTGGACATCTTCCACTCCACCAGACCCCCAGACATTCCTGGACATCTTCCCTTGAGATTTCTCCACTCCACCAGCCCCCCAGATATTCCTGGACATCTTTCCTTGAGATTTCACCACTCCACCAGCCCCCCCAGAGATTCCTGGACATCGTCCCTTGATATTTCTCCACTCCATCAGCCCCCCAGATATTCCTGGACATCTTACCTTGAGTTTCCTCCACTCCACCAGCCCCCCTGACATTCTTGAACATCTTCCCTTGAGAATTCCCCACCCCACCAGCCCCCCTAGACATTCCAGGACATCTTTCCTTGAGATTTCTCCACTCCACCAGCCCCCAGACATTCCTGGACATATTCCCTTGAGATTTCACCATTCCACCAGTTCCCCAGACATTCATGGACATCTTTCACTCCACCAGCCCCCCAGACATTCCTGGACATCTTCCCTTGAGATTTCTCCACTCCACCAGCCCCCCAGATATTCCTGGACATATTCACTTGATATTTTTCCACTCCACCAGCCCCCCAGACATTCCTGGAGATCTTCCACTCCACCAGCCCCCCAGACATTCCAGGACATCTTCCCTTGAGATTTCTCCACTCCACCAGCCCCCAGACATTCCTGGACATATTCCCTTGAGATTTCACCACTCCACCAGCCCCAGACATTCCTGGACATCTTCCCTTGAGATCTCGCCATTCCACTAGCTCCCCAGACATTCCTGGACATCTTCTACTCCACCAGCCCCCCCAGACATTCATGGACATCTTTCCTTGTGATTCCTCCACTCCACCAGCCCCAGACATTCCTGGACATCTTCCCTTGAGATTTTGCCTTTCCACCAGCCCCCCAGACATTCCTGGACATCTTCCACTCCACCAGCCCCCCAGATATTCCTGGCCATCTTGCCTTGAGATTTCCCCACTCCACCAGCCCCCCAGACATTCCTGGACATCTTCCCTTGCGTTTCCTCCACTCCACTAGCTCCTCCCCCCAGACATTCCTGGCCATCTTGCCTTGAGATTTCCCCACTCCACCAGCCCCCCAGACATTCCTGGACATCTTCCCTTGAGATTTCTCCACTCCACCAGCCCCCCAGATATTCCTGGACATCTTCCCTTGCGTTTCCTCCACTCCACTAGCTCCTCCCCCCAGTCATTCCTGGACATCTTCCCTTGAGATTTCTCCACTCCATCAGCCCCCAGACATTCCAGACATCTTCCCTTGAGTTTCCTCCACTCCACCAGCTCCCCCTCCCCCAGACATTCCTGGACACCTTCCACTCCACCAGCCCCCCAGATATTCCTGGACATCTTACCTTGAGTTTCCTCCACTCCACCAGCCCCACCCCCAGACATTCCTGGACATCTTCCCTTGAGATTTCTCCACTCCATCAGCCCCCCAGACATTCCTGGACGTCTTCCACTCCACCAGCCCCCAGACATTCATGGACACCTGCCCTTGAGATTTCTCCACTCCACCAGCCCCCCAGACATTCCTGTACATCTTCCCTTGAGATTTCTCCACTCCACCAGCCCCCCAGACATTCCTGGACATCTTCCCTTGAGATTTCTCCACTCCACCAGCCCCCCAGACATTCCTGGACATCTTCCCTTGAGATTTCTCCACTCCACCAGCCCCCCAGATATTCCTGGACATCTTCCCTTGAGATTTCTCCACTCCACCAGCCCCCCAGACATTCCTGGGCATCTTCATTTGAGATTTCTCCACTCCACCAGCCCCCCAGATATTCCTGGACATCTTCCCTTGAGATTTCTCCACTCGACCAGCCCCCAGACATTCCTGGACATCTTCCCTTGAGAATTCTCCACTCCACCAGCTCCCCAGACATTCCTGGACATCTTCCACTCCACCAGCCCCCCAGACATTCCTTAACATCTTCCCTTGAGATTTATCCACTCCAGCAGCTCCAGACATTCCTACACATCTTCCCTTGGGATTTCGCCATTCCACTAGCTCCCCAGACATTCCTGGACATCTTCTACTCCACCAGCCCCCCCAGACATTCCTGGACATCTTCCCTTGAGATTCCTCCACTCCACCAGCCCCAGACATTCCTGGACATCTTCCCTTGAGATTTTGCCTTTCCACCAGCCCCCCAGACATTCCTGGACATCTTCCACTCCACCAGCCCCCCAGATATTCCTGGATATCTTGCCTTGAGATTTCCCCACTCCACCAGCCCCCCCAGACATTCCTGGACATCTTCCCTTGAGATTTCTCCACTCCACCAGCCCCCCAGATATTCCTGGACATCTTCCCTTGCGTTTCCTCCACTCCACCAGCTCCCCCCCAGACATTCCTGGATATCTTGCCTTGAGATTTCTCCACTCCATCAGCCCCCAGACATTCCTGGACATCATCCCTTGAGATTTCTCCACTCCACCAGCTCCCAGACATTCCTGGACATCTTCCCTTGAGTTTCCTCTACTCCACCAGCTCCCCCTCTCCCAGACATTCCTGGACATCATCCCTTGAGATTTTGCCTTTCCACCAGCCCCCCAGATATTCCTGGATATCTTGCCTTGAGATTTCCCCACTCCATCAGCCCCCCAGACATTCCTGGACATCTTTCCTTGAGATTTCTCCACTCCACCAGCCCCAGACATTCCTGGACATCTTCCCTTGATATGTCTCCACTCCACCAGCCCCCCAGACATTCCTGGACATCTTCCACTCCACCAGACCCCCAGACATTCCTGGACATCTTCCCTTGAGATTTCTCCACTCCACCAGCCCCCCAGATATTCCTGGACATCTTTCCTTGAGATTTCTCCACTCCACCAGCCCCCCCAGACATTCATGGACATCGTCCCTTGATATTTCTCCATTCCACCAGCCCCCCGGATATTCCTGGACATCTTACCTTGAGTTTCCTCCACTCCACCAGCCCACCCCCAGACATTCCTGGACATCTTCCCTTGAGATTTCTCCACTCCATCAGCCCCCCAGACATTCCTGGACGTCTTCCACTCCACCAGCCCCCAGACATTCCTGGACACCTTCCCTTGAGATTTCTCCACTCCACCAGCCCCCAGACATTCCTGGACATCTTCCTTTGAGATTTCTCCACTCCACCAGCGCCCCAGACATTCCTGGACATCTTCCACTCCACCAGCCCCCCAGATATTCATGGAGATCTGCCCTTGACATTTCTCCACTCCACCAGCCCCCCAGAAATTCCTGTACATCTTCCCTAAAGATTTCTCCACTCCACCAGCGCCCCAGACATTCCTGGACATCTTCCACTCCACCAGACCCCCAGACATTCCTGGACATCTTCCCTTGAGATTTCTCCACTCCACCAGCCCCCCAGATATTCCTGGACATCTTACCTTGAGTTTCCTCCACTCCACCAGCCCCCCCCTGACATTCCTGGACATCTTCCCTTGAGAATTCCCCACCCCACCAGCCCCCCAGACATTCCTGGACATCTTCCCTTGAGATTTCCCCACTCCATCAGCCCCCCAGACATTCCTGGACATCTTTCCTTGGGATTTCTCCACTCCACCAGCCCCCAGACATTCCAGGACATCTTCCCTTGAGATTTCTCCACTCCACCAGCCCCCAGACATTCCTGGACATATTCCCTTGAGATTTCACCATTCCACCAGTTCCCCAGACATTCCTGGACATGTTTCACTCCACCAGCCCCCCAGACATTCCTGGACATCTTCCCTTGATATTTCTCCACTCCACCAGCCCCCCAGATATTCCTGGACATCTTACCTTGAGTTTCCTCCACTCCACCTGCCCCCCCAGACATTCCTGGACATCTTCCACTCCACCAGACCCCCAGACATTCCTGGACATCTTACCTTGAGTTTCCTCCACTCCACCAGCCCCCCCCTGACATTCCTGGACATCTTCCCTTGAGAATTCCCCACCCCACCAGCCCCCCAGACATTCCTGGACATCTTCCTTTGAGATTTCTCCACTCCACCAGCCCCCCAGACATTCCAAGACATCTTCCGTTGAGATTTCTCCACTCCACCAGCTCCCCAGACATTCCTGGACATCTTCCACTCCACCAGCCCCCCAGACATTCCTTAACATCTTCCCTTGAGATTTATCCACTCCAGCAGCTCCAGACATTCCTACACATCTTCCCTTGGGATTTCGCCATTCCACTAGCTCCCCAGACATTCCTGGACATCTTCTACTCCACCAGCCCCCCCAGACATTCCTGGACATCTTCCCTTGAGATTCCTCCACTCCACCAGCCCCAGACATTCCTGGACATCTTCCCTTGAGATTTTGCCTTTCCACCAGCCCCCCAGACATTCCTGGACATCTTCCACTCCACCAGCCCCCCAGATATTCCTGGATATCTTGCCTTGAGATTTCCCCACTCCACCAGCCCCCCCAGACATTCCTGGACATCTTCCCTTGAGATTTCTCCACTCCACCAGCCCCCCAGATATTCCTGGACATCTTCCCTTGCGTTTCCTCCACTCCACCAGCTCCCCCCCAGACATTCCTGGACATCTTGCCTTGAGATTTCTCCACTCCATCAGCCCCCAGACATTCCTGGACATCATCCCTTGAGATTTCTCCACTCCACCAGCTCCCAGACATTCCTGGACATCTTCCCTTGAGTTTCCTCTACTCCACCAGCTCCCCCTCTCCCAGACATTCCTGGACATCATCCCTTGAGATTTTGCCTTTCCACCAGCCCCCCAGATATTCCTGGATATCTTGCCTTGAGATTTCCCCACTCCATCAGCCCCCCAGACATTCCTGGACATCTTTCCTTGAGATTCCTCCACTCCACCAGCCCCAGACATTCCTGGACATCTTCCCTTGAGATTTTGCCTTTCCACCAGCCCCCCAGACATTCCTGGACATCTTCCACTCCACCAGCCCCCCAGATATTCCTGGCCATCTTGCCTTGAGATTTCCCCACTCCACCAGCCCCCCAGACATTCCTGGACATCTTCCCTTGCGTTTCCTCCACTCCACTAGCTCCTCCCCCCAGACATTCCTGGCCATCTTGCCTTGAGATTTCCCCACTCCACCAGCCCCCCAGACATTCCTGGACATCTTCCCTTGAGATTTCTCCACTCCACCAGCCCCCCAGATATTCCTGGACATCTTCCCTTGCGTTTCCTCCACTCCACTAGCTCCTCCCCCCAGACATTCCTGGACATCTTCCCTTGAGATTTCTCCACTCCATCAGCCCCCAGACATTCCAGACATCTTCCCTTGAGTTTCCTCCACTCCACCAGCTCCCCCTCCCCCAGACATTCCTGGACACCTTCCACTCCACCAGCCCCCCAGATATTCCTGGACATCTTACCTTGAGTTTCCTCCACTCCACCAGCCCCACCCCCAGACATTCCTGGACATCTTCCCTTGAGATTTCTCCACTCCATCAGCCCCCCAGACATTCCTGGACGTCTTCCACTCCACCAGCCCCCAGACATTCATGGACACCTGCCCTTGAGATTTCTCCACTCCACCAGCCCCCCAGACATTCCTGTACATCTTCCCTTGAGATTTCTCCACTCCACCAGCCCCCCAGACATTCCTGGACATCTTCCCTTGAGATTTCTCCACTCCACCAGCCCCCCAGACATTCCTGGACATCTTCCCTTGAGATTTCTCCACTCCACCAGCCCCCCAGATATTCCTGGACATCTTCCCTTGAGATTTCTCCACTCCACCAGCCCCCCAGACATTCCTGGGCATCTTCATTTGAGATTTCTCCACTCCACCAGCCCCCCAGATATTCCTGGACATCTTCCCTTGAGATTTCTCCACTCGACCAGCCCCCAGACATTCCTGGACATCTTCCCTTGAGATTTCTCCACTCCACCAGCTCCCCAGACATTCCTGGACATCTTCCACTCCACCAGCCCCCCAGACATTCCTTAACATCTTCCCTTGAGATTTATCCACTCCAGCAGCTCCAGACATTCCTACACATCTTCCCTTGGGATTTCGCCATTCCACTAGCTCCCCAGACATTCCTGGACATCTTCTACTCCACCAGCCCCCCCAGACATTCCTGGACATCTTCCCTTGAGATTCCTCCACTCCACCAGCCCCAGACATTCCTGGACATCTTCCCTTGAGATTTTGCCTTTCCACCAGCCCCCCAGACATTCCTGGACATCTTCCACTCCACCAGCCCCCCAGATATTCCTGGATATCTTGCCTTGAGATTTCCCCACTCCACCAGCCCCCCCAGACATTCCTGGACATCTTCCCTTGAGATTTCTCCACTCCACCAGCCCCCCAGATATTCCTGGACATCTTCCCTTGCGTTTCCTCCACTCCACCAGCTCCCCCCCAGACATTCCTGGATATCTTGCCTTGAGATTTCTCCACTCCATCAGCCCCCAGACATTCCTGGACATCATCCCTTGAGATTTCTCCACTCCACCAGCTCCCAGACATTCCTGGACATCTTCCCTTGAGTTTCCTCTACTCCACCAGCTCCCCCTCTCCCAGACATTCCTGGACATCATCCCTTGAGATTTTGCCTTTCCACCAGCCCCCCAGATATTCCTGGATATCTTGCCTTGAGATTTCCCCACTCCATCAGCCCCCCAGACATTCCTGGACATCTTTCCTTGAGATTTCTCCACTCCACCAGCCCCAGACATTCCTGGACATCTTCCCTTGATATGTCTCCACTCCACCAGCCCCCCAGACATTCCTGGACATCTTCCACTCCACCAGACCCCCAGACATTCCTGGACATCTTCCCTTGAGATTTCTCCACTCCACCAGCCCCCCAGATATTCCTGGACATCTTTCCTTGAGATTTCTCCACTCCACCAGCCCCCCCAGACATTCATGGACATCGTCCCTTGATATTTCTCCATTCCACCAGCCCCCCGGATATTCCTGGACATCTTACCTTGAGTTTCCTCCACTCCACCAGCCCACCCCCAGACATTCCTGGACATCTTCCCTTGAGATTTCTCCACTCCATCAGCCCCCCAGACATTCCTGGACGTCTTCCACTCCACCAGCCCCCAGACATTCCTGGACACCTTCCCTTGAGATTTCTCCACTCCACCAGCCCCCAGACATTCCTGGACATCTTCCTTTGAGATTTCTCCACTCCACCAGCGCCCCAGACATTCCTGGACATCTTCCACTCCACCAGCCCCCCAGATATTCATGGAGATCTGCCCTTGACATTTCTCCACTCCACCAGCCCCCCAGAAATTCCTGTACATCTTCCCTAAAGATTTCTCCACTCCACCAGCGCCCCAGACATTCCTGGACATCTTCCACTCCACCAGACCCCCAGACATTCCTGGACATCTTCCCTTGAGATTTCTCCACTCCACCAGCCCCCCAGATATTCCTGGACATCTTACCTTGAGTTTCCTCCACTCCACCAGCCCCCCCCTGACATTCCTGGACATCTTCCCTTGAGAATTCCCCACCCCACCAGCCCCCCAGACATTCCTGGACATCTTCCCTTGAGATTTCCCCACTCCATCAGCCCCCCAGACATTCCTGGACATCTTTCCTTGGGATTTCTCCACTCCACCAGCCCCCAGACATTCCAGGACATCTTCCCTTGAGATTTCTCCACTCCACCAGCCCCCAGACATTCCTGGACATATTCCCTTGAGATTTCACCATTCCACCAGTTCCCCAGACATTCCTGGACATGTTTCACTCCACCAGCCCCCCAGACATTCCTGGACATCTTCCCTTGATATTTCTCCACTCCACCAGCCCCCCAGATATTCCTGGACATCTTACCTTGAGTTTCCTCCACTCCACCTGCCCCCCCAGACATTCCTGGACATCTTCCACTCCACCAGACCCCCAGACATTCCTGGACATCTTACCTTGAGTTTCCTCCACTCCACCAGCCCCCCCCTGACATTCCTGGACATCTTCCCTTGAGAATTCCCCACCCCACCAGCCCCCCAGACATTCCTGGACATCTTCCTTTGAGATTTCTCCACTCCACCAGCCCCCCAGACATTCCAAGACATCTTCCGTTGAGATTTCTCCACTCCACCAGCTCCCCAGACATTCCTGGACATCTTCCACTCCACCAGCCCCCCAGACATTCCTTAACATCTTCCCTTGAGATTTATCCACTCCAGCAGCTCCAGACATTCCTACACATCTTCCCTTGGGATTTCGCCATTCCACTAGCTCCCCAGACATTCCTGGACATCTTCTACTCCACCAGCCCCCCCAGACATTCCTGGACATCTTCCCTTGAGATTCCTCCACTCCACCAGCCCCAGACATTCCTGGACATCTTCCCTTGAGATTTTGCCTTTCCACCAGCCCCCCAGACATTCCTGGACATCTTCCACTCCACCAGCCCCCCAGATATTCCTGGATATCTTGCCTTGAGATTTCCCCACTCCACCAGCCCCCCCAGACATTCCTGGACATCTTCCCTTGAGATTTCTCCACTCCACCAGCCCCCCAGATATTCCTGGACATCTTCCCTTGCGTTTCCTCCACTCCACCAGCTCCCCCCCAGACATTCCTGGACATCTTGCCTTGAGATTTCTCCACTCCATCAGCCCCCAGACATTCCTGGACATCATCCCTTGAGATTTCTCCACTCCACCAGCTCCCAGACATTCCTGGACATCTTCCCTTGAGTTTCCTCTACTCCACCAGCTCCCCCTCTCCCAGACATTCCTGGACATCATCCCTTGAGATTTTGCCTTTCCACCAGCCCCCCAGATATTCCTGGATATCTTGCCTTGAGATTTCCCCACTCCATCAGCCCCCCAGACATTCCTGGACATCTTTCCTTGAGATTTCTCCACTCCACCAGCCCCAGACATTCCTGGACATCTTCCCTTGATGTGTCTCCACTCCACCAGCCCCCCAGACATTCCTGGACATCTTCCACTCCACCAGACCCCCAGACATTCCTGGATATCTTCCCTTGAGATTTCTCCACTCCACCAGCCCCCCAGATATTCCTGGACATCTTTCCTTGAGATTTCTCCACTCCACCAGCCCCCTAGATATTCCCGGACATCTTACCTTGAGTTTCCTCCACTCCACCAGCCCACCCCAAGACATTCCTGGACATCTTCCCTTGAGATTTCTCCACTCCATCAGCCCCCCAGACATTCCTGGACGTCTTCCACTCCACCAGCCCCCAGACATTCCTGGACACCTTCCCTTGAGATTTCTCCACTCCACCAGCCCCCAGACATTCCTGGACATCTTCCTTTGAGATTTCTCCACTCCTCCAGCTTCCCAGACATTCCTGGACATCTTCCACTCCACCAGCCCCCCAGATATTCATGGAGATCTTCCCTTGACATTTCTCCACTCCACCAGCCCCCCAGAAATTCCTGGACATCTTCCACTCCACCAGCCCCCCAGACATTCCTGGACATCTTCCCTTGATATGTCTCCACTCCACCAGCGCCCCAGACATTCCTGGCCATCTTCCCTTGAGATTTCTCCACTCCACCAGCCCCCAGATATTCCTGGACATCTTACCTTGAGTTTCCTCCACTCCACCAGCCCCCCCTGACATTCCTGGACATCTTCCCTTGGGAATTCCCCACCAGCCCCCCAGACATTCCTGGACATCTTCCGTTGAGATTTCTCCACTCCACCAGCCCCCTAGACATTCCTGGACATCTTTCCTTGAGATTTCTCCAATCCACCAGCCCCAGACATTCCTGGACATCTTCCCTTGATGTGTCTCCACTCCACCAGCCCCCCAGACATTCCTGGACATCTTCCACTCCACCAGACCCCCAGACATTCCTGGATATCTTCCCTTGAGATTTCTCCACTCCACCAGCCCCCCAGATATTCCTGGACATCTTTCCTTGAGATTTCTCCACTCCACCAGCCCCCCAGATATTCCTGGACATCTTACCTTGAGTTTCCTCCACTCCACCAGCCCACCCCCAGACATTCCTGGACATCTTCCCTTGAGATTTCTCCACTCCATCAGCCCCCCAGACATTCCTGGACGTCTTCCACTCCACCAGCCCCCAGACATTCCTGGACACCTTCCCTTGAGATCTCTCCACTCCACCAGCCCCCAGACATTCCTGGACATCTTCCTTTGAGATTTCTCCACTCCTCCAGCTTCCCAGACATTCCTGGACATCTTCCACTCCACCAGCCCCCCAGATATTCATGGAGATCTTCCCTTGACATTTCTCCACTCCACCAGCCCCCCAGAAATTCCTGGACATCTTCCCTAAAGATTTCTCCACTCCACCAGCCCCCCAGACATTCCTGGACATCTTCCACTCCACCAGCCCCCCAGACATTCCTGGACATCTTCCCTTGATATGTCTCCACTCCACCAGCGCCCCAGACATTCCTGGACATCTTCCCTTGAGATTTCTCCACTCCACCAGCCCCCAGATATTCCTGGACATCTTACCTTGAGTTTCCTCCACTCCACCAGCCCCCCCCTGACATTCCTGGACATCTTCCCTTGAGAATTCCCCACCAGCCCCCCAGGCATTCCTGGACATCTTCCTTTGAGATTTCTCCACTCCACCAGCCCCCCAGACATTCCAGGACATCTTCCCTTGAGATTTCTCCACTCCACCAGCCCCCAGACATTCCTGGACATCTTCCCTTGAGATTTCTCCACTCCACCAGCCCCCCAGATATTCCTGGACATCTTACCTTGAGTTTCCTCCACTCCACCAGCCCACCCCCAGACATCCCTGGACATCTTCCCTTGAGATTTCTCCACTCCATCAGCCCCCCAGACATTCCTGGACGTCTTCCACTCCATCAGCCCCCAGACATTCCTGGACACCTTCCCTTGAGATTTCTCCACTCCACCAGCCCCCAGACATTCCTGGACATCTTCCATTGAGATTTCTCCACTCCTCCAGCTTCCCAGACATTCCTGGACATCTTCCACTCCACCAGCCCCCCAGATATTCATGGAGATCTTCCCTTGACATTTCTCCACTCCAACAGCCCCCCAGAAATTCCTGGACATCTTCCCTAAAGATTTCTCCACTCCACCAGCCCCCCAGACATTCCTGGACATCTTCCACTCCACCAGCCCCCCAGACATTCCTGGACATCTTCCCTTGATATGTCTCCACTCCACCAGCGCCCCAGACATTCCTGGACATCTTCCCTTGAGATTTCTCCACTCCACCAGCCCCCAGATATTCCTGGACATCTTACCTTGAGTTTCCTCCACTCCACCAGCCCCCCCCTGACATTCCTGGACATCTTCCCTTGAGAATTCCCCACCAGCCCCCCAGACATTCCTGGACATTTTCCTTTGAGATTTCTCCACTCCACCAGCCCCCCAGACATTCCAGGACATCTTCCCTTGAGGTTTCTCCACTCCACCAGCCCCCAGACATTCCTGGACATCTTCCCTTGAGATTTCACCATTCCACCAGTTCCCCAGACATTCCTGGACATGTTTCACTCCACCAGCCCCCCAGACATTCCTGGACATCTTCCCTTGAGATTTCTCCACTCCACCAGCCCCCCAGATATTCCTGGACATCTTACCTTGAGTTTCCTCCACTCCACCAGCCCCACCCCCAGGCATTCCTGGACATCTTCCACTCCACCAGTCCCCCAGACATTCCTGGACATCTTCCCTTGAGATTTCTCCACTCCACCAGCCCCCCAGATATTCCTGGACATCTTTCCTTGAGATTTCACCACTCCACCAGCCCCCCCAGAGATTCCTGGACATCGTCCCTTGATATTTCTCCACTCCACCAGCCCCCCAGACATTCCTGGACATCTTCCACTCCACCAGACCCCCAGACATTCCTGGACATCTTCCCTTGAGAATTCCCCACCCCACCAGCCCCCCAGACATTCCTGGACATCTTCCTTTGAGATTTCTCCACTCCACCAGCCCCCAGACATTCCTGGACATATTCCCTTGAAATTTCACCATTCCACCAGTTCCCCAGACATTCCTGGACATCTTTCACTCCACCAGCCCCCCAGACATTCCTGGACATCTTCCCCTGAGATTTCTCCACTCCACCAGCCCCCCAGATATTCCTGGACATATACACTTGATATTTGTCCACTCCACCAGCCCCCCAGACATTCCTGGAGATCTTCCACTCCACCAGACCCCCCAGACATTCCTGGACATCTTTCCTTGAGATTCCTCCACTCCACCAGCCCCCAGACATTCCTGGACATCTTACCTTGAGTTTCCTCCACTCCACCAGCCCCCCCCCCTGACATTCCTGGACATCTTCCCTTGAGAATTCCCCACCCCACCAGCCCCCCAGACATTCCTGGACATATTCCTTTGAGATTTCTCCACTCCACCAGCCCCCCAGACATTCCAGGACATCTTCCCTTGAGATTTCTCCACTCCACCAGCCCCCAGACATTCCTGGACATATTCCCTTGAGATTTCACCATTCCAACAGTTCCCCAGACATTCCTGGACATCTTTCACTCCACCAGCCCCCCAGACATTCCTGGACATCTTCCCTTGAGATTTCTCCACTCCACCAGCCCCCCAGATATTCCTGAACATATTCACTTGATATTTTTCCACTCCACCAGCCCCCCAGACATTCTTGGAGATCTTCCACTCCACCAACCCCCCAGACATTCCTGGACATCTTTCCTTGAGATTCCTCCACTCCACCAGCCCCAGACATTCCTGGACATCTTCCCTTGAGATTTTGCCTTTGCACCAGCCCCCCAGACATCTTCCACTCCACCAGCCCCCCAGATATTCCTGGCCATCTTGCCTTGAGATTTCCCCACTCCACCAGCCCCCCAGACATTCCTGGACATCTTCCCTTGAGATTTCTCCATTCCACTAGCTCCCCAGACATTCCTGGACATCTTCTACTCCACCAGCCCCCCCCAGACATTCCTGGACATCTTTCCTTGAGATTCCTCCACTCCACCAGCCCCAGACATTCCTGGACATCTTCCCTTGAGATTTTGCCTTTCCACCAGCCCCCCAGACATTCCTGGACATCTTCCACTCCACCAGCCCCCCAGATATTCCTGGCCATCTTGCCTTGAGATTTCCCCACTCCAACAGCCCCCCAGACATTCCTGGACATCTTCCCTTGAGATTTCTCCACTCCACCAGCCCCCTAGATATTCCTGGACATCTTCTCTTGCGTTTCCTCCACTCCACTAGCTCCTCCCCCCAGACATTCCTGGACATCTTCCCTTGAGATTTCTCCACTCCACCAGCCCCCAGACATTCCTGAACATCTTCCCTTGAGTTTCCTCCACTCCACCAGCTCCCCCTCCCCCAGACATTCCTGGACACCTTCCACTCCACCAGCCCCCCCAGACATTCCTGGACATCGTCCCTTGATATTTCTCCACTCCACCAGCCCCCCAGATATTCCTGGACATCTTACCTTGAGTTTCCTCCACTCCACCAGCCCCACCCCCAGACATTCCTGGACATCTTCCCTTGATATTTCTCCACTCCATCAGCCCCCCAGACATTCCTGGACATCTTCCCTTGAGATTTCTCCACTCCACCAGCCCCCCAGATATTCCTGGACATCTTTCCTTGAGATTTCTCCACTCCACCAGCCCCCCCAGACATTCCTGGACATCTTCCTTTGAGATTTCTCCACTCCATCAGCCCCCCAGACATTCCTGGACGTCTTCCACTCCACCAGCCCCCAGACATTCATGGACACTTTCCCTTGAGATTTCTCCACTCCACCAGCCCCCAGACATTCCTGGACATCTTCCCTTGAGATTTCTCCACTCCACCAGCCCCCCAGATATTCCTGGACATCTTCCCTTGAGATTTCTCCACTCCACCAGCCCCCCAGACATTCCTGGGCATCTTCCTTTGAGATTTCTCCACTCCACCAGCCCCCCAGATATTCCTGGACATCTTCCCTTGAGATTTCTCCACTCCACCAGCCCCCAGACATTCCTGGACATCTTCCCTTGAGATTTCTCCACTCCACCAGCTCCCCAGACATTCCTGGACATCTTCCACTCCACCAGCCCCCCAGACATTCCTTAACATCTTCCCTTGAGATTTATCCACTCCAGCAGCTCCAGACATTCCTACACATCTTCCCTTGGGATTTCGCCATTCCACTAGCTCCCCAGACATTCCTGGACATCTTCTACTCCACCAGCCCCCCCATACATTCCTGGACATCTTCCCTTGAGATTCCTCCACTCCACCAGCCCCAGACATTCCACGACATCTTCCCTTGAGATTTTGCCTTTCCACCAGCCCCCCAGACATTCCTGGACATCTTCCACTCCACCAGCCCCCCAGATATTCCTGGATATCTTGCCTTGAGATTTTCCCACTCCACCAGCCCCCCCAGACATTCCTGGACATCTTCCCTTGAGATTTCTCCATTCCACTAGCTCCCCAGACATTCCTGGACATCTTCTACTCCACCAGCCCCCCCCAGACATTCCTGGACATCTTTCCTTGAGATTCCTCCACTCCACCAGCCCCAGACATTCCTGGACATCTTCCCTTGAGATTTTGCCTTTCCACCAGCCCCCCAGACATTCCTGGACATCTTCCACTCCACCAGCCCCCCAGATATTCCTGGCCATCTTGCCTTGAGATTTCCCCACTCCAACAGCCCCCCAGACATTCCTGGACATCTTCCCTTGAGATTTCTCCACTCCACCAGCCCCCTAGATATTCCTGGACATCTTCTCTTGCGTTTCCTCCACTCCACTAGCTCCTCCCCCCAGACATTCCTGGACATCTTCCCTTGAGATTTCTCCACTCCACCAGCCCCCAGACATTCCTGAACATCTTCCCTTGAGTTTCCTCCACTCCACCAGCTCCCCCTCCCCCAGACATTCCTGGACACCTTCCACTCCACCAGCCCCCCCAGACATTCCTGGACATCGTCCCTTGATATTTCTCCACTCCACCAGCCCCCCAGATATTCCTGGACATCTTACCTTGAGTTTCCTCCACTCCACCAGCCCCACCCCCAGACATTCCTGGACATCTTCCCTTGATATTTCTCCACTCCATCAGCCCCCCAGACATTCCTGGACATCTTCCCTTGAGATTTCTCCACTCCACCAGCCCCCCAGATATTCCTGGACATCCTTCCTTGAGATTTCTCCACTCCACCAGCCCCCCCAGACATTCCTGGACATCTTCCTTTGAGATTTCTCCACTCCATCAGCCCCCCAGACATTCCTGGACGTCTTCCACTCCACCAGCCCCCAGACATTCATGGACACTTTCCCTTGAGATTTCTCCACTCCACCAGCCCCCAGACATTCCTGGACATCTTCCCTTGAGATTTCTCCACTCCACCAGCCCCCCAGATATTCCTGGACATCTTCCCTTGAGATTTCTCCACTCCACCAGCCCCCCAGACATTCCTGGGCATCTTCCTTTGAGATTTCTCCACTCCACCAGCCCCCCAGATATTCCTGGACATCTTCCCTTGAGATTTCTCCACTCCACCAGCCCCCAGACATTCCTGGACATCTTCCCTTGAGATTTCTCCACTCCACCAGCTCCCCAGACATTCCTGGACATCTTCCACTCCACCAGCCCCCCAGACATTCCTTAACATCTTCCCTTGAGATTTATCCACTCCAGCAGCTCCAGACATTCCTACACATCTTCCCTTGGGATTTCGCCATTCCACTAGCTCCCCAGACATTCCTGGACATCTTCTACTCCACCAGCCCCCCCATACATTCCTGGACATCTTCCCTTGAGATTCCTCCACTCCACCAGCCCCAGACATTCCTGGACATCTTCCCTTGAGATTTTGCCTTTCCACCAGCCCCCCAGACATTCCTGGACATCTTCCACTCCACCAGCCCCCCAGATATTCCTGGATATCTTGCCTTGAGATTTTCCCACTCCACCAGCCCCCCCAGACATTCCTGGACATCTTCCCTTGAGATTTCTCCACTCCACCAGCCCCCCAGATATTCCTGGACATCTTCCCTTGTGTTTCCTCCACTCCACCAGCTCCCCCCCAGACATTCCTGGACATCTTGCCTTGAGATTTCTCCACTCCATCAGCCCCCAGACATTCCTGGACATCATCCCTTGAGATTTCTCCACTCCACCAGCTCCCAGACATTCCTGGACATCTTCCCTTGAGTTTCCTCTACTCCACCAGCTCCCCCTCTCCCAGACATTCCTGGACATCATCCCTTGAGATTTTGCCTTTCCACCAGCCCCCCAGATATTCCTGGATATCTTGCCTTGAGATTTCCCCACTCCATCAGCCCCCCAGACATTCCTGGACATCTTTCCTTGAGATTTCTCCACTCCACCAGCCCCAGACATTCCTGGACATCTTCCCTTGATATGTCTCCACTCCACCAGCCCCCCAGACATTCCTGGACATCTTCCACTCCACCAGACCCCCAGACATTCCTGGACATCTTTCCTTGAGATTTCTCCACTCCACCAGCCCCCCCAGACATTCATGGACATCTTCCCTTGAGATTTCTCCACTCCACCAGCCCCCAGACATTCCTGGACATCTTCCCTTGAGATTTCTCCACTCCACCAGCTCCCCAGACATTCCTGGACATCTTCCACTCCACCAGCCCCCCAGACATTCCTTAACATCTTCCCTTGAGATTTATCCACTCCAGCAGCTCCAGACATTCCTACACATCTTCCCTTGGGATTTCGCCATTCCACTAGCTCCCCAGACATTCCTGGACATCTTCTACTCCACCAGCCCCCCCATACATTCCTGGACATCTTCCCTTGAGATTCCTCCACTCCACCAGCCCCAGACATTCCTGGACATCTTCCCTTGAGATTTTGCCTTTCCACCAGCCCCCCAGACATTCCTGGACATCTTCCACTCCACCAGCCCCCCAGATATTCCTGGATATCTTGCCTTGAGATTTTCCCACTCCACCACCCCCCCCAGACATTCCTGGACATCTTCCCTTGAGATTTCTCCACTCCACCAGCCCCCCAGATATTCCTGGACATCTTCCCTTGTGTTTCCTCCACTCCACCAGCTCCCCCCCAGACATTCCTGGACATCTTGCCTTGAGATTTCTCCACTCCATCAGCCCCCAGACATTCCTGGACATCATCCCTTGAGATTTCTCCACTCCACCAGCTCCCAGACATTCCTGGACATCTTCCCTTGAGTTTCCTCTACTCCACCAGCTCCCCCTCTCCCAGACATTCCTGGACATCATCCCTTGAGATTTTGCCTTTCCACCAGCCCCCCAGATATTCCTGGATATCTTGCCTTGAGATTTCCCCACTCCATCAGCCCCCCAGACATTCCTGGACATCTTTCCTTGAGATTTCTCCACTCCACCAGCCCCAGACATTCCTGGACATCTTCCCTTGATATGTCTCCACTCCACCAGCCCCCCAGACATTCCTGGACATCTTCCACTCCACCAGACCCCCAGACATTCCTGGACATCTTTCCTTGAGATTTCTCCACTCCACCAGCCCCCCCAGACATTCATGGACATCTTCCCCTGAGATTTCTCCACTCCATCAGCCCCCCAGACATTCCTGGACGTCTTCCACTCCACCAGCCCCCAGACATTCCTGGACACCTTCCCTTGAGATTTCTCCACTCCACCAGCCCCCAGACATTCCTGGACATCTTCCTTTGAGATTTCTCCACTCCTCCAGCTTCCCAGACATTCCTGGACATCTTCCACTCCACCAGCCCCCCAGACATTCCTGGACATCTTCCCTTGATATGTCTCCACTCCACCAGCGCCCCAGACATTCCTGGACATCTTCCCTAAAGATTTCTCCACTCCACCAGCCCCCCAGACATTCCTGGACATCTTCCACTCCACCAGTCCCCCAGACATTCCTGGACATCTTCCCTTGATATGTCTCCACTCCACCAGCGCCCCAGACATTCCTGGACATCTTCCACTCCACCAGACCCCCAGACATTCCTGGACATCTTCCCTTGAGATTTCTCCACTCCACCAGCCCCCCAGATATTCCTGGACATCTTTCCTTGAGATTTCACCACTCCACCAGCCCCCCCAGATATTCCTGGACATCTTACCTTGAGTTTCCTCCACTCCACCAGCCCCCCCTGACATTCCTGGACATCTTCCCTTGAGAATTCCCCACCCCACCAGCCCCCCAGACATTCCTGGACATCTTCCTTTGAGATTTCTCCACTCCACCAGCCCCCCAGACATTCCAGGACATCTTCCCTTGAGATTTCTCCACTCCACCAGCCCCCAGACATTCCTGGACATATTCCCTTGAGATTTCACCATTCCACCAGCCCCCCAGACATTCCTGGACATATTCCCTTGAGATTTCACCATTCCACCAGTTCCCCAGACATTCCTGGACATGTTTCACTCCACCAGCCCCCCAGACATTCCTGGACATCGTCCCTTGATATTTCTCCACTCCACCAGCCCCCCAGATATTCCTGGACATCTTACCTTGAGTTTCCTCCACTCCACCAGCCCCCCCAGACATTCCTGGACATCTTCCACTCCACCAGCCCCCCCAGAGATTCCTGGACATCTTCCCTTGAGATTTCACCATTCCACCAGTTCCCCAGACATTCCTGGACATCTTTCACTCCACCAGCCCCCCAGACATTCCTGGACATCTTCCCTTGAGATTCCTCCACTCCACCAGCCCCCCAGATATTCCTGGACATATTCACTTGATATTTTTCCACTCCACCAGCCCCCCAGACATTCCTGGAGATCTTCCACTCCACCAGCCCCCCAGACATTCCAGGACATCTTCCCTTGAGATTTCTCCACTCCACCAGCCCCCAGACATTCCTGGACATATTCCCTTGAGATTTCACCATTCCACCAGTTCCCCAGACATTCCTGGACATCTTTCACTCCACCAGCCCCCCAGACATTCCTGGACATCTTCCCTTGTGATTTCTCCACTCCATCAGCCCCCCAGACATTCCTGGACATCTTCCACTCCACCAGCCCCAGACATTCCTGGACATCTTCCCTTGAGATCTCGCCATTCCACTAGCTCCCCAGACATTCCTGGACATCTTCTACTCCACCAGCCCCCCAGACATTCCTGGACATCTTTCCTTGAGATTCCTCCACTCCACCAGCCCCAGACATTCCTGGACATCTTCCCTTGAGATTTTGCCTTTCCACCAGCCCCCCAGACATTCCTGGACATCTTCCACTCCACCAGCCCCCCAGATATTCCTGGCCATCTTGCCTTGAGATTTCCCCACTCCACCAGCCCCCCAGACATTCCTGGACATCTTCCCTTGAGATTTCTCCACTCCACCAGCCCCCAGACATTCCTGAACATCTTCCCTTGAGTTTCCTCCACTCCACCAGCTCCCCCTCCCCCAGACATTCCTGGACACCTTCCACTCCACCAGCCCCCCAGACATTCCTGGACATCTTACCTTGAGTTTCCTCCACTCCACCAGCCCCACCCCCAGACATTCCTGGACATCTTCCCTTGAGATTTCTCCACTCCATCAGCCCCCCAGACATTCCTGGACGTCTTCCACTCCACCAGCCCCCAGACATTCATGGACACCTTCCCTTGAGATTTCTCCACTCCACCAGCCCCCAGACATTCCTGGACATCTTCCCTTGAGATTTCTCCACTCCACCAGCCCCCCAGACATTCCTGGACATCTTCCCTTGAGATTTCTCCACTCCACCAGCCCCCCAGACATTCCTGGGCATCTTCCTTTGAGATTTCTCCACTCCACCAGCCCCCCAGATATTCCTGGACATCTTCCCTTGACATTTCTCCACTCCACCAGCCCCCAGACATTCCTGGACATCTTCCCTTGAGATTTCTCCACTCCACCAGCTCCCCAGACATTCCTGGACATCTTCCACTCCACCAGCCCCCCAGACATTCCTTAACATCTTCCCTTGAGATTTATCCACTCCAGCAGCTCCAGACATTCCTACACATCTTCCCTTGGGATTTCGCCATTCCACTAGCTCCCCAGACATTCCTGGACATCTTCTACTCCACCAGCCCCCCCAGACATTCCTGGACATCTTCCCTTGAGATTCCTCCACTCCACCAGCCCCAGACATTCCTGGACATCTTCCCTTGAGATTTTGCCTTTCCACCAGCCCCCCAGACATTCCTGGACATCTTCCACTCCACCAGCCCCCCAGATATTCCTGGATATCTTGCCTTGAGATTTCCCCACTCCACCAGCCCCCCCAGACATTCCTGTACATCTTCCCTTGAGATTTCTCCACTCCACCAGCCCCCCAGATATTCCTGGACATCTTCCCTTGCGTTTCCTCCACTCCACCAGCTCCCCCCCAGACATTCCTGGACATCATCCCTTGAGATTTCTCCACTCCACCAGCTCCCAGACATTCCTGGACATCTTCCCTTGAGTTTCCTCTACTCCACCAGCTCCCCCTCTCCCAGACATTCCTGGACATCATCCCTTGAGATTTTGCCTTTCCACCAGCCCCCCAGATATTCCTGGATATCTTGCCTTGAGATTTCCCCACTCCATCAGCCCCCCAGACATTCCTGGACATCTTTCCTTGAGATTTCTCCACTCCACCAGCCCCAGACATTCCTGGACATCTTCCCTTGATATGTCTCCACTCCACCAGCCCCCCCAGACATTCCTGGACATCTTCCACTCCACCAGACCCCCAGACATTCCTGGACATCTTCCCTTGAGATTTCTCCACTCCACCAGCCCCCCAGATATTCCTGGGCATCTTTCCTTGAGATTTCTCCACTCCACCAGCCCCCCCAGACATTCATGGACATCGTCCCTTGATATTTCTCCATTCCACCAGCCCCCCGGATATTCCTGGACATCTTACCTTGAGTTTCCTCCACTCCACCAGCCCACCCCCAGACATTCCTGGACATCTTCCCTTGAGATTTCTCCACTCCATCAGCCCCCCAGACATTCCTGGACGTCTTCCACTCCACCAGCCCCCAGACATTCCTGGACACCTTCCCTTGAGATTTCTCCACTCCACCAGCCCCCAGACATTCCTGGACATCTTCCTTTGAGATTTCTCCACTCCTCCAGCTTCCCAGACATTCCTGGACATCTTCCACTCCACCAGCCCCCCAGATATTCATGGAGATCTTCCCTTGACATTTCTCCACTCCACCAGCCCCCCAGAAATTCCTGGACATTTTCCCTAAAGATTTCTCCACTCCACCAGCCCCCCAGACATTCCCGGACATCTTCCCTTGAGATTACTCCACTCCACCAGCCCCCCAGACATTCCTGGACATCTTCCACTCCACCAGCCCCCCAGACATTCCTGGACATCTTCCCTTACGATTTCTCCACTCCACCAACCCCAGACATTCCTGGACATCTTCCCTTGAGATTTCGCCATTCCACCAGCCCCCCAGACATTCCCGGACATCTTCCCTTGAGATTACTCCACTCCACCAGCCCCCCAGACATTCCCGGACATCTTCCCTTGAGATTACTCCACTCCACCAGCCCCCCAGACATTCCCGGACATCTTCCCTTGAGATTACTCCACTCCACCAGCCCCCCCAGACATTCCTGGACATCTTCCACTCCACCAGCCCCCCAGATATTCTTGGACATCTTCCCTTCAGTTTCCTCCACTCCACCAGCCCCCCCAGACATTCCTGGACATCTTCGCTTAAGATTTCTCCAGTCCACCAGCCCCCCAGACATTCCCGGACATCTTCCCTTGAGATTTCTCCACTCCACCAGCTCCCCAGACATTCCCGGACATCTTCCCTTGAGATGTCTCCACTCCCCCAGCATCCCCAAACATTCCTGGACATCTTCCCTTGAGATTTCTCCACTCCCCCAGCACCCGCAGACATTCCTGGACATATTCCCTTGAGAGTTCTGCACTCCACCAGCCCCCACAGATATTCCTTGACATCTTCCCTTGCGTTTCCTCCACTCCACCAGCTCCTCCCCCCAGACATTCCTGGACATCTTCCCATGAGATTTCTCCACTCCACCAGCCCCCAGACATTCCTGGACATCTTCCCTTGAGTTTCCTCCACTCCACCAGCTCCCCCTCCCCCAGACATTCCTGGACATCGTCCCTTGAGATTTCTCCACTCCATCAGCCCCCCAGGCATTCCTGGACATCTTCCCTTGAGATTTCTCCACTCCACCAGCCCCCCAGATATTCCTGGACATCTTTCCTTGAGATTTCTCCACTCCACCAGCCCCCCAGATATTCCTGGACATCTTACCTTGAGTTTCCTCCACTCCACCAGCCCCCCCCGACATTCCTGGACATCTTCCCTTGAGATTTCCCCACCCCACCAGACACCCAGACATTCCTGGACATCTTCCACTCCACCAGCCCCCAGACATTCTAGGACATCTTCCCTTGAGATTTCTCCACTCCACCAGCCCCCCAGACATTCCTGGACATCTTCTACTCCACCAGCCCCCCCCCCCAGACATTCCTGGACATCTTCCCTTGAGATTCCTCCACTCCACCAGCCCCAGACATTCCTGGACATCTTCCCTTGAGATTTTGCCTTTCCACCAGCCCCCCAGACATTCCTGGACATCTTCCACTCCACCAGCCCCCCAGATATTCCTGGCCATCTTGCCTTGAGCTTTCTCCACTCCACCAGCCCCCCAGACATTCCTGGACATCTTCCCTTGAGATTTCTCCACTCCACCAGCCCCCCAGATATTCCTGGACATCTTCCCTTGCGTTTCCTCCACTCCACCAGCTCCTCCCCCCAGACATTCCTGGACATCTTCCCTTGAGATTTCTCCACTCCACCAGCCCCCAGACATTCCTGGACATCTTCCCTTGAGTTTCCTCCACTCCACCAGCTCCCCCTCCCCCAGACATTCCTGGACACCATCCCTTGAGATTTCTCCACTCCACCAACCCCCCAGACATTCCTGGACATCTTCCCTTGAGATTTCTCCCCTCCACCAGCCCCCCAGATATTCCTGGACATCTTACCTTGAGTTTCCTCCACTCCACCAGCCCCACCCCCAGACATTCCTGGACATCTTCCCTTGAGATTTCTCCACTCCACCAGCCCCCAGACATTCCTGGACATCTTCCCTTGGGATTTTGCCGTTCCACCAGCTCCCCAGACATTCCTGGACATCTTCCCTTGATATGTCTCCACTCCACCAGCCCCCAGACATTCCTGGACATCTTCCCTTGAGATTTCTCCACTCCACCAGCCCCCCAGACATTCCTGGACATCTTCCCTTGAGATTTCTCCACTCCACCAGCCCCCCAGATATTCCTGGACATCTTACCTTGAGTTTCCTCCACTCCACCAGCCCCACCCCCAGACATTCCTGGACATCTTCCCTTGAGATTTCTCCACTCCACCAGCCCCCAGACATTCCTGGACATCTTCCCTTGAGATTTTGCCGTTCCACCAGCTCCCCATACATTCCTGGACATCTTCCCTTGATATGTCTCCACTCCACCAGCCCCCAGACATTCCTGGACATCTTCCCTTGAGATTTCTCCACCCCACCAGCCCCCCAGACATTCCTGGACATCTTCCCTTGAGATTTCCCCACTCCAGCAGCTCCAGACATTCCTACACATCTTCCCTTGGGATTTCGCCATTCCACCAGCTCCCCAGACATTCCTGGACATCTTCCCTTGAGAATTCTCCACTCCACCAGCCTCCCAGACATTCCTGGACATCTTCCCTTGAGATTACTCCACTCCACCAGCCCCCCAGACATTCCTGGACATCCTCCCTTATGATTACTCCACTCCACCAGCCCCCCAGACATTCCTGGATATCCTCCACTCCACCAGCCCCCCCCCAGATATTCTTGGACATCTTCCCTTCAGTTTCCTCCACTCCACCAGCCCCCCCAGACATTCCCGGACATCTTCCCTTGAGATTTCTCCACTCCACCAGCCCCCCAGACATTCCCGGACATCTTCCCTTGAGATTTCTCCACTCCACCAGCCCCCCCAGAGATTCCTGAACATCTTACCTTGAGTTTCCTCCACTCCACCAGCCCCCCCCCCTGACATTCCTGGACATCTTCCCTTGAGAATTCCCCACCCCACCAGCCCCCCAGACATTCCTGGACATCTTCCTTTGAGATTTCTCCACTCCACCAGCCCCCCAGACATTCCAGGACATCTTCCCTTGAGATTTCTCCACTCCACCAGCCCCCAGACATTCCTGGACATATTCCCTTGAGATTTCACCATTCCACCAGTTCCCCAGACATTCCTGGACATCTTTCACTCCACCAGCCCCCCAGACATTCCTGGACATCTTCCCTTGAGATTTCTCCACTCCACCAGCCCCCCAGATATTCCTGGACATATTCACTTGATATTTTTCCACTCCACCAGCCCCCCAGACATTCCTGGAGATCTTCCACTCCACCAGCCCCCCAGACATTCCAGGACATCTTCCCTTGAGATTTCTCCACTCCACCAGCCCCCAGACATTCCTGGACATATTCCCTTGAGATTTCACCATTCCACCAGTTCCCCAGACATTCCTGGACATCTTTCACTCCACCAGCCCCCCAGACATTCCTGGACATCTTCCCTTGTGATTTCTCCACTCCACCAGCCCCCCAGATATTCCTGGACATATTCACTTGATATTTTACCACTCCACCAGCCCCCCAGACATTCCTGGACATCTTCCCTTGAGATCTCGCCATTCCACTAGCTCCCCAGACATTCCTGGACATCTTCTACTCCACCAGCCCCCCCAGACATTCCTGGACATCTTTCCTTGAGATTCCCCCACTCCACCAGCCCCAGACATTCCTGGACATCTTCCCTTGAGATTTTGCCTTTCCACCAGCCCCCCAGACATTCCTGGACATCTTCCACTCCACCAGCCCCCCAGATATTCCTGGCCATCTTGCCTTGAGATTTCCCCACTCCTCCAGCCCCCCAGACATTCCTGGACATCTTCCCTTGAGATTTCTCCACTCCACCAGCCCCCCAGATATTCCTGGACATCTTCCCTTGCGGTTCCTCCACTCCACTAGCTCCTCCCCCCAGACATTCCTGGACCTCTTGCCTTGAGATTTCTCCACTCCACCAGCCCCCAGACATTCCTGAACATCTTCCCTTGAGTTTCCTCCACTCCACCAGCTCCCCCTCCCCCAGACATTCCTGGACACCTTCCACTCCACCAGCCCCACCAGATATTCCTGGACATCTTACCTTGAGTTTCCTCCACTCCACCAGCCCCACCCCCAGACATTCCTGGACATCTTCCCTTGAGATTTCTCCACTCCATCAGCCCCCCAGACATTCCTGGACGTCTTCCACTCCACCAGCCCCCAGACATTCATGGACACCTTCCCTTGAGATTTCTCCACTCCACCAGCCCCCAGACATTCCTGGACATCTTCCCTTGAGATTTCTCCACTCCACCAGCCCCCCAGACATTCCTGGACATCTTCCCTTGAGATTTCTCCACTCCACTAGCCCCCCAGATATTCCTGGACATCTTCCCTTGAGATTTCTCCACTCCACCAGCCCCCCAGACATTCCTGGCATCTTCCTTTGAGATTTCTCCACTCCACCAGCCCCCCAGATATTCCTGGACATCTTCCCTTGAGATTTCTCCACTCCAGCAGCCCCCAGACATTCCTGGACATCTTCCCTTGAGATTTCTCCACTCCACCAGCTCCCCAGATATTCCTGGACATCTTCCCTTGAGATTTATCCACTCCAGCAGCTCCAGACATTCCTACACATCTTCCCTTGGGATTTCGCCATTCCACTAGCTCCCCAGACATTCCTGGACATCTTCTACTCCACCAGCTCCTCCCCCCAAACATTCCTGGACATCTTCCCTTGAGATTTCTCCACTCCACCAGCCCCCAGACATTCCTGGACATCTTCCCTTGAGTTTCCTCCACTCCACCAGCTCCCCCTCCCCCAGACATTCCTGGACATCGTCCCTTGAGATTTCTCCACTCCACCAGCCCCCCAGACATTCCTGGACATCTTCCCTTGAGATTTCTCCCCTCCACCAGCCCCCCAGATATTCCTGGACATCTTACCTTGAGTTTCCTCCACTCCACCAGCCCCACCCCCAGACATTCCTGGACATCTTCCCTTGAGATTTCTCCACTCCACCAGCCCCCAGACATTCCTGGACATCTTCCCTTGGGATTTTGCCGTTCCACCAGCTCCCCAGACATTCCTGGACATCTTCCCTTGATATGTCTCCACTCCACCAGCCCCCAGACATTCCTGGACATCTTCCCTTGAGATTTCTCCACTCCACCAGCCCCCCAGACATTCCTGGACATCTTCCCTTGAGATTTCTCCACTCCACCAGCCCCCCAGACATTCCTACACATCTTCCCTTGGGATTTCGCCATTCCACCAGCTCCCCAGACATTCCTGGACATCTTCCCTTGAGAATTCTCCACTCCACCAGCCTCCCAGACATTCCTGGACATCTTCCCTTGAGATTACTCCACTCCACCAGCCCCCCAGACATTCCTGGACATCCTCCCTTACGATTACTCCACTCCACCAGCCCCCCAGACATTCCTGGACATCCTCCACTCCACCAGCCCCCCCCAGATATTCTTGGACATCTTCCCTTCAGTTTCCTCCACTCCACCAGCCCCCCCAGACATTCCTGGACATCTTCCACTCCACCAGCCCCCCAGATAGTCCTGGACATCTTCCCTTGAGATTTCTCCACTCCACCAGCCCCCCAGACATTCCTGGACATCTTCCACTCCACCAGCCCCCCAGATAGTCCTGGACATCTTCCCTTGAGATTTCTCCACTCCCCCAGCACCCGCAGACATTCCTGGACATATTCCCTTGAGAGTTCTGCACTCCACCAGCCCCCCCAGACATTTCTGGACATCTTCCCTTAAGGTTTCTCCACTCCACCAGCCCCCAGACATTCCTGGACATCTTCGCTTGGGATTTCTCCAATCCACCACTCCCCTCCCCCCCCAGACATTCCTGGACATCTTGCCCTGAGATTTCTCCACTCCACCAGACCCCCAGACATTCCTGGACATCTTCCACTCCACCAGCCCCCCAGACATTCCTGGACATCTTCCCTTGAGATTTCTCCACTCCACCAGCTCCCCCTCCCCCAGACATTCCTGGACATCATCCCTTGAGATTTCTCCACTCCACCAGCCCCCCAGATATTCCTGCACATCTTCCCTTGCGATTTCTCCACTCCACCAGCCCCCCAGACATTCCTTGACATCTTCCCTTGAGTTTCCTCCACTCCACCAGCCCTCCCCCCAGACATTCCTGGATATCTTCCCTTGCGATTTCTCCACTCCACCAGCCCCCCAGACATTCCTAAACATCAGTGATGCCTTGAATTGTCCCTTTGACTACCACTCTCCCACTCATACACTCATAACTTCACTCCCGCTTGTCCCTGCTCTCAATGTGGGTTCACCACACTTCTCCGTCAGCTAAAGTTACACTTCCACCCCTCGTTGAAGGACCGCACTCCTGTTCTCCTCATCCCCTATAAGGCATCCAACTCTGCATGTGCGCCAGCCCTAGACAATGTCAAATACAACTACTAGACAAACCTTATCTTGTATCTACCCCTAACCTCTCAAAGCTCTCCTCTACTGTCAGGCCAAGCCTAATCTCATCCTCTGTCATGGCTAGTGGCATTTGGTTTCACTTCTCTAATCTCCAAAAGCAAGGACATCCCAATTGCCCCCTTAACATTTCTCCCCGCTCTCGCCTACCCGTCTTAGATCAGGCCTCAGGTGCCTCTGCCTGACCTCACACACTTGGTTGGCTTTGATCCCGAGAGCAGCTAAAGCATCCTGTGCTCCTTTGGGCCCCTTTGCACCACAGATAATCAAAGCCCTTGTGCCTATTCTCACTTTTCTCCTTTTAGTTCACCGTCTCTCTTAGGATTATCCTTGTCTAACACAAGGTGTCAATGGCCCTTCCTATTCTCAAAGAGCTCTGCTAACCCTGACACCACCATCAACTATTGGCCTGTCTTTCTCATGCATCACTACTCCAAAACCTTGGAAAGTGCCCTTTTCAACAGAATCACTAATTACCTGGAGACGAATGACTTATATAACCCCCTCTAATATGGACTTCATTGCACCACTCCACGAAGACAGCCCTGATCTAACTTCTGGCTTCCTCCATTCTCATCCTTCTTGATCTATCTGGGGCCTCTGATATTGTGATCACTCCTCTCCCAGGTCCCCCTTTCTAACATAGGCATCCAAGACCTAGTGCTTAACTGAACTGTTTCATATCTGTCGAACCAACCTTTCTCCATCTTGTGGCACTCTGGCACATCCACTCTTACGTCTCTGGCTGTGGGGGTCTCCCAAGGTTCTGTTGTTGGACTGCTTCTTTTTCCATTTAGACCTCCTCTCGTTGCACACTTGTCTCCACGTTTGGTTTCTCCTATGACCTATTTTCTGAAGTAACACAAGTTTTTCTTCTTTCTCTCCTTTACCCGTAAGTATCGTTCTGCATGACTGTTATAACCCTATGCTACACATGATGTCCATCTTGGCCCACATGCATTCCCTCAAGCCTCGGCCTCTTCTACCACCGCACCCAGCCCCTCTCTATCTTGGGTAATACCCCTGTGGCGTTCACGGTTTCATTTCTTTTGCAGTTACTTCTCTCTATTATACGTCTGCTCTACTTTCTGTCTTTTTGCATTCCCTCCCTCACCATGCCGTCTCCAGTCTCCTCATCCTATACCTCCTGTCATGTTCCTAGGCTTAATATTCATGCTCCTTTTCGTAACTTTAATAACCTTATCTATCCCCCCCTTTCTCCTTCCTCCATACCTTTGAATTCTGGGCTCAGCAATGCGTGCTCCGTCTGTAACAAGGCCCACTCTCTTCATGAGACCTTCTTCTGCCTTAATCTTCATTTTCTTTGTCTCATGGAAAGTTGTCTCTCTCCTACTAATATTGTCACTCCTTCCGCACTTGCTTCTTCTACGTCCTCTTTTTTTCACACACACCCCGCCTTTTGGGCTTTGGGGTGGTGTCGGCATTCTGGTCTGATCTCCTGATATCTCACTTACTTCCCACCCAAATCTTGCACTCTTTTCATCCTTCGAATATCAGTTTTCCTCTTTCACTAAGCCGCTTTCCATTGCCTTTCTCCTGATCTATCCTCCCCCCTGGGCCTCTTAACTCTTTCTGTAATGACCTTTACCTCCTATGATCTATTCTTCTCCCACTTGAGGTTCCTCTGATTCTACTGGGCGATTTCACCCTCCATCTCTCCTCTACCCATTCTGCCATCCCACGTCCTCCTCTTCTTGATTCCTCTTCCTGATGCACCTGTCCCCTCTCCCCCTTAGCAGGTTCCTGGCTCATCCCTGGATCTCATTCTCTCTTCTCTTTCACTTACCTCAGTTTCAGCTCTTCCTATCTATGCATCTGACCATTTTCTTCTTGCCTTCTCGCTTACTCTTCCTCTCCCCGCCCGTTTCCCTCCTTGCTCATACACATTCTCTCATCTTGATCATCGGTCTTTGACACTTCTCTATTTATTTCTTCTTTAACATCGTCTCTTCCTTCTTTGGATGTCCTTTCATCTTTCCGAGTTCACACATACTCCTCTCTGCTCTCAGCCTCGACTCTAGACACCCTTGACTAACTACCTCTATCCGTTATCTTTGTCACCCTCGCGCAAGCCTTCCCAACCCTGGCTTACCCCAGCCCTTCTTTCTCTCCGCCACTGCTCGCGTCGCTCTGACAATGCTGGTGGGAATCTCATTGCCCTTCTGATCTTCTTACCCCAGCCCTTCTTTCTCTGCGCCGCTGCTGCCATCGCGCTGAACGATGCTGGTGGGAATCTCAATCCTCTTCTGATCTTCTTACCCCAGCCCTTCTTTCTCTGCACCACTGCTCGCATCGCACTGACAATGCTAGTCAGAATCGCATTCCCCTTCTGATCTTCTTACCCCAGCCCTTCTTTCTCTCCGCCACTGCTCGCGTCGCTCTGAACAATTCTAGTCAGAATCTCAATCCTCTTCTGATCTTCTTACCCCAGCCCTTCTTTCTCTGCGCCGCTGCTGCCATCGCGCTGAACGATGCTGGTGGGAATCTCAATCCTCTTCTGATCTTCTTACCCCAGCCCTTCTTTCTCTGCGCCGCTGCTGCCATCGCGCTGAACGATGCTGGTGGCAATCTCAATCCCCTTCTGATATTCTTACCCTCTCTTCCCTCCACTCTGATTTTGATGTCTCCTTCCTCTTGTCCAAACAAGACTGTTACCCTCATCGTTTGGATTCTCTTTCTGCCTACTGTCGCCGTTTATTTTAGACCATAAATCGTATTCTTTCTCCCTCGACTCTTGACCGTTCCCTCTCATCTTCCCTCACTGCATGAGATATGTCCTCTTACTTTTCTTCTAGAGTTACCCATCTCCATTCATCTATCGGCTCCTCTTCTATGTGTCCCCTTGTTGTGGTCCCAGTCCCACCCCTTGTATCTCTCACTGCTCTTCTCTGTCCTCTTTCCATCCCCTCACTGCTTCTGACATGTCTTGCTTTCTTTCCAAAGCTCACCCTACGGGCTATCCTTCAGATTCTCTTCCTTCCTCTCTTATCCTTAAGGTCTACCCATGCCTTTCTTTGTAGCTGACTCTGCTCTTTAATCTCTCTGTGCAGTCTTCTACCTTTCCTTCTTAATTTAAACATGCCTCTATCCTTCCTATTCTCAACAAACCTTCTCTTGACCCTGCGTTTCCTTCTATCACGCTATCTCGCTTTTGCCTTTCCTTTCTAAACTTCTCAAACGTATCATCTATTCTCAAATCTCTTCTTATGTTAACTCTTCTTCTCTTCTTCTGATCTATCTATCCGGTTTTTGCCCTCTACACTCTACTGAAACAGCTCTCCTTTCTGTCTGCGACTCTCTTCTCTCCACTCGCTACTCTATGCAATCTTCACTCTGATCTCACTCAATCCATCTTCCGCTTTTGATAATGTTGATCACTCTCTTCTTCGCTCTCTTTCTAGTCTAGGTTTTGGTGGTTCTGATCTAAAATGGATTCTCTCTTACCTGACAAATCACACTTACTCTGTGTCCTGCTCTTGTCTTCCCTTCTCTACTCTTCCCCCATTCTGTATGGGGTTTCTCAGGGCTCGTTCTTGGGCCCCCTACTTTTCTCTCTCTATACGATATCTCTCGCATCTCTAATGTCTTCTTTCTGTCCCTCCATACACTCTACTCTTACCACCTGTCTTCTTGCAGTTCAGTCTTGGATGTCGGCGCAATTTCTTCATCAAAATCCCTCTAAGACTGAAGTTCTTTTGATCCCTCCGATGACTCTGCCTCCTCATTGGCCTCCCCCTTCCATTTCCTTTCCTCTTTCCTCTCTTCCCATTTCTCTTTCTACCCATAATCTTGGAGTCCTTCATGACTCATCTCATTCTTTTTCTCCTCTTATTGCTGCTCTTTCCCGCTCTTTCCCGCTCCAGTTGGTTCCAGCGTTTCAATCCTGGAAGGCTAGACCGTTACTTTCCTTTTTTGCTACTAAGATTGTTGTTTACTCTTACATGTTCTCCCAACTGTTCTACTGTTCTTCTCGTCTAATAGGTCTTCCTAGGGCCATCTCTCTCCTCTTTGGTCTATCTACAACTCAGCTGTTCACCTTCTTTTCGCTTTATCCTCCTGCAATTCCATTGCCCCTGCTCTTGCCTCTCTTCAATGGCTCCCCTTTGAGTCCTGGCTGCTGCTTAATTGTCTTTTTCTTTTGCCTTTACGGTCTTGCCCCTCCCTATCCTTCTTCCCTTGTTTCTTTTCATGTCCCATCACATCCACTTCGTTCTTAGTCCCGTTTTCTTCTTACTGTTCTTGGTCCTCCTTGTGCTGATTTGCGTTTCCGCTATTTTTCCTTCTTGGACCGAAACATTGGAGCGTGCTTCAGCTTCCCTTTCGTTCGATCTTTGTCTTCTCGTCCTGTTCTCCACTCTCACCTTAAGACTCCCCCTGCTTACTGGTTAACCTGTGTGTTTCAATGTTGTTTTACATTATTTATTTGTACCATATTACCTCTGTACAGTGCTTTGGCGTATAGCGCTATATGAATTGAAATCTAATCTAATCGAAATCAAATAGTTCATACAACAAACTGAAGTTTACATTATATAATTTGTTTTGGTTCTTAAGGTTTCTATCTCTACAAAGTTCAAGCCCCCGGCCACTCTTCTGGGTTTTCTCTTCTAACTCTGCGGTTATGACTTCTTCCTTTTCTTCTTGCATTCTCTCTTTGGTCTGAGGTTCTGCCCTTTCTCCCTTTACCTTCTACTAGTGTAAGAGTCTGTGTACACAGCCAAAGTGTAGGTTTTCATTGACAGAGTAGAACCACTATATATCCTAAGGAAATAACGCCGTCTAGTGGTGATAACAGGTGAAGCTGTGTGAATTGGCATTGTCTCTGTGGATCCTAAGGCAACAGCTCCCTCTGACTTCCGTGTGGATAAGGTGTCCTGCCCAACTTCTTCTCAGAATATGATGCCTCACTCAGCCTCAACTCGCCTCTTTGTCAGTCTTTTCTTGCACCTTTGCCCAATCTTCAGATGTTCTTTTCAGATTCTCCTTTCTCGACTTTCTGGGTTTTCTCTTTTTCTCCTCTTTAATCCACTCTTTGGGTTCTTGCCTCTTTGTGTATTACTTTCTTACAGACTCTGGAATTAATCTTTCACACTACATACCTCCACTCTCAGGATTATACCTTCCTTCACTTTCTTGGTTTTACTTTCTTCCACTCTCCAGGTTTCATCAGTCACCTCACTTTCCGGGAGATAACTTCTTCCACTCTCCAGGTTTTATCTGTCACTTCACTTTCCAGTAGATAATGTCTTCCACTCTCCAGGTTTTTCTGTCACTTCACTTTCTGGGAGAAAACTTCTTCCACTCTCCAGGTTTCATCTGTCACCTCACTTTCGGGGAGATAACTTCTTCCACTCTGCAGGTTTCAGTTGTCACTTCACTTTCTGGGTGATAACTTCCTCCACTCTCCAGGTTTCATCTGTCACCTCACTTTCTGGGAGATAACTTCTTCCACTCTCCAGGTTTCATTTGTCCCCTCACTTTCCGGGAGATAACTTCTTCCACTCTCCAGGTTTTATCTGTCACTTCACTTTCAGGGAGATAACATCCTCCACTCTCCAGGTTTCATCTGTCACCTCACTTTCTGGGAGAAAACTTCTTCCACTCTCCAGGTTTCATCTGTCACCTCACTTTCCGGGAGATAACTTCTTCCACTCTCCAGGTTTCATCTATCACTTCACTTTCCGGGAGATAACTTCTTCCACTCTCCAGGTTTCATCTGTCACTTCACTTTCCAGGAGATAATTTTTTCCATTCTCCAGGTTTTATCTGTCACCTCACTTTCTGGGAGATAACTTCTTCCACTCTCCAGGTTTCATCTGTCACTTCACTTTCCAGTAGATAATGTCTTCCACTCTCCAGGTTTTATCTGTCCCTTCACTTTCTGGGAGATAACTTCCTCCACTCTCCAGGTTTCATCTGTCACTTTACTTTCCAGGAGATAACTTCTTCCACTCTCCAGGTTTTATCTGTCACTTCACGTGCTGGGAGATAACATTCTCCACTCTCCAGGTTTCATCTGTCACCTCACTTTCTGAGAGAAAACTTCTTCCACTCTCCAGGTTTCAGTTGTCACTTCACTTTCTGGGTGATAACTTCCTCCACTCTCCAGGTTTCATCTGTCACCTCACTTTCTGGGAGATAACTTCTTCTACTCTCCAGGTTTCATCTGTCCCCTCACTTTCCAGGAGATAACTTCTTCCACTCTCCAGGTTTCATCTGTCACTTCACTTTAAGGGAGATAACATCCTCCACTCTCCAGGTTTCATCTGTCACCTCACTTTCTGGGAGAAAACTTCTTCCACTCTCCAGGTTTCATGTGTCCCTTTACTTTCTGGGAGATAACTTCCTCCACTCTCCAGGTTTCATCTGTCACCTCACTTTCCGGGAGATAACTTCTTCCACTCTCCAGGTTTCATCTGTCACTTCACTTTCCAGAAGATAATTTCTTCCACTCTCCAGGTTTTATCTGTCACCTCACTTTCTGGGAGATAACCTCTTCAACTCTTCAGGTTTCATCTGTCACTTCACTTTCCAGTAGATAATGTCTTCCACTCTCCAGGTTTTATCTGTCACTTCACTTTCTGGGAGATAACTTCCTCCACTCTCCAGGTTTCATCTGTCACTTTACTTTCCAGGAGATAACTTCTTCCACTCTCCAGGTTTTATCTGTCACTTCACGTTCTGGGAGATAACATCCTCCACTCTCCAGGTTTCATCTGTCACCTCACTTTCCGGGAGATAACTTCTTCCACTCTCCAGGTTTCATGTGTCACTTTACTTTCTGGGAGATAACTTCCTCCACTCTCCAGGTTTCATCTGTCACCTCACTTTCCGGGAGATAACTTCTTCCACTCTCCAGGTTTCATCTGTCACTTCGCTTTCCAGGAGTTAACTTCTTCCACTCTTCAGGTTTCATCTGTCACCTCACTTTCCAAGAGATAACTTCTTCTGCTCTCCAGGTTTCATCTATCACTTCACTTTCCGGGAGATAACTTCTTCCACTCTCCAGGTTTCATCTGTCACTTCACTTTCCAGGAGATAATTTCTTCAACTCTCCAGGTTTTATCTGTCACCTCACTTTCTGGGAGATAACTTCTTCCACTCTCCAGGTTTCATCTGTCACCTCACTTTCCAGTAGATAATGTCTTCCACTCTCCAGGTTTTATCTGTCACTTCACTTTCCGGGAGATAACTTCTTCCACTCTCCAGGTTTCATCAGTCACTTCACTTTCCAGGAGATAATTTCTTCAACTCTCCAGGTTTTATCTGTCACCTCACTTTCTGGGAGATAACTTCTTCCACTCTCCAGGTTTCATCTGTCACTTCACTTTCCAGTAGATAATGTCTTCCACTCTCCAGGTTTTATCTGTCACTTCACTTTCTGGGAGATAACTTCCTCCACTCTTCAGGTTTCATCTGTCACTTTACTTTCCAGGAGATAACTTCTTCCACTCTCCAGGTTTTATCTGTCACTTCACGTTCTGGGAGATAACATCCTCCACTCTCCAGGTTTCATCTGTCACCTCACTTTCTGGGTGATAACTTCCTCCACTCTCCAGGTTTCATCTGTCACCTCACTTTCTGGGAGATAACTTCTTCCACTCTCCAGGTGTCATCTGTCCCCTCACTTTCCAGGAGATAACTTCTTCTGCTCTCCAGGTTTCATCTATCACTTCACTTTCCGGGAGATAACTTCTTCCACTCTCCAGGTTTCATCTGTCACTTCACTTTCCAGGAGATAATTTTTTCCATTCTCCAGGTTTTATCTGTCACCTCACTTTCTGGGAGATAACTTCTTCCACTCTCCAGGTTTCATCTGTCACTTCACTTTCCAGTAGATAATGTCTTCCACTCTCCAGGTTTTATCTGTCCCTTCACTTTCTGGGAGATAACTTCCTCCACTCTCCAGGTTTCATCTGTCACTTTACTTTCCAGGAGATAACTTCTTCCACTCTCCAGGTTTTATCTGTCACTTCACGTGCTGGGAGATAACATTCTCCACTCTCCAGGTTTCATCTGTCACCTCACTTTCTGAGAGAAAACTTCTTCCACTCTCCAGGTTTCAGTTGTCACTTCACTTTCTGGGTGATAACTTCCTCCACTCTCCAGGTTTCATCTGTCACCTCACTTTCTGGGAGATAACTTCTTCTACTCTCCAGGTTTCATCTGTCCCCTCACTTTCCAGGAGATAACTTCTTCCACTCTCCAGGTTTCATCTGTCACTTCACTTTAAGGGAGATAACATCCTCCACTCTCCAGGTTTCATCTGTCACCTCACTTTCTGGGAGAAAACTTCTTCCACTCTCCAGGTTTCATGTGTCCCTTTACTTTCTGGGAGATAACTTCCTCCACTCTCCAGGTTTCATCTGTCACCTCACTTTCCGGGAGATAACTTCTTCCACTCTCCAGGTTTCATCTGTCACTTCACTTTCCAGAAGATAATTTCTTCCACTCTCCAGGTTTTATCTGTCACCTCACTTTCTGGGAGATAACCTCTTCAACTCTTCAGGTTTCATCTGTCACTTCACTTTCCAGTAGATAATGTCTTCCACTCTCCAGGTTTTATCTGTCACTTCACTTTCTGGGAGATAACTTCCTCCACTCTCCAGGTTTCATCTGTCACTTTACTTTCCAGGAGATAACTTCTTCCACTCTCCAGGTTTTATCTGTCACTTCACGTTCTGGGAGATAACATCCTCCACTCTCCAGGTTTCATCTGTCACCTCACTTTCCGGGAGATAACTTCTTCCACTCTCCAGGTTTCATGTGTCACTTTACTTTCTGGGAGATAACTTCCTCCACTCTCCAGGTTTCATCTGTCACCTCACTTTCCGGGAGATAACTTCTTCCACTCTCCAGGTTTCATCTGTCACTTCGCTTTCCAGGAGTTAACTTCTTCCACTCTTCAGGTTTCATCTGTCACCTCACTTTCCAAGAGATAACTTCTTCTGCTCTCCAGGTTTCATCTATCACTTCACTTTCCGGGAGATAACTTCTTCCACTCTCCAGGTTTCATCTGTCACTTCACTTTCCAGGAGATAATTTCTTCAACTCTCCAGGTTTTATCTGTCACCTCACTTTCTGGGAGATAACTTCTTCCACTCTCCAGGTTTCATCTGTCACCTCACTTTCCAGTAGATAATGTCTTCCACTCTCCAGGTTTTATCTGTCACTTCACTTTCCGGGAGATAACTTCTTCCACTCTCCAGGTTTCATCAGTCACTTCACTTTCCAGGAGATAATTTCTTCAACTCTCCAGGTTTTATCTGTCACCTCACTTTCTGGGAGATAACTTCTTCCACTCTCCAGGTTTCATCTGTCACTTCACTTTCCAGTAGATAATGTCTTCCACTCTCCAGGTTTTATCTGTCACTTCACTTTCTGGGAGATAACTTCCTCCACTCTTCAGGTTTCATCTGTCACTTTACTTTCCAGGAGATAACTTCTTCCACTCTCCAGGTTTTATCTGTCACTTCACGTTCTGGGAGATAACATCCTCCACTCTCCAGGTTTCATCTGTCACCTCACTTTCTGGGTGATAACTTCCTCCACTCTCCAGGTTTCATCTGTCACCTCACTTTCTGGGAGATAACTTCTTCCACTCTCCAGGTGTCATCTGTCCCCTCACTTTCCAGGAGATAACTTCTTCTGCTCTCCAGGTTTCATCTATCACTTCACTTTCCGGGAGATAACTTCTTCCACTCTCCAGGTTTCATCTGTCACTTCACTTTCCAGGAGATAATTTCTTCAACTCTCCAGGTTTTATCTGTCACCTCACTTTCTGGGAGATAACTTCTTCCACTCTCCAGGTTTCATCTGTCACCTCACTTTCCAGTAGATAATGTCTTCCACTCTCCAGGTTTTATCTGTCACTTCACTTTCCGGGAGATAACTTCTTCCACTCTCCAGGTTTCATCAGTCACTTCACTTTCCAGGAGATAATTTCTTCAACTCTCCAGGTTTTATCTGTCACCTCACTTTCTGGGAGATAACTTCTTCCACTCTCCAGGTTTCATCTGTCACTTCACTTTCCAGTAGATAATGTCTTCCACTCTCCAGGTTTTATCTGTCACTTCACTTTCTGGGAGATAACTTCCTCCACTCTTCAGGTTTCATCTGTCACTTTACTTTCCAGGAGATAACTTCTTCCACTCTCCAGGTTTTATCTGTCACTTCACGTTCTGGGAGATAACATCCTCCACTCTCCAGGTTTCATCTGTCACCTCACTTTCTGGGTGATAGCTTCCTCCACTCTCCAGGTTTCATCTGTCACCTCACTTTCTGGGAGATACCTTCTTCCACTCTCCAGGTTTTATCTGTCACTTCACTTTAAGGGAGATAACATCCTCCACTCTCCAGGTTTCATCTGTCACCTCACTTTCTGGGAGAAAACTTCTTCCACTCTCTAGGTTTCATCTGTTACCTCACTTTCCGGGAGATAACTTCTTCCATTCTCCAGGTTTCATCTGTCACTTCACTTTCCAGGAGATAACTTCTTCCACTCTCCAAGTTTCATCTGTCACTTCACGTTCCGGGAGATAACTTCTTCCACTCTCCAGGTTTCATGTGTCACTTCACTTTCTGGGCGATAACTTCTTCCACTCTCCAGGTTTCATCTGTCACCTCACTTTCCAGGAGATACCTTCTTCCACTCTCCAGGTTTTATCTGTCACTTCACTTTAAGGGAGATAACATCCTCCACTCTCCAGGGTTCATCTGTCACCTCACTTTCTGGGAGAAAACTTCTTCCACTCTCTAGGTTTCATCTGTTACCTCACTTTCCGGGAGATAACTTCTTCCATTCTCCAGGTTTCATCTGTCACTTCACTTTCCAGGAGTTAACTTCTTCCACTCTCCAGGTTTTCTCTTTGGATGCACCTCCCTCCACATTATAGGTTCTTCAGGCTGCTTTCCCCTCACTCCTCTTATGATCCCCTCTTTCACACCTCATTCCTTGCCTTGCTCTCCACCATTTCTCCAACTCTCAATAACCAAAACTCACCAGCTCTGCCATCCAAAGATCCCTTTCTCTGCTGGCCTGGGAGCTGGCCTTTATACAGAGCTTGGACTGACTATCTTCTCACTGAGTGGCTGGAAAGGTCAGGTGTCCTGTCGGAGAATTCTCAGTGGCAGGGATGCTTTGTAGTTCTGAGTCTGGGCATGGAAGCTTTGAAATAGGTCAGCAGCCATATTAGATTTTCTTTCTGTGTGATGCTACTGTCTTGCCTCTCCCCTTCTGGCTATATTACTTCCCCTTGTTGAAGTTTGCTCTGGCTGTCTCCTGTACTGAGTCGGTTTATATGTTATAAAGCTCTATTGTGGGACTGAGAGTTTGAGCAACGCTTTCTGGTGTATTTTGTGTTGCATGGGTGTTTCACCCATCGATTTCCAAGGACTCTCTTTCTGCCAGTGTGCAAGGGAGGGACAGGGACCACTTCAGGGTGACCAGGGTTTCCCATTGTATATCTGCCCTTTGACCTCTAGCTGAGTTCCCTGGATGCACTCTGGGGTTTCGCTCTGTGAGTCACAAATGCTAGGAGATGGGTTCATTATTAGGTTGCTCTTCCAAGATGGTCTGGGAACCCTGTCCTTGGGATATATTTATATGCACAGGTTGACGCTCACAAGTGAGGCCTCTGATACCCACAAACTGCCCAGGAACAGTTTCACTTGCCCAAATCCAACTTCACGCGCACAACTACATCCTCAGGTTCATCCGTGCAGCCTCCTAAACCAATGCCAAGACTCACATATTACGTGATGCTACGCCCGTCACCACCGTAGTGGTCTTGCAACGCATGGTCTTGTCCAGAAGATGGAGTGTTGCGCACCAGGCAGGCTGTCTCTAGACCTTGGAGTCTATGAGAGTGTAGTGTGGTGTAGGAAATGAGAAAGACTCAGACTGAGGAAGGAGAGAATAGGAAAGGGGGGAAAGGGACTAGGGAAACAAGTTAGGAGGACATGAAGAGTAGATAAAGGGGAGATGGATGTGCTCGTGGCGGTGGGGATGCGCGGGTGTCATAACTGAGTATAGTCTAAGAAAAGTATATGTCCGTTTAGAGCAGCCCCGCTAATGAGAGGGCAATATCTAGACCCCCCGCCCGAAGCATGGTACAAGATGTTAGCCTTGATGCCAATAACTGCTTCAAATGCCCTATTCTCACATGGCCATGTATCTCAGACTCACAGGGGGGAAGGGCAATGATTAAGGCGGTGAGGGCATGCTGAGGAGATGATGGCACCCAGTGCAAGGGTTGCATAGAAGACATACTAGTGATTTGTGGATAGGATGCAGGACCCACAAAAGACAAGGTCTCTCCGGCGCCCCTGCAAAACCAGTTACATCTAGTGTGGTTTCACAATTCACATATGGGTACACTGCAAATTACACATAAGTGAGTAAACAGAAGAGCAAAGTTACCTGCTTATGCGCCCGCTATAGCATTTTACTTAGCCCACTTGTTTAATGTAGAGGTTTTTTTTTGCGATCCAATAAACATCTTCTTCAAATGATAATAATTCTGCACTATTTATTGGCATAGGATAGTCCAGACAAAATGCTGACACGTGTTTCGACCATAAGGTCTTTCTCAATGCATTAGTTCTAAGTCACCAGTTCTTTGTTGCTGTTGCTTGGATCAGCCAGGATGCAAAACATCCTTAATTTGCGATATTGTGATATTCCGCATGAAAAGAACACATGAGTGTCAATATTAGTATCACAATACCTCTATCAAAAGGGCCATTGAATATGGAATCGCTATAGTTTGTCTCTGCTAATAACTCACTTATACAGAATAACTTAATGAGCAATAACTTATTGAAGGAACAAGTTTTAAATTGAAAACTATGTCATTTCAACAGTAAAGACAGTGAATTAAATTTGGAGCCCTTCACAATCCGCCACGGAGGAGGAGGCCTCTGCTTCTCTTTGCTAGCCCCTTCCCCTGAGCCCAGCCCTTTCAGCTATAGAACCAACATTCCCAGTAGCCCTGTGCCAGTTGCCCCCAATCCCACCCATCTATAAAGGAAAATAGCCCTATATCCATGTGCATTCTCCAGAGCCCATCCCACCCTGAATGAGAGAGGAAAGAAAGCTCAGCCTCCCCGGGCAGGCATCCAGGCTTTTAGCAGCTCTGGAATTGACAGGCACAGCGATTGCGCGGGGAAGGGGCTTAGCCCAGATGTGGGCATCTTGCTTGCTGTGCCTAAGGAAACAAGCTGCACCTCCCAGATAAGGACCAACAAACCTGACACATGTCTGGGGCTGCTAGCATTCCCTTGCAGAGGGGACATGGCCTATCAGGGCTTGACTGTTGCGTTTGGTGCATATGATTGGTCGCCTTCAAATAATAGCGCAGACGGGCTAAAAAACAAAGAAATTAAAGCAGCCCAGAGCAATGCTAGTGGTTATGATTAATTCCTGGATTTACATGCATCACTTTTTGGTGTCTGTTTATGCCCCAGGGGATGACTACAGGGAGTATAGAAAAACTAAAATAAGATTTTTTGGAGTAGTGTGCAATATTGGTGATGCATGGTGTTGTATATTACCTTCTCCTTTTCTCAGCTGAAAGCCGCTACGCTGAGAAGAACTTTCCAGAAAGGAAGAGCCACGACCCAGCCCTGGAGATGCCCGCTACTAAGCTGCATTCCATCAATGGATATGTGAATATGTCACTGCCTGGTGAGTACAGTGTCAACTTCTCTGAATTTGGGGCAAGGCGTTAGTATGTGCATCTAGGGGTAATAAAATCAGTACCCAGAGGTAAAGTAAGTTATTGTGCCAAACTGAGCACAGTGCCTGATACTCAATCTGGGGCTACAGGCAACCTTTAATGAAGGAAGAGCGCGCTGCTCTGGAGGGTATCACTACATATTATCCCCACCAAATATATCACCATGTATATGGTCGTCGGGAACGGCCATAGGCGATATTTTTGGGGGGACAATTTTGGGGGGTTTTGGTAGAGGAAGTTGCGGGGGTGTCACCCGCTCCTTTAAAAATAATGAGGGGGCTGCAGGGTTGTCCCCCGCAGGTTGCATGCCTTACTATTGCCGCAAAAATATGGTGATATTTTTGTGTGCCGATATTTTTGCAGGGACTTTAACACATGGGACCCTCAGGAGTCTGGCGTTCAAGTCTTAATTCCTAACTAACAAATTTATTAAATGTAAAACCCACACCACACACATTTAGCCTAATCAATACAAGCCAAGTGAAAATTGAAAGTGGATCTTTGGAGAAGCAGTAGCAAGCTGGAAAAACATTGAAACAAATGAAATTGGCAGGGGAGGACCACTCTCGCCTGCGATCTCACCCATGCCCTCCCGCCAATATATAACTTTCCTCAGATCCGAGCCATGCCTCCCGTCCTATAATCAGCTCACACTTTAAGATAGGTCTAATTGGTTTTCTCGGCCTGAGTAATTTTGTGATAAGTTAGTTACACCTATGGTTGTTAGATCAATGTTATTTCTTTGACTGATGGGGGTCCTTCCAGGCTCCCTCCTCTCCCACCCTATGTTGTGGCCACTGCAGATTGCCAGAACCACACACACCAGGTCAGTAGGTATGTGTCTCTTTTATTTGGGACTCAGCGAGCCACGAAGCAGTCGCCACGGAGCAGCCTCCGCTTCGCCCGGAGTCTCGCTCACTCTCCTCTCTACTGTCCTGGAACCCATAGTGGAGGATTCCAGAACCAAGCACAACAAGATACCATAACACCTGGGAGACAGGCATGGTATCAAGAGGGACACAGAATCAAAAGCATTCATTTTAAAACCTTTATTTACTAAGGTTCCTGAGTTGGTGGAATGCCTGACGGGCCCTAACTCTAAAGGGATGGTTCCCTTAACTTATGTTCCTAAGGGCTGTCGTTAAATAGTCCAAAATAAAAGTCAGTCTGTGTCTAAACCCATGCTTGCCCTTGCTCTGTACAACAATGTGATCTGGAGTCTTTTAAAAAGGAAACAACTATGTTCAACAAAATGGCGAAGCCAGGGTTGCTTTCAGGTGGTCTTTTCACCATGTGCAATTTGGCCATTGTCACAAAGGAGGGGTCACTCAACAGGGCTGTTTGTGAGGTATTCTCCTCAGGGCCCTTGCAGTGATTTCAAGTACCTTCAGTGTCTTTGAGTTCCTTGGGTTCCCTTCCCCAAGATTCAACTTGTTCACTGTACTTTTCTCAGTAGGTCTCTCAGGACTCCCTTCCCCAAGCTCAGCCCTCTTCCAGCTTTCAAAACAATATACAGGGTATCGTACAAAAATGTCGCCCTCATTTGTGCGCCCCCGCAGTCACTGTGACTTTGGAGGCGAACAAAATGAGGGTGACATTTACTCCGCCCAAGCAGAGCGGAGGTTGCAGGGGTGTCCCCTGCTCTTCCTGGGTGCAGTAATGGGGGTTGGGGGTTGCAGGGGTGTCCTGGAATTGTGGGTGCAGTGTGCATTTGCTCTATGATGGTGAGTGTTAGTGTGTGCGCACGCATGTGCACCTGTGTGTGTATGTGAGCATTGTGACACGTCAAGTGTGACTTTTCAGTGTCAGCGTGTGTGGGTGTGTGTGTGGGTGTGTGTGTGTGTGTGTGTGTGTGGGTGGGTGGGTGGGTGTGTGTTTGTGTGTATGTGTAATTCAGAAGATGCCCATCTAGTTCTAGTTTTTTTTGTATTTTGTATTTTGTGACTCGCAGTTTTTGTTTTGTCCAGCAAGTGTCCTCTATTACAAGTCCCAAAATGCAAAGTAAAAAGGAAATCTGAATGATCATCTTCCAAATAACAAGGGACATGTGGCACATATTAATATATACAAGACCTGTCACTTGGCTAGGCTGCAAGAATAACATATGCCCAGGTACTTTCTGCATTCATAGCGAAAATCAAAAGCTGGCACCCATGAATATACAAACAGTACTGCTTAGCTTCAAAGTGAGTAAGAGGCCGGCCCCCTCCGGCCATGTAGCTCTATGTGGTCTTGTAACTTTCCTTCATGTATTAAGCACCATGGGCTGAGGGGCCTGGCTTTACCTCGGTTTGAAGCTAACCAGGGTTGGTCCTGGTTACTGCATGGATGGGAGACCAAAGTCACCAGTGACGTTTCACCCTTGACGTCACGGTAGCTGTAAAAATATCTATTTTTTATGTATCAAAGATTGCAGGCTTTGAGAATTCCCAATGTTTTTATTTAATGCCCTCTACGATTAAATTATTTGCAGAGAATCACACACTTTGGTTAAGCATTGTGCTACAAGCCTCTTGTTTTATGACTGGTCTCTTGATGACTGTTGTGAAACATCGCACGACCCCAACTAACCACGTTTTAGCAGCACATATTAGGGTAAAAAATGATAAGCTGCAAGAATAACACATGCCCAGGTACTTTTGCCCCATAGCGAAAATCAAAAGCTGGCCCCCATGAATATACGCACAGTAAGGAGCCACATATTTTAAAGTGAAATATACAAATGCAGTTCAATTGACCTTCTCCTTACAAGAACGTGTGGGAGATAAAATAGCACTGGACTTTAAAAAAAATAATGAACCCCAGAGAAATAATCTGAGAGTGGAACTCTCCAATAAATATGCTGGCAAAGTATAAAAGGTGCTCACCTTTTAAACCCAGCAATCCGCAGTGAAATATTCCAAGGAAAACAAAATCCCAATATGAAACAAGTGCTTGTGGTCTTGTGGGTAAGCGTCTGCACTGGGAACATGGCAACCTGAGTAACAAGGAAAGAGGACGATTTTCAGAAGCTCTCAAGTCTCAATCGAAAGACTTTAACGAAACTCCTATTGGGGTAAAACAGCACATGGGAAACCCCAAACACACATGTTACCAAGACCACTCCAATTTCAAACTAATTTGGAATCTAAACATGGACCAAGCTCTCTAGATTAATGCAAATATTTAATCAGTAGGCATGTTTATATCTAATCAATGAATGTGAATTGAATCTTCTGTTATAAATCCCTCCTGATGAGCCAATAGATTTGGTGAAACACGTGTAGAGGGCACTACTATTTAAGAACAATTTTTGGAGGATCATTTTTGGAATAAAAAAGCATCATGATACAACAAACATGATTTTTGTAACATCATTTAACCTATAGTTAGCGTTAACTTTAGGTGCGCTACAAGGTGACTTGAAAATTCTGTTCTTCACAACCTGAGCAACATCCTGGTATCCAAATACTTGAGCAAGCTTACCAACCTCAAAAAAAACAAGGGGTTGCATTTGCCATCTGAAAAAAAGTTACGCTGTCCACCCACATGTGTCCTATATTGGTGCCCTGTAAAGCAACCACAATCAGGGGAAAACAACTGCATCTGTGTCCAGGATTGCAAACTTTTCTTGCCACATCGGGGGCAAATACTCATGACTTACTTGCCCTCTCATCATTTCCCCCCATCACCCCCATATCTGGCTTTCAACAATACTCTGCTTTATAAAACTAACTAGAAAAGTACACATACCATAGTGTCACTCACATATATAAATCCTTATAGTACTATGTTGTATAAAAGTGTACAGTTGTGGCATTATCCCCCCCACCCCCCAGCTTCACTGTGGAACTAAAAATAAGAGAATGCAATTCAGAAAAAGGCAAAAAAATGGTTTCAAGGACCGACAGAAGCATGGGAAAAAAGATGATAATGTGGATGCCCTGTGTTATGAGATATTCAAAACTAAGAAACCACACGGCATTCAGGACCGTGGACTGTCTGCCATCCATGCAGTATCCGGGACAGACCCTGCTTAGTTTCAAAGCAAGGAAAGATCCAGCCCCCTTAGGCCATGTTCTCCAAGTGGTCTTGTAAGGTAGGCGCATTTTGAAGCTAAGCAGGGATCATCCAAGTTACTGCAGGGATGAGAAACCCACTGTTGCTGTATAAATGGCCATCTTTGTATTTGTTATTATTGCCTGGGAGCCTAAAAATACCAGAATGCAATTAAGCAGAAGGCAAACAATTGTCTCTGAGTGCAAAACTTTCAAGGACTGACAGTAGCACGGTTTAAAAAATTGAAATGCCTGTTCAGTCACCCATCCATGCAGTAAGAAGGACTGACCTTGCTTGGCTTCCAAGCAAGGAAAGGGCCAGCCTGTTCCTCTAAGTGACCTTGTAACGTTGGCTTTTTTATCGGGAAACGCGGCCTGAGGGGGCTGGCCTATTCCTCACTTTGAAGCTAAGCAGGGTCTGTCCTGGTTAATGCATGGTTTGGAGACCTGGATGGCAATCGAGTTTTCCACCCCAATGTCACTATAGCTGTAAAAATATATTTAATAAATAAATAAATAAACTGCAACCGCGGGTGTGAAAATACACATACCCTCGGCTATCCATAGTCTTTTGTAGCTGCAAATATTGGCAAAACGGCCAAAGAATCATGTGGTCCTGACCCCCAGGCCATCACAAAGTGCACCCCCTAATCTGTGCCAGCTACCGCACTCCCTAGACGGCCCCTCACCTTCCCTGACCTCTCCCTTACCCCCCACAACATACACTGTTTCTGTGACACAGTTTGCTTTCAGAAGTCGGCTATTCGTGGCTCTATCCGAGGCTACAGGAAGCTTTGTGTTGCAAACTCAGTCCCTAGACTCCTCCAACTCCCAAATGTCACTCAGTGCCCTTTGGGAGTTGAATATCACTTGCATCAAGAGAAAAACAAGATGGTGGTCGTTTCATTTCTAGAAATCTCTGATTTCGGGTAAATCCCTTTGTATTTTTGGGAAGGGGCACCCCCTTCTCTGTCCAATATTTAAATAATGACTGCACGGAATAACCCCAAACCACGCACAGATTGCGAGTCAACGCTTTGAGCCAAAGCTGTTTCAGACCTGTTCTAAATCCGTCTAGCGACTTGGGTTGTGCGCTTTGGCAAAAATTGACCTTCTTTGTCTAAGGGAAAATGAATGGAAAGTAGACTGCACTTTTGAACACAATCTTTTTTTTCTACCATTAATAACTTTTTTGATTTCTTAACAAATCATTACAAAACTTTGCAATGTAGGGGGGAGGATGGTGGGGGCTGCGTTTTTTAATCACTTTTGAAATTTCAGCCAAATCTGTTACTACAATGAAAAGTTATTAACGATATAATTTTGAGGGGTTCCTATGGGAGTTCGACTCACCTTATCTATAGGGCAGCTTCCCCAGACAGCTTCCCCTGACACATATATATTTATATATATATATATATATATATTCACTGAAAAAACATTGTTAAAGGGCCATTATGGTTAAGTTGCACTAACAAAAACCTATGAAATTCCATGGAAAAACTTTCTTAAAGGGACGTTATGGTTAAGTTGCACTAATAAAAACCTATAAAATTCAATGAAAAAACTGTGTTAAAGGGACATTATGGTTTCAAGTAAAACCGAAAAACCCCAGAAATTCACCAGCAGAGATCTTATTGTAAAGTGTGGACGGGTTCTCGGACACGTCATCATGCCGCGCGCCAGCGTATGGTCATGTGGCACTGTCCGGAAGGTCCACTACGAAGTCAGATGTTCGTAGACATCTATGGATGCAAAACTAGTTCAAATAGTTGGCAAAAAGTGTATAGAAGTGTTAAAAATGATTCGTGAAGGTGGGAAATGGCAGAGTTCTAAGGTGACACTTTGTAAATTGGAATCAAACATTGATATATTGGGTAAGTATGATATTAGTAAGTTGTAGGAAAATAGAATGCACTGGTAAAAACCTATGAAATTCACTGAAAAAACTTTGTTAAAGGGGTGTTATGGTTAAGTTGGACTAATAAAAACCTAGGAAATTCAATGAAAAAAACTTTGTTAAGGGGACATTATGGTTAAGTTGCACTAATAAAAACCTTTAAAATTCACTGAAAAAACTTTGTTAAAGGGACGTTATGGTTATGTTGGACTAATAAAAACCTATGAAATTCAAAGAAGAAACTTTGTTAAAAGGACGTTATTGTTTCAAGTAAAATCGAAAATCCCAGAAATTCGCCAGTTATGGTAAGCTAAACAACCATAACTCGCGCCACCACCGTGCCCTGCTAAGACTAACACCCAGGACATCAAAGATGACATCACACAAATGTAATTGATGACATCACTGATGACATCACATATCTGGGCCACTTCTTTTTGTTTATTGACATATATAGGGCAGGTGGTTTTGTTCACTGGCAAGTCAGAATAATAACATTGAAAAAAGTGCTATATATCTAGACGTTAACCTTGTCATATGTTCTTTAAGTACTTTCCTTAGGGTTTGGTCTCAGCTCACATACATGGGGAAATGAGCAGGCCTCAAACACACAATTCATTTGTATACATGAAGATACACTTTAATGTCATTAAAACTTTCTGATAATGCAGTTTCTTTCTTCCTTACTTTAGTTTCCCTGTTTGTGCCTCTGATTTGTATGCATCGTGGTTCTTCATATGTATTGTTTGTAAAATTTTTGCAAAGTTTGGTGTGGATTTGTCCAGGGGGAGCGAAGTTCATAGCAGCCCAAAAAAGTGCTTGTCCTACGAGATGAGCAACTTAACCATAACTACATGGCCGCTACCGCAGGCCATGTAATATATACTAAACCATCAATTACCCATGAAAAAACCGGTATGAAGTGATCAGAGCTGTTCATGCTCTGGAAGATCTATATAACAGCCAAGAAAGGAGCATCTCCAAGAAGGACAGTGAGTGTATAACTGGATGAGTGAGTGAATAACTGAGTGAGTATGCATGTATGTGTTGTGAAGGCTCTCCAATGACCCATCACTATATTCTGGATTCAGCAGCCAGCATCTGGCTATTGAAAACGAAACGGTGGTTTGAACATTAGGAAGGAAGTTGGTTCTGTTGAGAGACTCATGCTTTAGCCACATGTGCTACCTTGGGCCACTGTTGTCCTAACCCTACCATTGACTGAAGAGCAGGTCATAGTATGATGGGAATCAATGGGAATCTTTATCACCAGTCTGTCTTCTCCTTTTATGCGCAGAGTTAAAGGTTTGCCAGATGAAGACTGTCCACTGGCACGTGATCAGCATGGGTATGGCGCCAGAGGTGCACTCCATCTTCCTGGAAGGCCACACTTTCCTGGTGAGGAACCATAGATACACGTCCTTGGAAATCTCCCCGGCCACCTTCCTGACGGCCATCATGATGCCTGGACCCTTGGGAAGCTACCTGATGTCCTGCCAGATTCCATCCCACCAGCAAGGTAAGCATCTGTGGGCACAATGTGAGGGATCCTGCAGTTAGGTGGGATCCACCCAGAGGCTAGGGCATACAGGGATCCTGCCAGCCAATGGGGACTAGGCCGAAGGTCTGCACTGTCAGGAGGAATCTCCAGAGGCTTGTGTTAAAGCCTCAGGTCACCACCCTGATCTAACAAACCTCACAGGACTTCCCAACCTGGGGTAGATCTAGCCGAGCAGCCAAGGAGCAATTCTCCGGAGGTGAGTGGGTCGTACAGCAACACAGTGCGGCAAATAACTGGTTCAATGAAAGGAATGCACACACATGGCTATAGTCCTATGTGAACTTTATTTACTGGTTCAGGTAAAAAAAGAACTTGTGTGCACAACTTGCTGGTATGTATAATATCTGCAGGTCTCAGTTGAGAGGGTCTGTCCGATAATGGCGCTCTCGCTGACACATGCACTCAAAGTAGCCATTTGTACTCTCAATCAAAATATTCTGGGTTAGAGGTCACCAGCACCTAAATCTGGCAGAGCCTCTTTTGTCTCGTGCAAGTTATAAACATCTCAAGTCCACCACTGCCTCTGGCCTTCCTTGTATGTGGCACATTTTAACCTACTTCCAACCCAGCATTCCCTTGCACGTGGCACCCTTAGTAGTAGTGTAACATGTATCCCAGAGTGCTTGTGAAGGAGGCATTGCGCCACGAACACAACACTGGATGAGCAGGCAGGCAACCCTTAGATCGCCGCTAATCAGCACAGGGTTCAAGGAGACTGGGTAGGTGGCTGGCCCATGGGGCTCAGAGGGTGTGGACACTGTGGGTGAACTGCCAGCCAATGGGGAAAGTGTCAAAGGTCAAGTGTGGTCCAGTGGTGGTTCTAGGGCGTACGCAGGAAAACGCCACTTCCCGGGGGAATCAGAAGGAGCTCTTGGGAGAGTAGGAGAATACGGATTTCAATGGAGGAGCTCTGTGAAGGATCCACAGTGAGCGCATGAAGGTGACAAACACTGAGGGGTCAATGCAAATTCAAGGCAGAGCAAGAGGAGGTTGCAGCCAATGGGTAATCAGTGCGGGCACCAATGAGAGCAGTGAAAACCATGCCTCCTTTCCCCCCTCCCCAACCCTACCCATTTTGCTGTTAAACACTTCACTAGTGACGAATGATTCTCCATACAAATATCAGCGCTTGTTACTGTCTCAGGCAGTACCCAGTATGCGTAGTTTATATGGGCAATAAATAATGTTATAGTCCTTATGTAAAAAGTCTAGCACTACTTTCCAGTCTTTGGAGAAAGCGGATTAGTGCCCCTGTAGTGAAATTGTCATCCATTCCATTGCCAGAAAGTTCCAAATCTTGGCAAAACATTCCGTAGAGTGAGGGGGCTATTTTGCTTTACGTTTTTGAGCAATCGCTCGTAGTGCCGCCAGTTGCAATATGGCGTATGCCTTTTGAATTGACTTCGGTTGCTGTCTAAAGTCCTTCTCCATTGTCATTAGAAGGTTTGTATGGAGAGATCTTATCTTTGGCACGGGAAACATTTCGAACATGTGCTTATTCCCTACTTCCCAATACTGCGTAAACACTGGGCAACTCCACCATACATGTACCCATTTCCCCACCCCTCCACATTCCCTCCAGCATTGATCCGACAATGATGGTTTCATTTTCCCCAAATGAGCTGGGGTGTAGTGCCATTGCACCATTATTGTGATCCAGAACTCTCTGGTCTGGATTGATCTGGTGAGTTTGGGAATTGTTTTCCAAAGGTTTTCCCAGTCTGAGTCTGAAATCTCAGCCCCCAAGGATACTTGACAGTGTCCCCTATGGTTAATCATTCCATTTGCTTCCGTCTCCCCCATCAGCTTATGTAGGTTCGAGAGAAGGGCTTTGTTCACAGGGTCGGATGCTACACATTTTTCTAGAGGTGTTCATTCTCTTACCGCTGCGGCCTGTACTGGAGGGGCAAGAATCCAGTGTCTCACCTGAAAGTATTGGAATCTGCATTTTTTTCTGATAGACTCATCTCTTGCTTACATTGTATACATGTTTTAACCTCCTCTCCCTGAAACATATCCTTGGGTTTTACGCAGCCTGCCTGATTCCGTAAATGCATTGAGCTCTAGGCCTGGGGTAAATTGTGTGTTAAAGAACATAGGAGTGAGTGGGGAGGGATATGTGGTCCAAGTATGCTTTTTAACAATTGCGTCCCAGTTTTCCTCCACTACACTCATGTTGTCGCTCGTGTGCATGTAAGCCAGCTGATAATTTTTAGGCGTCCACTGAACCTCCCGGAGTCGGGATCCCCCTACAGCCTGTTCCATCTGTATCCATCTTTTTTTAGATTGCTCATGGACCACTCTTCTTTGATTGCCCTTCTTGGGGCTGCGCAATAGTATTTCAGGACGTTGGGGAGACCCATCCCACCCCTCTCAGTTGGGAGTATTAGTGAACTTAAAGCGACTCGCAGGGTTTTATTCTGCCATATGAATGTAGAAATAGCTCTTTGTATTCTGTGAAAAATAATAGAGGCACCCTAAAAAGTAGTGCTTGAAAGATATACAAAGCTTTGGGAAGGGTGACCATTGTTACAGAGTTTATTCTGCCACCCATGATATAGTAAGAGGGGTCCACCTCTTTTGCTGCGTTTCGTTTAGCAGTGTGGGGTGATTAGCTGTGTATAGCCCTTTCAATGTGGGGGTTATTACAACCACAATAAATTTTTTCCCTGCCCACCCCAATTGCATGAGTTCCCATAGATCCTGCATTTCAGATGATGAAAGTGACAGATTTGAAATCTCAAATGTGGCTACGTTAATCTTTAACCCTGCCACCATGCCAAAGAATTCCAGTTCCCTGGTGGCCGTCTTCAAGGAGTTAGCTGGATCTGTTACCATAAGTAGCATGTCGTCGGCGTATGCCATAATTTTGTGGGAGATACTGCCAAAATGTATCCCTTTTATTCCCTCTGCATACCGAACCTTCGTCAATAGAGGCTCCAAGTGGAGAGCATACAGTAGTGGTGACAGTGGACACCCTTGTTTGGTGCCCCGTTGTAACACAATAAGGGGAGATATATGGCCGTTTATCGCTAATCTCGCGGTTGGGGTTTTATAGTCAGCTTTAATCAGTCCCATGAACTTTGGTCCCAATCCCATCTTAGTTAGGGTTAAAAATAAAGAAATTACTATTCCACGCGGTCAAAGGTCTTCACCGCGTCAGTGGAGACGTGAACTGCTGGAATCTGCTTCTTTTCCACTTTCTCCAGAATATGACACACTCTACGAATATTATCATGTGGCTGCCTCTTTTTTGTAAAGCCTGTTTGGTCTCGGTGAATGAGGGCAGGCATAAGATCCACTAACCGATTGGCCAGACCCTTGGTAAACATTTCTGCGTCTATATTAATTAGGGCTACTGGGCGATACAACCCACAGTTGGTTAAGTCTTTACCAGGTTTAAGGAAAAGAAGTATTTTAGCCTCGTCCATGGATGGGGAGATTTGATGTGTGTCTGTGAAAATAATTTGGTCAATATGGGGGCTAGTAGATTAATGTTTTCTAGAATCTGGCCGGATAGCCATCTGGGACTGGTGATTTATTTAAGGGAATGTCCCGGATGGCCCAGAGTACCTTGTCCTGAGTTATAGCTGCTTCCAGTGCCTGACTAACTGTTGGGGTGAGCTGGGGAAGAGTGACTTTTTTGCGTCCGTGTGTCGGGAGTTTCTGATTTGTAAAGATTAGCGTAGATTCTACACTAATCTTTAGAAGGAGTGGAATTGTGTAAAGATACTTATGGTTCCTGATGTCTACTCCCCAGAGGGCAGTTTAATCTGTTGTATGATACATGAAGCTGTTTTCTGATGAAGTCTTGACGCTTGCAGACGGTCACTTTTGTTAGCTTTGATATAATATATTTGTTTTCAGCAAGAGGAGGGCTTTCTCTGATTTTAGGAGATGGAATTTGCCTGCTGCAGCCCTAAACTCTTTCTGGACCTGTGGACCCAAATTTGTTTCCATCTTCTTAAAAATGTGGGCTAATTCCCCCTCAAGTTCTACTTCTAATACTATACTTTGTATCTATTAGCCTCTGCTGCTATGAGGAACCCTCTCAGTGTTTCTTTAAAGGCATCCCAAATGATATTCAGCATCTCTCCCTCCTGATTTAGAACAAAGTATTCCCTTATGTGCTCAGCAGTCTTTTTCTTGACCACTGGGTCTTGTAATAACGCTAACAGGAATCTCCAAGATCAGAGTTTGTGTTTCTCTTTTGAAATCTTACGATCTACCACGATTGGGGCATGATCTGAAAGGTTAATTTTGTGGGTCGTAATTTGTGTGATTGAACGTCCATACATAATCTATTCGGGAGAATGTTCGGTGTACGTGTGAGTAAAAGGTATAGCCCTTTTCTTCTCTCTTTATAGTAAGTCAAGCGCCCACTAAAGATAGATCTGCACATTTCTTTTGCAGGGCCACCGATGGGGAGGGTGCAACATATCTAGTGAGCTTGCTGCGGTCCCGGCCCGGGTGCCAAGCTATATTAAAGTCTCCCAATAACAATAGTTCTCCTTCCATAAATGATCCCAGTGGCCCCATACTGTGTTTCATAAAGGCATACTGGCTTGTGTTTGGGGCATGTATTGCGGCTACCGTTAACTTAACTGCCTTAAATTCTAGGATCACAAATCCATATCTGCCCGGAATATGAACCTTAGTGTGGACAACTTTGAGCTCCGACCCTTGTTTTATTGCTACTAACACACCTGCTCCTTTTCATTCCGCTGTCGCCTGTACAATAGTAGGGTAGTGACGAAGATCGAGTTTACCTTTGTCTATTTAACGGATATGAGTTTCTTGGAGCGCCACCGAATCCGATTGGTGACGCCTCAAGAAGATCTCTACTTTCCTCAGTTTCTGCTGGGTATTAAGCCCCCTCAGAATCCATGTTAAACATTTGAATAATAACTAATTTGAATAATACAATGTATTAAGTCTACGCCTTAAAGCTAATAGTTGCAGGCACATTTCAGTCACAGCATCATAGTCATTTTCATACAAGATGGGTATCCCTCCTCCTTTTCTAGTATCCCCCCTCATTAACCTCTTAACATCCCTAATAACTTTGTTAACTTTACCCCCTGCCCCCGCATCCCTTCCCTTGAACAGTTCCCTGGTGCGAGACACAGTACCTATTGTATCCCGGGGCCACCTCTCCCGGCTGCGAATCACCCCTTGTCCCAGGCCTAAGTGCAGAGAGTCCTAGCTCCCCCATCTGTTACCTGGACAGATAGAGTGCAAGATGTTGCGATCTTTCCGATCTGCTTGTCGTGTTTTCTTTAACTAAGTCTGTGTTGCTGAGAGAGAGTTGTTAGATTTGTGACGTCAGCGTCCTACAAAGTGCCTAGTTTGTGGATTGGGCCTCTGAGTTGAACTCTCCGATCTTCATTTTGCGGGCCCGTGCGTTTCCACTTATGTCGATCCATGCAAGTCCATTCTCCTGCCTTGAAGAGCGCCGTCTGTTGCTTGAATGTAGCCTGAGCCCTTCAGAGAGACCCAGCTGAGCGTCCTCCTCAATGTGTAATAGTGTCATGCCAGATTCTCTCTTGTCTCCCATCCAAGTTAAAATTAAGCCAAAGGGAAAGGTCCATCTGTACCTAATGCCTTGTGCTTGAAGAGTCTTTGCCACTGCAGACATATCCCTATGGTTTTGAAGGGTCAGCCTGGTCAGGTCCTGGTATAGCTGGATCTCTGTCCCATTATGCGTGATCATCGCTGCCATTCTCACCTCCCTTAGTATGTGTTCCTTTTGTGGATAGAGTGCGGAGGCTGCCAGCACATCCCAGGGACGGGTACCTGGTTCTGACCTCTTAGGGCCCGTTCTATGAACCCTATCCAGCAGAGTGTTAGAGGTCTTGATTTCTGTAATGAGGTCTGCGAATATGCGTCTGACTGTTTCTTTCAATTCTGCGTCCAGCACTGATTCTGGAAGGTTCTTTAGTTGGATATTGGAACGCTGTGAACGGTTCTCTAGGTCTTCATATTGCAATTCCAGGTTGTGTGTCTTTCTAGACAATTCCTCAAGAGCGATGTCAGCTTGTTTGCTCCCCTCCATCAGTTCCTGAATTGCCCGTTCATTGGTATCTACACTTTCTACCAGCGTTGATATTTCCATTATTTCAGAGGTGAATGTAGAGAACTGTAGTTGGAAGGAGGTGGCAAATTTATCTTGGAACTCTTGGAAGATTTTAAGAAAGTCATCCTTGGATGCTGCCATGTCCGATGCTCCTGGTTGGGTTCCCAGAAACTCTTGCAAGTTTACTTTGGTCAGTGACCCTGTTGGCTTTTACTTTTGCCCAGAGCGATTCCAAGGGTTTGGGTTGTTTCTGCTCTGAGTCTGTTTGTCCTAGTGGAGTAAATTTCTTCCTGGTGCCAGACATAGGTCTTTAATTTTGACTGTATGCGTTTTGTTTACTGTGAGGGCAATCCGCATGTTATTTCACTGTATATGTATCTTGTCCCTGTGTATTAGTGCTGAAGCCCTTAAGACTGGCTCTCTAGAGGTTCAAAGAAAATTCCAGGGTTGTTTTTATTGCCCTGTATTACTGCATGTCTTTTTCTCCCCACAGGCGATTCTTCTGTCTAATTTGTTACTCCTTCGAAGTGCCGTGGTGTTTTGGGGTGTGCTTTTATCTGACAGGCAATTTGAGGTGCCCTGGCCACTAGAGGCAGTGTTGTTTCCTCTGTCTGTGGGCAGAAAAAGTTTAGTTTTATGGACGTTACGTCCTGGCGATTACATCCGGGGACAGAGTTGCAGTATTGTCTCATCCCCCTGCGTTTACTTGAGCTCTCAGCTCCTTTCCACAGGTTTTGGATGCCTTACTAATGGTCTACTGCGATCCCCGCTACTGGTTACAGTATCGGGTGCGTTCATAAATTCTTCCATCAGAGGCCACTTGATTAGAGATAATTAGGGCAGGGCTCGCATTTGCCATACTCGCATCGCGTCTCGTACTCCGCCGGTGTGTGTCACTGCAGGGGTGTGGGGTTTGTGTAGACCTCTTCAGGAGTCATTAGGTCGAGGGGGACACACCTTGGTCAATGTGTCTCGTCTTGGTTGCTTTCTTTCAGACAGAGCCTTCGCCAGCGTGTCCTCTTCATTCGGTGGCCATCTTGGAATCCTGTTTCCCATTTGAACCTCTATGGGGATAGGTACACCTATGCCTCCCTCCTATTCAGACACCTTTCTTCTTCCCTACAATTCACTCTGGTCTGGCTTACTCCCCAGTCCTGTTCAGTTTTGTGCTCACTTCATGGTGTCTGGGTGTTGTTCATTCGTTTTCATCCCGTGCAGAGCTGATGAACCAGGTTTTTAGGAGTTTTCTGAATTTTAGATGGCTCTTTATAGTTTGTATTTTTCTGGGAAGGGAGTCCTAAAGTTTTACGGCTAAGCAAGAGAATGCTGATCCACTAAGTTTTTTCCTCATGTATGGTTTAGGTTCTAGGTGGATGTCGTTGCTGTATCTGAATGTTCTAGTCGGCTGGTAGATGGTGATTTTCATTTGTATGAATTCCGCACCTAGGACGTTGATTGCTCTGTGTGTTATGCACATTGTTTTGAAGGCGATGCGTTTTTTGACTGGGAGCCAATGTAGCACCCTTAACGCTGGAGTGATGTGGTTCCTCTGTGAGAGTTTGAGGAGAAGTCTTGCAACTGCATTCTGCATACTTTGCAGTTTCTTCAGCAAATAGTCCGGCATTCCAAGGTATAAGTTGTTGGCGCAGTCTATCCTGGACATGACGAGGGAGATGAGGGCCAGTGTTTTGTGTGTGAAGGAGAGGAATGGTAGAATATTTTTGATCGTGTGTAAATGGGAGCATTTCTTGATTATCGTGTTTACTTGCGGTTCTCGAGTTAGCTCACTGTCCATTAGGATTCCAAGGATTTAGAGAACGTTGCATGGCGTGGGTGCTGTTCCCAGTTCTCTGGGCCATGAGATATACTGGTTGTTTCCTTGGTTGTTGGAAGTAACCATGATTTCCGTCTTGACCGGGATGGTTTTGAGGTTGTTAGTGTTCATCCATTGGTAGAGTTCTTTGAGACAGTCTATTTGCGTTGTGTTCTCCACTTGTTAGTCGCCGATTTTGTAGAAGATCTGTGTATCATCTGCGTAGTTGTAGCAAGTGAAGCCGTGTCTTTTGATGATGTTGATTAGTGGTTTCAAATAGATGTTGAAGAGGAGCAGCAATAACGAAGATCGCTGTGGTACTTCACAAGTTGTGTCCCGCGGTGCGGATTTGAATGGTTTTATCTATACTGTTTCTGTTCTTTCAGACAGGAAAGATTTAATCCAGAGCAGCTCTGTGTCGGTGATCCCTATTTCTTCCAGTCTCTTGACGAGGATGTTATGGCGGACTGTGTCGAATGCTGCGGAGAGGTTGAGTAGTATCAGTGCCGAGTTTGTGTGGGAATCTGCGTTGCTCGTTAGGGCGCCCCATATAGGGAGAAGTGCCGTCTCCGTCCCTTTCATGGGTCTGTAGCCAACTTGCTCCTGGTCCAATAGTTGGTGATTTTCGACGTGTTCCAGTGTTTGTTCGTAGACGGCGGTCTCTAATAGTTTTGCTGGATAAGGAATGTTTGAGAGGTCTTCCACATCGTCCGTTGTGAGAATGGGTTGCTTGCGGTACTATCCCCATTGAGAGTGATAAGTTGAAGCGGTTTAGGTGGCATTCAGAAGGTGTACTCTGTGTAAGGACTGATTTATAGGTGTCCGGTGGGCATATACTCAGTGAACACCTTTGAATGCTGAAATATGTGTGCAAGATAGGGTTTGCACGCTGTTACGTCATCGCTGGTTAATGTTAATTATCGTTCACAGCCGCGTGCCATCTAGTGGTTTTTGTGGGAATAGCATTGCAGAGAAAGCAATGCTTATTCTGCCAATTTTTCTTAACGTTTATTATCCATATTTTTACTGTATGTGGAATTATTAATTCAATGCTTACAGGGTGGGGGGGAGACACCCCAGACCCCCATGACCTGACTAATGCCCCACCCCATCTACAAACATCACATTGTTTTTCACAAACAAAATTCAATTCAATCAGTATTTTTTACTCCGTGTTTTTCAATTCCTTGTTTTTAGAGCAATAGAAAGACTTCTCTTCACCATCTCAAAATGCACTGTAATTTGATAGAGTGCTTAAATAATGCACGTATGGTATGCCTAGTATAAGCCATCGATTTCTTAAAAACATGCGAAAGTTAGGAATAGCACAGAATTGCAGGGCGGAGTGGTGGTGGTGGGTTAGAAGAGGAATTGGGGGAACGCCCTATTTAAAAAAGAAATATAAAAGTGTTTTGTGTCAATTCCCACTGGAAGCTGCTCTCTGATCTCCAGTCTCTGCTCCTGTTCTGCGTTTTGCCTGTTTTGACATTGGTGTAATATCTAAACGATCACTGTGCCTTTAAGAAAAAAAAGAAATAGAAGACCAACCTACAAAAGCTCACGTCCGCGTGAAGTGAGGAGCAAAGTGTTTTGTGAATGGTGCGCGGCAGCAGAGTGGATGCTGATGCCTGATAATATACAAATGTGCAGGGGTCAAGTCCTAAAAATTAAAGTGGGGGGGGGCTCAACAAACACAATGGGATGTGGCATCGCCAGAAATTAGCATATCAAGGTGAAATATGCACATTCCATTAAATTGGCTTCGCATAACCACCAAGATTGCACTGAACGCATGGCGTTTGCCTTTCATAAAATTAACACACACACAAAACCAAGACAGGATATTTTCTTCTAATAGTGTTTTTGAAAACGTTCAAAGGTGTTCATATTTTAAACTCCAAGAACCAATACAAATGTTTTCCCTGGGGCTTGAAGTACCAAAATGGGATATTTGTATCACCTGTAGTTGTTTGCTGTTTTTCATCATGTTATAGTGAAGTGTCCGGCCTACAAACATGACGACTGCGGTTTGATCCCAGAGGTCCGCTTTAATTCATAAAACATCCATTCTCTTTTAGCTGGGGGGTCTGAGTCCACCCTCTGAATAAAGTGAGTGGACTCCGTCCCCCTGCGTATACCCTCGATATGAGCCCTGCAAATGTGACACTTGAATATCCCCTAGCCCCTGTTTTATCTCCGGCCGCGCCTTCCAGCTTTAGACTGACTTTGAACAAAGCATCTCATCTATCAATTAACTATTTGTCTCCCACCAATTGATACCTTGTCTGGACCGCCTTTGTGTATTTTGAAACACTGCCCGAGTCGATCTCTACCCAACTGGGGAACATGACGAGTTGTTGAATGCTGGCGTCGGTTCTTGAATCAACACGTGTATACCCAATGGTACTAAGGGTAAGTGGCGAACCCCATATGGAGACCGTAACTAAGCGGTTGGTGACTGTGAGACCTCTCCCCTGAACCACCGTTAACCAAACATTCGATAACGCCCATCAGCTGAAAACTGTTATGGTTCCGTACCGGACATAGCCACCAACTACGTTTGCAGCCTCGGTGACTGTAACTTCGCCTTTTGAGCCGAGTGTTAACAACTGCTTTGGTTGCAAAATCTACATTCGCAAACTCAGTGACTGTGTTCTTCGCCTTTGAGCCAAGTGCTGATAACTGCTTAGGTTCCAACATTACTCCATATGGGTTGCCTAAATGCTGTGACCCGGTTTTAGTGGGTGACGCCCGGGAGCCATACCCTGCCTATTGCTAAACTTGTTAGTCATTACTTCCTGAGTTGGAACCATTTATCTCTTGGATCTATTCTTGCCTATCCGAGGCGCTTGATGGTATCATTAACTGACTCTGACTGAATTGAATGAATTACACACCTAATGTTGATGCCTGTAATACTTGCTTCCTCTTGCTTTCCTCCAGAAAGTCATCCAGCTTACTATTTACGCAATTAACCTGGAATAATGGTCAGATTGATCTCATAACTACTTTTTTTTTTTTTAAAGCGTTATCTTTATCCAACTCTGCTAAACCTATCCTCCATAATAGACTCATAAATGGTACCAGTAGTGGACGATACTGAATGAACATATTCTCAAGTCCCCATTTCAATCCCTTACGATTTCATCTGATTTTCATTGGTTAACACATCACATGTGGCCCCAGGTTATCTTTATACATTAAAAACTGCGATGCCGACTAGCCAAAGCGCATCTAACCCGTCAGACCTTTCAACACCTTCCCTGCAAATAGTTGCAACAAACGATATCATGTCCTCAAGGAATGAAAAACGTAAAAGAGCCAAATCTGTAACAAACGATATCAGCCACTTTTGCAGCATTAACAAAACACCCAAGTGAAAACAACCACGAATTCCTCCAAACCGATCACACAACCTCTTGACAAACAATTATGAATAGACTTTGATGAGATTTCAGACACCTTCATGTCAGATGCCTTAACAGTGGTGGTTCTGCCTACTAACATCCAGGAGGAACTAGATATCTGCAATTGCCCTATGATATCAAAGGAGCACAATGCTAACTACCATCCAGAAGCGACTGCTAATACAATTGGTGACAACTTGGTCGCCTTGCGACCTCCAATCACTGCAATAGCCCTAGTGCACTCATCCGACCAAGCTAATATAGACTCTTCCTCCAGAGAAGTAATTGAGATCCCTGCTACAATAACCCAAATACAGCTTCAATTAATGCTGATAAAAGAAGCTGCGATGATAGAAAGTAATAACACAATTGCAGACAAAGAGGCCCAGAAGTCATTTTAGTTCTGGATATCCAAAAGTCTATTTCCCGAAACTTGTCTCCGTCCCTTCCCCACCCCAACCTGGCCGATTTGCCCATTCTGTGTGGAAACTCTCTAGATTCCTTGAGCTGTTCTTCAGCTTCCTTTGCCAATCCCACTCCCCGAATGATAATAAACGGCCTGCCTCCCTCGTAGAGGTAACCTTGTCTGTCTTGAATACCGCCCTAATGTCACTGGCTAGGCTGTGTGAGACACTAGACACCAAAGTGATATTCCAATCGGAATTGCTAACTAAATTATGTGAACATTAGCCCAAAAAACAAAATCACAATGTTGCTGAAGTATCCACTAACAAGATTGACCTAAATATATCAGCCAAACAATTGCTTACACCCTCCCCCTTAAATGTGCTACCAATTCTAACCTCAAAGGACAGGAGCCTTACTTCAGGTATTATGAATGACGAACCGCGGGTTGAAACTGTTCATCTAGTATCTCACAGCGAACACACTCCCAAGGTTCAACCGTTCAAGCTTTATCTAAATAAATCGCTATATCAGCCACCAGTAAGTTTATTGCTTAAAATCTGGGGACAAAAATTAAGCAAGTTCAAATGAAAATAAATTCGAAAAACCAAAAATCTATCTCCAAGGGATTACAGGTGGAATCAAGAAAAATGTGTGCGCTCTTTCAAAATCCCAGACAATATCAAATTCAATGCAAGTGCTCGGCTGATTGAAAAAAGCAAGATCTTAGCCAAAACAAAAAGCTATGCTAATTCATCCAAACCATCGATGAAAATCGCACAAACAAATGCTGACATAGATAATTCAGGACCGTTGCGTGATCTCATTGAAGCTGCCAAACAATTGGAACAGACCTCTAAAATCAATCTAGACCCCATATTATTTCTGCAATCTAGTAGTATGCAGCCTAAGATCAAATTCCGATTTAATAATAACGAAAATGCTATGAACTCTATCCAACTGTAGCAAAACACAACCAATTTCACTACCGTAGAACAAAGAAGGAAGGAATTAGAAGAGGTGGGCGAAGGCATGTCTGCCCCTCACTTATCTAAGACACCTGTCGTTGCCACCTACCAAACAAACATCAGTGCGGCTCCTCACAGTGAAGTAGACTCATTAAAAATAAACTGCAGAAAGACCTTGGTCAACATCCAAAGAGATGTAGTACTATTGACCTAAGGTCCAAGTCACTAGGTCCAAGTTATCATACTCTAATTTTACATTGCAGACCAAACCCCTGTCCACAGTATGTATTGGCAGGCAAGATCTCAATTATATGACATGGGGTTTATTCTTGTACAAGATCACACTCAAAGCCAAACAAATGAAGACAAAATAGGGGAAGTGAGTACCCATCCAGGATTTACCAATAAACCAGCTCCCTATTCTAATACTAACCTTGACACCAACCTGCGCCTAATGGAGGCTCACCTACAAGAGTCCCTGGATGATTTACGTAATCTTAAACTCACAACAAATCAAACTTGGTCAAAGCCGACAGTGAATAAAGATACATCTAGCCAGAGGTAACAATCCATTCAGTCCTATTCTTCTAAGCTCACCCTAGTCTCATGGAACACAAGAGGCTTTAAGCATCGTTTATTTAGCGACACTGAGGTACTCGAGTCTTATGATCTAATTATCTTACAGGAAACATGGCCTCTAGAAACCCCGGTATGGGAAGGCCATGCCCTGTCTGTCCTACCTGCCAAGAAAGGGCCATTGGCCGCCCGACAAAAGGCCTTTTAGTCACCGTTAAGACTGAACTCCAATTCACATCACAACCCTTGGCATCCCCAAACCTTTTTACACAAATAGTAAAAAATAAATAAGAAACCCATGGTGCCATAGCCATCCTAAACGTATGCTGGAATCACAATGGGCTGGATGACAATATCAGGTGTTTCGGGAATGTTTGATCTGATTATCGGAGACACTTCTGTCATCCACACCATAATAGCAGGCGTTTTCAACATGCATAGGTTCTAAAACTGTAAATACGACAAAGATAACTAAAACATGGGTAACCCTAATGAACGACACGCAGTTCCTTATACAGAATGGCAGCCTGAAAGAAGACATTCCTCCCAAGACGACGTGGAAAAGAGGAAACAATACCTCGACTATAGATTACATATTTACGCAACGCTCAACCTTTAATATAACGGAGAAATGTGAGATTATCGAACAATCTGAAAGTGAGGATAATCTAATAGACGTTCCATGTACATGGTTTTCCAAGTCGAAAAGTCCTGATGGTTACGTACACAAGCGGACTCTGTCAGGCGGAAGAAACAGGTTTAAATGGACTGATGAGTCTGTAGCCACCTTTAACGCCCATATGCAAAATCAGAACCTAAACCTCGATCCACAAATAATTAAAGCACACAGTGGATATATTGCCAGAATGTCTCTATTCAAAGTACAACTCGAAGCCGTTATTCAAACACAAACACTCATATGACAGAGAGATAAAAGAGAAAATAACTCAGTTGCGAATTAACGTAAGAGCGGCCGGGCTATATAAACTTGATATCAGACTGCAGAAAATCTGCACTTTAAAAATACAATATCATAATTGGCGCAAATCACATCTGGCACAAATGGTGCAGAATGATAGTGAACACATGCTTAGAACAATTGCATCCAAAAGCAGTAGTCAAATTTGAGCGGTCCTGAATAGTGCCTTTCGCGATACCCAAGCGTCGCTCTTAATTAACGCAGTACCAGAAGCAACCTGGATCTCCTGTTATGAGGGTGCTTTATGGATCTACTGCAATAACTAGTACCATATCGAGTGGGCAAAGAGAAACTCACTGATTTTCGATAGAGATGATATTCAAACTCAAATAACCACATTAAGCTCATCTTCTGCCCTGGTCCAGATGGCCTAACCAATGCCATGTTGAAGAGCCACCCTGACGCTTGGGCTGACATATTACATAATATATTTGCAAAAGTGCTACAAAATCATCAAATACATTCCTCTTGGAAAAACACGATTATTATACCCGTTTTTAAAAAAGGGGATCCAGAGTTCCCTCAGAACTACCGACCAATAGCTTTATTTGACATTTCAGGAAAGATATTTGCTTGGCTTGTACTCAAAGACTTCAATATGTGGGTTAATGAAAATCAATTAATGGACAAATACCAAACTGGATTTGTACCCGGTCTAAGAACTTCAATCAACCTGTTGGCCCTGTCATTAATCAAATGCAAAGGGCAATTTAGGGCCCAAACTATGTACATGGCCTTTATTGACTTTAAAATGGCCTTTGATTCTATCTCAAGAAAACTTCTCTTCGAGAAATTATAAAAAGCAAAATGTCCAGCATATATTCAAACATTAGTAAAACAATGTTATACGGAAACCTCGATTCAAGTCCGCTTAACACAAGATGGTCACTAACTAGTTTAATCCTAACAAATAAGGGACTTACACATGGCTACATCCTTGCTCCTACTAAGTTCAACAATTTTATAGCTGACATTGGCAATTCTTTTAGTGCAGTATATGTTCTGATTCACCAGAAATAGGTACCTCTGCATTATCATGGCTCTTGTATGCCAACGATTTAGTGTTGATATCAAAAACACCTGTAGGGCTAAAAAAACTGCTCCATGCCCTCCAAAGCTATGCCGAAGTAAACCAACGTTCCATAATCTTGGAAAAAAGTGTTATCATGTCACAATGCTAAAAATAGCCAGAGCTTTATATGGATGCTCAATAAACCAGCTCTAATTACAACGAACGAATACTGTTAGTTGGGCCAAAACACAACCAATAATGCAGTTGATCTAGCATACCATCTAGTCTTGCGAGCTCAAATTCAAACAGCTGCTTCACAGGCTCAACTAATACATAGAAAATTTGGCAAGTTTTCTTTTGAACCAGTAATTACATTACATACAAAAAGTACTCCCCGCATAGTCACGTATGGAGCAGAAACAAGGCAATATAAGGGGATTAAATACTGTACAAAGCTCAAAGGAGCGTTTTGGAAGAAGATGTTAAAGCTCCCATCTGGTATGCCCATGGAGATTATAAGACATGAATTAGGGCTGTTATCTCTTAACATCATTGTAATTTGGAAATTCTTATCTCTCTTCCAAAAATGTTTACTGGATCCAAAGTCAGACTCGTTGTTATCAATAATAGCTAATACGACTATCCCTGATTTTGACCTCTCGTTAATGCCTTGGGTTCGGACAGCAACAGAATCCATGAGCGCTGCTGACCTCACCTCAGACTTATTAATGACCAAGCCCAATGAAGCCAAACATAAACTTTGGACGGTTGATTGGCAGAATAGTTGGCAAATGATGCACAAATATAAGTGCTATAAAAAAGGACACTTCAACTTGAAAGCGACGAATAAACTAGGATCATCCCTTTTGAGGTTTCCATCGCCAAAATATCGGACTATGGTTCTGAGATCTAGGATTCATCCAGGAATGATAACAAATGCTAATCCTATATATAGCGCCTGTTGGGATTGCGCCAATGACACCACACCGCGAACTCTAGAACACGTCCTAATCTACTGCCCAGCCTTGTCGAATTTACGGAAAACTTACTTCTGTAAATTCTTCAGGTCATTTGAAATCCTGACACCAGGACTATTATAGATGGCGTTGTTAAGTGGATGCCGTATATCTATAACGCTGGCAGTAATGAATTTTCTGCACCTACCAATTCTAGGTTTAGTATCGACCTCATCTAACCCAGGATAGATTAAAAGGGTGTCAAAATGTCTGAATTCTCTGCTTTGTAATTAACTTACTGTCTTGAGGGTGTGATAACACTACCATGTATACAGATTCTTTCTTTTTTGACTTGGATAGCCAATTCATTTATCTACAAATTTCAAACCATAACTGAATTTCTCTTTTATTATTTATATGTTCTGTAATCTTAAAAGGATGTAACCTGTTCCTTCACATAACTTTAGAATGTGATTAAGGCGCCCTAACACATTTTTAAAAACTTGAAACGTTTATGCAATACTATTTCTCACTTGAGAAATTTTTACAGAAAATTTAGGAAATGTTTCTCTATTTTTCAAATAATTTTTAATTCTGTATGACCGTTGAAATTGAATTGATGTTAACATGTAATGTAATATTGAAAGAGTTTGATTTAATGACCAAAACAATTTTTAAAAAAAGAATTTAAAAACGAAATCCACCAAAAGGACCGTGGGGAAAAATGCATGAGTAATGGGAAAATGGGGAGCGTGACCTTGTTTAAAACACATACGTCCATTAAAAAGAAAGTCAAGATCAGAAAACTGTCTGATAGGCATGTACCATGAAGTGGGTCCTGTAGCCCAGCTGTCAGGCCTTAACTCTCTCCTGCTACCTTTTCTGTTTGCACAGATGGCATGACAGCCACCATCCATGTAGCCGACTGCCCCAAAGAGCCTATTAAGCAGATGAGGCTCTCTCCGGATGACGTGGACGAGGAAGAGGTGGACATGGAGGAGGCGGACGAGGACTATGATTTTGACCAATTCAATGTCGTAGAGCTGGATGATGAGCCTGCTTCCCACATGAATGCTCGGTCTCACGCTAAGCTGCGGCCAGTCACGTGGACGCGCTACATCGCTGCTGTGGAGGTAGACTGGGAGTATGCACCGACCACCCCCGCGGACATGGACAGGTGACATCGCTGGTGGATCCTCTCTGTAGTGCACATTTTAATAGCAATAAACCAAACAGGTTCCGCTCCCACCCCAGAGCCTGGAAATGGCAAGCAGAACCAGCAGTGACAAGCATGGACCAGCATTGAATGTGTGTGTGTGTGGCAGTGTCAAACTTGCCCACATGACCCATTCCAGTCTGTAGGTGCTTATCCAGTCCTGGTTTTATTCTTTGCATTATGGAACTTGTAGTTCTACTTTTCCCCATTATAAAACTCGGACCACAAGTCCCAGAATACAAAGTAAAAACCAGAACTGGATAAGCACCTACAGACTGGAATGGGTCATGTTGGCAACTACGCAGGGATGATCCCTGGGGTATGAAGTGGAAACTCTACTAGTAGAACAAGAGCTAGGTTTGCCATCAGCTCTTACTCCTCACATTTTGTAATGAGTGGCCGCAGGAGTGCCCAGCATATGCAAGGACTCAAGGTATTCCCCCAAGGTACCTGAGCATCGTGAGCGAGCCTTCACATCCCCCTTGGGAATTGAACTGCCTGCGAGGCCATGCTATTTGCATAATCGTTAAGCCTATTCTATTGGGAGATTGGGTTAACCGTGCAGTTATAATCAGTTACCAAGGGTAGGCCGTTCAGATCCCGCAGGGAAGGCTTCGGAGGGCGCTGTTTCCGGGCGCTCTCTGATATAGAATGAACTGTCTTGGGGTACTGGTGGAAGCGGTGTCTCCATGGTACGGTCTCTTCTTCTCTCAGGTCTCCTCGTGCCCCAGGGTAGTGGACGAAGGCGCATGCTCAACGTCATGGCCTGCTCCAAGGTTGGCTGCAGGCTTATGGCACAGTGCCACCGGGCAGGTGTAAAACTACTCTAAAACAGTACAGGAGCTGTAAGTCTGGCAGCCAGCCCTCTAAGAGCAAGATTGCACTCAGTGCCCGATTCTGTGCTCGTGAAAAAGTAGTGAAGAAAGAAGACGTCTTCCCCTCTAATTTCCAGCACCGCCATTCTGACGTAGGTGGAAGAATTGTAGGGGAGAGTAGTGCTCTCCAGCAGTAAAGCTACTACAATCTATTCTTTTGATAGAAACATGTGTACGCTGGCATTGTGAGCATTTCTTAAAAGACTGCCACTTTCTCAGTTAACATTTTTTGATGTGTAAAACGAGGTCTTTTGGAAAGATGCATTCCTGATGGTTGCTAGGTCTGCTGTCAAGCCGTAAATCAGGCACATGCAAAAGTCAAGGGAGGCTTTGATGTCAGGCCTTCACATTTTCACTTTGACAGAATATGGTTCTTTTAAGGAAAGTGTTCTTCCTTGTGGAAGAACACTTTCCTATTTTTGCATGCACCTCAGAAGCGGACTTTGAGGGCCTAATTCTGAAGCCTAGCAAATATAATGTGATAATCTGACATTTCTTTCGCCTAAAAGCTCTTCTGCCATTCGAAGGAAGGAGAAAGGAATGGAGGGGAGGAATTGTCGTAGCAGATTCATCTGAAAGCGTTGTAATGCTCCCAGAAGGAGCGTTGAGAGGTTATCATAGGCAGTGCATGACACACACTGTCAATTGCGCACATCAAAGACACATTTGGAAATGATCAAAGGTGTTGCTGAGCCTAGTGCGCTTGGCACTTTCGGTACAGTAGAAATGTGGCGCCCACATCCAAGAAACCATGCTTTCTGAGAATGTATCCGGTTTAAAATAGCGTTCATTACATCCCTGCATTAGCTTTTCTCTTTTCTTCTGTGCTTGCTTGCAGATCTATGTGTGTTCTGTAATTGCAGTCACATTCTGTGCAAAACTCTTCACAGCGGATCACTCATCTTGTGGACAATTTCGGAATCGTCTTTGAGGCAAACATTTAGGACAATTGCTTTTCAGTAGATCCTGAAGGCTCTGGAATGAAGTTGCAGGTCACTAACGACACCTGCCATGGTGCCAGTCTTTAGCACATCTTTATATCAGCGCCCAGGGGGTGTAATGGCAGGAGAAGACCCTCAGAGACACCCTTGTGCACATATGGTGGTTGGCAAGGCAGTTGCCAAGCAATAAAGCACGCTGCATGAAAGTGGCAGATTATTATCCAATCTGCCGCTTTCAGATTTAAATTCAATCTAGTGCAGTTTAGAAAAGTGCTGCTTCACCAAGAAACAGTTTTCTAATTTTGCACGCACCTTTTAATCAGGGCCCTGAGGCCCAGATTCTGAGTTGCATACAAACAAAGGAAAGTGTTCTTCTATGAAGGAACAGCCCTTTCCTTAAAAGCACCAAATTCTGTGGAAGTGAAAATGTGGTGGCCTGGCATCAAAGCCACAACTTTTGCATGTGTCTGATTTACTGCTTGACAACTGCCTTTGCCACCATGAGGAATGCACGGCTAGCGCTGCAAGTGGATTCTCCTTTCAAAAGCACTGGTTTTGCACCTAAAAAGGAGATACATTATGACATTTCTGAGGTTATCCTCTACTGCACCGTTTTCCCCGCATAAAAACAGCATTTCATAGGAAGAACCACCTCCTTTCTCAATTGCTGGCAGCTTAAGGACACTTGTGCAAATTAGAAATGTTGCAGTCTTTAAAGAAATGCTTGCACTGCCGCTGATGGACATGTTTCTCCCACAGTGAGAGATTTTAGCAGCTTTTGCTGCTGGAAAGCACAACATTTCCCCTCCAATCCTTCCAGCCACCTCAGAACGGTGGTGCTGGAAACTGGAGGGGAGAATGGCGGCTTTCCACCCACCTCAGAACGGTGGTGCTGGAAACTGGAGGGGAGAATGTGGCTTTCCACCCACCTCAGAACTGTGGTGCTGGAAACTGGAGGGGAGAATGCCGGCTTTCCACCCACCTTAGAATACTGGTGCTGGAGGGGAGAATGGCGGGTTTCCACCCACCTCAGAATGCTGGTGCTGGAAACTGGAGGGGAGAATGGCGGGTTTCCACCCACCTCAGAATGCTGGTGCTGGAAACTGGAGGGGAGAATGCTGACTTTCCACACTGCTTTTAGCACAAACTCAGAATCAGGCCCTCTTAAAACCAAAGTCCTTCTGCCGAGTATGGCCTTGCTTGCAGCTCCAGCGCAGTCCCTTAGAAAAACGATGGTGGGAGTGAGGAAGGATCGCTGGGTCACTGTGTCTCGTCTTGGTTGCTTTCTTTCGGATGGAGCATTCTCCAGCGCGTCCTCTTTATTCGGCGGCCATCTTAGAATCCTGTTTCCCGTTGGAACCTGTATGGGGACGGGTACACCTAGGCCTCCCTCCCATTCAGTCGCCTTTCTTCTTCCCTACAATTCACTCTGGTCTGGCCTACTCCCCATGCCATTTTGTTACTTGTGTTGGGTGGGTGGGTTAAGAGTAGGGGTTGCCATCCAGGTTGCCAATAGTTCTCACCAGTTTCACCTCATGACTTCTTGAAATCTAGTACGTAGGAGAAGCAGAAGTGGGCTGGAGGGATAATCGATGCATGGTTGGGATCATATGATATGATATGATAATGTATTTATATCACGCTCGTACGCAAGTGTTTCAGCGCGTGACAAGGTAAGGGAGGGGAACGTGGGAGAACAAAACAGCGATCTTACTAGGCCCAGGGACATTGAGAACGCGCAAGTGCATGGGAAAGGGGAAAAGTGCATGAAAGGGGGAGAGTGGAAAGTGCGGAGCAGAGGAGAACAAAATAAATAATAATAAATAAAAATAAATAGATAATAGGGGCTGTAAACAGGGGTAGTGCAGCCAGCAAGTGGCAAGTGCTGGGTTTGAGGCAGCAGACTGGGTAAGTCTGATAAGTGCAGAAAGAGAAGAAAAGGGGCTGGGGGCCTGCATGGGCACAGATACTGTCACCAGTGCAAGGGGTGGCCAGGAGGCAGTGCGGGAGGGTGGCAGGGAGAGCAGGTATCTGGGCCCGGAGGACAGAGGGCGGCCAGGTGCACAGTGCCAAGAGAGAACAGAACAGCAGGGGAGAGGGGGAGTGAAGGCCGAAGATGGTTCTCCTCAAGTTTTAGAGTGGCAGCGAGGCTGTTCCAGAGGGAGGCCCCAGCTGAGGACAGAGTTCTACCCCCAGCTCTACACAACATAACCTTCTGTATGGGTCAGTATCAACACTGGGGGCCTTTCACTTCTTAAGGCCAGTATCGGGGCACAACCTCTCCAATGAGGCTTAGTTTAAGAATCTGCAATGAAGAAGTCAGGTAAACCTGGCAGGCGTGACACACACATCACAGGGGTCTTTCTCCTGAGTCGCTGCATGGGCTGTCGTGATTCTCGAGCGTCGCTCTCCTTGCCTATCAGATGTCACTCTGAACCTCTCAGGGGGATATATCTGCGCTGTGTAGAGTTACCCATCTAATATTCTGTACACTGCTGCCAGATCTCCTCCTTTTCTTTGTGTACATGCTTGGAATGAGCACATTGTTCCTTTGTTACCTAGCTGGAGCGCCCTCTGCTGGATTTACCTTGATAAGATGTAGGCAGCACTGGAAGCTGTTCACCAATGAAAGCAAAAGCAGGTTCATTCCTAAAGAGTCAGCACACAAGTGTGGGCGGGGCACCCAGCCCGGATGTAAGCAACTAGCATGCACTGGACCCTTTACCCAAGGTGTCAGGCCTCGCACCTAGGCGGCCCTCTTTAGAAGTCACCTTCCACTGGAGCAGCCGCCAACGTAGCAACTTAATAGCTTCACAACTATCATTATTTCATGTATTTGCTTGACTAGCACCGTAGCCCGCAAGCATCAGGGTGCCTACATTGTAGTGTTCATGTATTTAGTGCCTTTTCCCGTGTTTAGGGCCTCAACATGCTTTGTGGTGTGCTTACTAGGCCAGGTAACATTCAGATCCCGCAAGTGCAGGGGAGGGATGTGGAAAGTGCTCGGTAGAGGATTAATATGTGTGTGTGCATTTGGCCAGGTTTAGGACTTAGGGGCTGGCTAAGCTCCAGTAAGCAACCCGAGAGGTCAGGCACGTGTGCTGCACGTGTGCTGAGGGAGGTCACGGCAGAGCGCTAGTGCAGGAGACTCGATATGTACCCAGCTAGACTGAAGTTTGTCGTCGGTTGGTGCTGTATTCTAATGGCAGAGGTGTTGAGGCGAGTCTGGAGTTTCAGTGCGAAACATAACAAAACATACAGAAACAAAACAACAAATACACGAAAGGGACAAAGCAGAAGCCAACAATATCCAGTTCGTGTCTTGTTACTTCTTCTTGAATAACAACGTTTTGAATCGCTTCTTGAACACTTAAAAGCCAGATGTTAACCCAGTATCTGCTCAGGGCTCTTACACATGGTTGCATCGTGTTGCACCAGACTAGCCTGCCTGTGAGGTGTGCTGGGAAGGGCCCTACTACATGGCGCCAGAAGAATCACTACTATGCCAGGTGCTGGCGGGGCTATAGCCCCGGATAGAAGCTCAGGGGCAACAACCAAAAGGCCAGCTAGCCCTGAGTCCCGCCAGTCCTGACATTAGCGTAGCCCCAGATCTCTTCCAGACCTAGTAACGCCCCTGCATGGCAGAGTCTCAGCTGGCAAAGGCATACATGTGTGACACCGAAGAACACGTCCTGCCACTGTGGCGTGAGGCTCCTGCGACTTATGACTTTCTCTCCCTGCTTTACCTGACTTTTCCCCACTGATCCCTAACCTAAGGCCTCATTGGAGAGGCTGTGATAAAATCAGATACTGGCCAGAAAAAGCACAAAAAGGGCCCAAGACTTCCAAGCGCTATGCTCAATGCCCAGACTTGTAGGACACCTCGCTGACCGTGGTCTTGAAGTCAAGCAGGTGGGCATTGAGAAGGACACCTCAGTCCCATCTATATTTGTAGCAGGGACTGAGGACAGACTCAACTCTTCAGCGGACACTTGTAAGCAACAACCGTGTGGTAAGTACAACAGGCAAGGACACACACGACCAACTAGGTTTCTATGCCTAATTTGCAACCATCACAAAAACAATTAAATTGCACGGAGGGGAACACGGACACACGTCTGTCTCTCCATACAATTTACAGTTTTTTTAAATGCCCCCTCCCAAAAGTTCTTCGCTTTCTTGCATTTAGCATCATACAGCAGAGGTGCTTTTCTAATCCCCGGAATGACCTTTAATCCTGTCACAGCTATGCATTACCTTTCTTATCCCCAGAATGACTTTTAATCCTGTCACATCTATGCTTTAACTTTCTAATCCCCGGAATGACCTTTAATCCTGTCACAGCTATGCATTACCTTTCTAATCCCCAGAATGACCTTTAATCCTGTCGCAGCTATGCATTACCTTTCTAATCCCCGGAATGATTATTAATCATGTGACCGCTATGCATTACCTTTCTAATCCCCGGAATGACCTTTAATCCTGTCACAGCTATGCTTTACCTTTCTAATCCCCGGAATGACTTTTAATCCTGTCACAGCTATGCATTACCTTTCTAATCCCCAAAATTACTTTTGATCCTGTCACAGCTATGCATTACCTTTCTATTCCCCAGAATGATTATTAATCATGTGAACGCTATGCATTACCTTTCTAATCCCCGGTATGACCTTTAATCCTGTCACAGCTATGCATTACCTTTCTAATCCCCAGAATGACCTTTAATCCTGTCACAGCTATGCATTACCTTTCTAATCCCCGGAATGATTATTAATCATGTGACCACTATGCATTACCTTTCTAATCCCTGGAATTACTTTTAATCCTGTCACAGCTATGCATTACTTTTCTAATCCCCGGAATGATTATTAATCATGTGACCGCTATGCATTACCTTTCTAATCCCCGGAATGACCTTTAATCCTGTCACAGCTATGCATTACCTTTCTAATCCCCAGAATGACCTTTAATCCTGTCACAGCTATGCATTACCTTTCTAATCTCCAGATTGACTTTTGATCCTGTCATAGCTATGCATTACCTTTCTAATCCCCAGAATTACCTTTAATCCTGTCACAGCTATGCATTACCTTTCTAATCCCTGGAATGATTATTAATCATGTGACTGCTATGCATTACCTTTCTAATCCCTGGAATGACCTTTAATCCTGTCACAGCTATGCATTACCTTTCTAATCCCCAGAATGACTTTTGATCCTGTCATAGCTATGCATTACCTTTCTAATCCCCAGAATGACCTTTAATCCTGTGACCGCCATGCATTACCTTTCTAATCCCCGGAATTACTTTTAATCCTGTCACAGATATGCATTACTTTTCTAATCCCCGGATTGATTATTAATCCTGTGACCACTATGCATTACCTTTCTAATCCCCAGAATTACTTTAGATCCTGTCACAGCTATGCATTACCTTTGTAATCCCCAGAATTACGTTTGATTCTGTCACAGCTATGCATTACCTTTCTACTCCCCAGAATTACTTTTGATCCTGTGACAGCTATGCATTACCTTTCAAATCCCCGGAATGATTATTAATCATGTGACTCCTATGCATTACCTTTCTAATCCTTGGAATTACTTTTGATCCTGTAACAACTATGCATTACCTTTCTATCCCTGGAATGACTTTAGATCCTGTCACAGCTATGCATTACCTTTCTAATCCCTGGAGTGACTTTTGATCCTGCCACAGCTATGCATTACCTTTCTAATCCCCGGAATGACCTTTGATCCTGTCACAGCTATGCATTACCTTTCTAATCCCCGGAATGACTTTTGATCCTGTCACAGCTATGCATTACATTTCTAATCCTCGGAATGACTTTTGATCCTGTGACAGCTATGCATTACCTTTCTAATCTATGTAATTACATTTGATCTAGTGACAGCTATGCATTATCTGTTGTGCTCTTGAGTTGTTTGATTAGGGACAGAGATGATGTGGTTGGCTGCCTAAATTGTCAACTCTAGGGCGAGGAGACCAGAGCTCAAAACTCCATCTTCACCCACTTGATTGCATTTTGCGATCATCAGAAAATTACCTCACCTCCCTGTGACTTGTTTTCCTTGATTGGAAACACTTGTAGTGTTTCACTTCAGTGTTTACTATAGAGAAAAGTGTAACTCATATGTGGTTTGATAGGTATTGTGTTATTTTATTGATGCAGGGCCAAGAAAGTACATGTGGCACACAGTGACCTACACAAATGTGTCCCCTCGCCCATGAGAATAACGCAGACCATTTGTAAAGTGAAAACCTCCAGCACAGCAGCCTCTGAGATGATTGAAGTATTAGTGACATCCACAGCAAAAGCTCATCTTCTGGCTTGAGAACAGGAACCTTTGCTCCAGTACTTCGGCCTTCCACCTCTGTACACTGCCGGTCCTCTTTTCCACCATTTGCCCCTGAAGACATTTTGGCTAAACTGAAATTAGCATCGCCCCTTGATCCCACCCCTCTGCCCATTCTTAAAGCCATCATGCCCGCAGTCGCTTCTTTGGTCACTCAGGCTGTGAATTCTTCTTGCTCGTCTGGTACTATTTTGGTGGAGCCTTGATAATTCCTCTCTTTAAAAAACCTTCCTTGATCCGACTAATTCGGTTAATTTCCGCCATATCTTTCTTCTTCCTTTCTTCATGAAGCTTTTAGAATCGGATTTCTCCTCTATTTAGTTCTTTCTTGGAGGATTCTCCTTCTTTTACCCCTTCCAGGCCGGCTTTAGACCGGGCCGTTGCATGGAGCGTGTTCTGGTCTCTGCGATTGACGATCTATCCTGGATTTCCAATCAGAGGGGAGATGGTGCTCTGATTTTATTAGACCTCTGGGCTGCTTTTACTACGGTGGTCCACCCCCTCCTGTTGAAATGCCTAGCCCTGGCTGGACTATCCAGCCCGGTCCTCTCCTGGTTTACATCTGTCCCGACTGATAGGGGTCAAGCCCTATCTTTGTTTTCTTTTCGTTCTTCTTCTTGTTCTCTTGCTTGTGGTGTCCCCCAGGGCTCCACCTTACCTCCTGCCCAATTTAATAACTACATACAGCCTCTGGCCGGTGTCATCCCCTCCCATGGTCTCTGCTGCTACTCCTACACTGATGATACACAGATTACTGTGCGGGGTAATCCCTCTCAGCCGGACACCGCCACTCATTTAGGGGTTGTTTGGAGGCTGTGGGTTGTTGGATGGGTGACAATTGGCTTACGTTGAATGGGGACATAACGAAGGTACTATTGGTTGGTCCCCTCTCTGCCACTACCCTGTGCACTTGTTCCTTCTGGCCCCCTGTTCTAGGTGCTTTTCCTACCCCAGTGCCGGTCATAAGTGACCTAGGCTTTAAAGCGTCCTCCACCCTCTCTACACATGGCAAGGTCAGATCTATCTTAGAGTTCTTTGTAGGATTGTACCTTTTCTCCCTTCTTCTGCTCCAGTGGTTGCCTCTTTGGTTCCCAGTCGGATTGATTATTGTAACTCTCTTTTTTTAGCCCAACCTCTGTATTTGATACATCGCTTATAAATTCGGAATCTTGCAGCTCGATTTGCTACCGGCACCCCGTATGGCTCCCACATCTCCCCGGGGCTGTTCCTGTTTCGAAACTGATTGAATTTAGGTCATTGGGCCTAGTTCACCAGGCATTCTGTGGCCAGGCTGTTTCAGCCTTACATGCCAGGATGTTCCTTGTGTTCCCAGGATGTTAATCTGTGTGGTCAGGGCTTTTTGTTCACCGCTGCGAAACTTTGGAACTCACTGCCTCCTTCTCTGTAGGCCACTTAGAACCACCTCAAGTTAAGGCGTTCTCTTCAGACTTTTCTTTTTTAGGTGGCTTTGCTGGTCCTTTAGGCTGTATCTGCTGTATTTCTAGCGCCAAGATGCCTTTGGGTGGACGTGCGCTTTATAATATGATATGATAGGTTATTTATAACGCGCTTAATACCCAGAGGTTTCTACTCGCCCACCCAGGAATCGAACCTGTGGTGCTCCGTGTCATCTTGCTTCCAAGGCAAGCACATTGCCCTTGAGCTATCCTCCCGAGACGAATGCATATAACATAACATAATTCCCTTTTCTTCGATGATGACTCCTGGTCATCAACAATGAGAAGGGACTTAGAAGTGCAGCGGCTTCAGGAACCACTGCGTAACGTCTGCTTCATTCTTTTTTTAATTCTAAAAAGTCCATAGCACCTGCGTGTGAGGTTCGTGGGTTCTAATCACCGCTGGCAGTCGGCTCAGATGGCTGGTAACGGCACTGATGGTCTCTTAGAGAACCTCACTTCGCTCAGGTCTTGAACTTAGGCAGCGGGCCATTGCTGGCAGGTCGGCCCGCCACCTCGGGTAAAATCGCCTAATTATTGTTTGCAGACTTGGGGGGCACACTTAGCCAGAACTGATTTTATCATCAGCACGTCTTGGCCAGAACTGATTTTATCATCAGCACGTCTTGGCGAGTAGGCAACGTGGTCGAGCGCTCATGTCTAGCAGGGATTGACAAACAGCCTGGGGCCAGAGAACAGAGAATTTGCACCGGTGGATGTGCAAAGCTGCACGGTGTTATCACTATGGCAAAGTGTGGCATATTTCTAAAAAACATTGTTACATATTAGAAAACCATATCACCATGACAAGCATCCACCCCCACGCCCTCGAGGTCTCACCAAAGTGGCTGAAAGACTGCCGACACCAAGCTGCATCCACTCCCACACACCCCAAGTCCTGTCCTGTGGGGCTATTTTTTCCTCGTTCTGCTACTGGCTGTCTCAGTTGAAGCGGATGGAGGGGCTCACACACCATGCACCCTGCTGAGCCAGGTCCCCATTTGAGGTCCAGGTCCTCAGGAGGTTTTTAGACCACCCATGATTGGAGAGGACTCATGACTGACCCCAGGAAGGGCAGTGTGGCGCCCTAGTGCCATGGGCAGGCACCTTACCGTCCCACAAGATTGAGACAGTGCAAAAGCCCCACCGATCCTGTAATCAGAATTCAGTCCTCAAATGAGGGTACTGAGCCCTGCAAACTGCTCTATGAGGGGTGCAGTGGGCTCACGTCAGTTGCTCTTTAGTCTGGAGAGGGTGGTAGCGGCTGAGCTGCAAGCTCAGCAGGGCAGGCACTGAGCCGGTTTGGCTCTATTTGACCTAAAACATTTAACCTAATCACATTTGATATAATTTATTTGACCTTTTTTTTGTCCAAAATGCAGGGAGAGACGCCCCACAACCCCCCTAGTCCCCCTCAACCTAATCTATACCCTTACCCATCCCATGTATATATTTAATTAAATTTGACAGAAAAAAAATCAAAAAAATTCGATCAAATGTTTTAGGTCAAATGTTTTTAGCCAGACCGTGACTTTTGGTACCGCTTACTTGGAGGGCTCTCAGGTGTGAGCTTTGATCATTGATGTCTGTGCTGAATCTAGGTGGCTGTGCAGTATTTTCCTGCATATCTGGGCTGGTGTCTGACACCCCAGTGCCCATTAAGGGATTGTAGAGGGTGTGTCTGTGCCCACTGCAGGCTCTCCCTAGAGAGGGTTGGACTGGACATCCCTGTGCCCATTTATGGCTGTTTAGGATGTAGTGGCATGTCCAGACTCTTTTGAATGGGGTGGCCCAAGTGGGGCACTGACTTATGTAGGGGTTGCATGAAGTACGAGCGCACACACACATAATGATCACAGTTTAGGATAATGGGGTGGCCAATCAGATTCCTGGGGTAGCACGTGCCACCTCAGGCCACTCCCTGGACACCACACTGTCAGGACGTTGCTGTGCCCAGTGTGGCATTGTAAGATATCCTTGTGCCCGCTGGCGACCTGTTTCACACTCTGTACTCTTTGCTTCTCCGCAGACGATACCAAAGCCAGTTTCTGGAGGCTGGTCCGCAGCGCATCGGAAGCCGATACAAGAAGGCCATCTTTGTAGAATACATGGATGGGACTTTCAGGCAGAGCAAAGTGTCTGAGACACCGAGCACAGGACTGCTGGGGCCAGTTCTGCGAGCAGAAGTTGGGGATAAGTTCAAGGTGAGCAGCTGGTATGGCAGTAGGTTGGTTGCATCTGGTGGCGGCGGAGACTGGAGTTGCGTGTGGAGAGGGCAGATGGTTAGGCAGAGGACAGTACTGATGGCCTGAGGTGTGGCAGTTATGGAGTTAGACTATGGCCAAGGTCACAGACTACGGGTGCTCTTCCGGGTTGGGAAATTGGCACTGGCAAGTGAGAAAATCCTGACTGTCTTCCTACACAGTTGTGGGTAAGATTACACTATTCACACTTGGTGCAAACCTCATGGCTGCAAATATGTACACAAATCCTCATTTTATACTATCAATAATACCTGCTGTACAAATAAAAATCCCTCTCTCCTTCCACCAACTGTACTGCACAACTGTATAAAATGCCAAGCGCAATGCTGGCGCCCTCTAGGTGTACAGCTACAAGCACTGCAAAGAAAATATAACAAAATGCACTTTGTAACATAGAGGTCCACTTCACGGAAGGCAATAAATATACTTCAGCGGCCTTCACCTATTAAACTGTTTATCGGAAAAGACATTATGCCTAGTCAGTTTCACGCTTGTCCCAGTCCTTACCTTCACTGCATATGAGGGAAGCTTGCACTGGCCAAACCAGTGCTTTATCTGCACTGCATGTGACCGAAGCTTGCCGCGGCCATGCCACTGCTTCACTTGCATCGCATATGAGGAAAGCTTGCAGCGGCCATGCCATTGCTTTACTTGCACTGCATATGAGGGAAGCTTGCCGCGGCCATGCCAATGCTTTACTCGCACTGCATATGAGGGAAGCCTGCAGCTGCCATGCCAATGCTTTACTTGCACTGCATATGAGGGAAACTTGGCACGGCCATGCCAATGCTTTACTCGCATTGCATATGAGGGAAGCTTGCAGCTGCCATGCCAATGCTTTACTTGCACTGCATATGAGGGAAGCTTGACGCGGCCATGCCAATGCTTTACTTGCACTGCATATGAGGGAAGCTTGCAGAGGCCATGCCAATGCTTTTTACTTGCACTGCATATGAGGGAAGCGTGCAGCGGCCATGCCAATGCTTTACTCGCACTGCATATGAGGGAAGCTTGCACTGGCCAAACCAGTGCTTTATCTGCGCTGCATGTGACTGAAGCTTGCTGCGGCCATGCCAATGCTTTACTTGCACTGCATATGAGGGACGCTTGCAGCGGCCATGCCAATGCTTTACTTGCACTGCATATGAGGAAAGCTTGCAGCAGCCATGCCAATGCTTTACTCGCACTGCATATAAGGGAAACTTGCAGCGGCCATGCCATTGCTCTACTTGCACTGCATATGAGGCAAGCTTGCCGCGGCCATGCCAATGCTTTACTTGCACTGCATATGAGGGACGCTTGCAGTGGCCATACCAATGCTTTACTTGCACTGCATACGAGGGAATTGAGCAGCTGCCATGCCAATGCTTTACCTCCATTGAAGATGAGGGTAGCTTGCTGCGGCCATGCCAATGCTTTAATCACACTGCATTTGAGGGAAACTTGCAGCGGCCAAGCCATTGCTTTACTTGCACTGCATATTAGGGAAGCTTGCAGTATCCATGCCAATGCTTTGCTTGCACTGCATATGAGGGATGCTTGCAGTGGGCATGCCAATGCTTTACCTGCACTTCATATGGGGGAAGCTTGCATCGGCCATGCCAATGCTTTACTCGCACTGCATATGAGGGAAGCTTGCAGCGGCCATGTCAACGCTTTACTTGCTCTGCATATGAGGGAAGCTTGCAGTGCACATGCCGATGCTTTACCTGCAGTTCATATGGGGGAAGCTTGCAGTGGCCATGCCAATGGATTATTTGCACTGCATTTGAGGGAAGTGTGTAGCGGCCATGCCAATGCTTTACTTGCACTACATATGAGGGAAGCTTGCAGCGGCCATGCCAAAGCTTTACTTGCACTGCATATGAGGGAAGCATGCAGCGGCCATGCCAATGCTTTACTCGCATTGCATATGAGGAAATCTTGCAGCAGACATGCCAATGCTTTACTTGCACTGCATATGAGGGAAGCTTGGAGCGGCCATTCCAATGCTTTACCTGCACTACATATGGGGGAAGCTTGCAGCGGCCATGCCAATGGATTACTCGCACTGCATTTGAGGAAAACTTGCAGTGGCCATGCCAATGCTTTACTTGCACTGCATATGAGGGAAGCTTGCAGCGGCCATGACAATGCTTTACTTGCACTGCATATAAGGGAAGCTTGCAGCGGCCATGCCAATGCTTTACTTGCACTGCATATGAGGATAGCTTGCCGTGGCCATGCCAATGCGTTACTCGCACTTCATATGAGGGAAGCTTGCAGCAGCCATGCCAATGCTTTACTTGCACTGCATATGAGGAAAGCTTGCAGCCACCATGGCAATACTTTTCTTGCACTGCATTTGAGGGTAACTTGCCGTGGCCATGCCAATGCTTTACTTGCACTGCATATGGGGGAAACTTGCAGCGGCCATGCCAATGCTTTACTCGCACTGCATATGAGGGAAGCTTGCAGCGGCCATGCCAATGCTTTACCTGCACTGCATATGGGGGAAGCTTGCAGCGGCCACGCCAATGCTTTACTTTCACTGCATATGAGGAAATCCTGCAGCGGCCATGGCAATACTTTTCTTGCACTGCATTTGAGGGTAGCTTGGCACGGCCATGCCAATGCTTTACTTGCTCTGCATATGAGGGAAGCTTGCAGCGGCCATGACAATGCTTTACTTGTACTGCATATACGGGAAGCTTGCAGTGGCCATGCCAATGCTTTACTTGCACTGCATATGAGATTAACTTGCAGCGGCCATGCCAAAGCTTTACTTGCATTGCATATGGGGGATGGTTGCAGCGGCCATGCCAATGCTTTACTTGCACTGCATATGAGGAAAGCTTTCAGCTGCCATGGCAATACTTTTCTTGCACTGCATATGAGGATAGCTTGCCGTGGCCATGCCAATGCTTTACTCGCACTTCATATGAGGGAAGCTTGCAGCGGCCATGGCAATACTTTTCTTGCACTGCATTTGAGGGTAATTTGCCGTGGCCATGCGAATGCTTTACTTGCACTGCATATGAGGGAAGCGTGTAGCGGCCATGCCAATGCTTTACTTGCACTGCATATGAGGGAAGCTTGCAGCGGCCATGTCAAAGCTTTACCTGCACTGCATATGAGGAAAGCTTTCAGCTGCCATGGCAATACTTTTCTTGCACTGCATATGAGGATAGCTTGCCGTGGCCATGCCAATGCTTTACTCGCACTTCATATGAGGGAAGCTTGCAGCGGCCATGCCAATGCCTTACTTGCACTGCATATGAGATTAACTTGCAGCGGCCATGCCAAAGCTTTACTTGCATTGCATATGGGGGATGGTTGCAGCGGCCATGCCAATGCTTTACTTGCACTGCATATGAGGAAAGCTTTCAGCTGCCATGGCAATACTTTTCTTGCACTGCATATGAGGATAGCTTGCCGTGGCCATGCCAATGCTTTACTCGCACTTCATATGAGGGAAGCTTGCAGCGGCCATGCCAATGCCTTACTTGCACTGCATATGAGGAAAGCTTGCAGCGGCCATGGCAATACTTTTCTTGCACTGCATTTGAGGGTAATTTGCCGTGGACATGCGAATGCTTTACTTGCACTGCATATGAGGGAAGCGTGTAGCGGCCATGCCAATGCTTTACTTGCACTGCATATGAGGGAAGCTTGCAGCGGCCATGCCAAAGCTTTACCTGCACTGCATATGGGGGAAGCGTACAGCGGCCATACCAATGCTTTACTTGCACTGCATATGGGGGAAACTTGCAGCGGCCATGCCAATGGATTACTTGCACTGCATTTGAGAGAATCTTGCAGGTGCCATGCAAATGCTTTACTTGCACTGCATATGAGGGAAGCTTGCAGCGGCCATTCCAATGCTTTACTTGCACTGCATATAAGGGAAGCTTGCCATGGCCCTGCCAATGCTTTACTTGCACTGCATATGAGGCAAGCTTGCAGTGGTCATGTCAATGCTTTGCCTGCACTGCATATGGAGGAACCTTGCAGCAGCCATGCCAATGCTTTACTTGCACTGCATATGAAGGAAGCTTGCAGCGGCCATACCAATGCTTTACTTGCACTGCATATGAGGAAAGCTTGCTGTGGCCATGCCAATGCTTTACTTGCACTGCATATGAGGGAAGCTTGCAGCGGCCATGCCATTGCTTTACTCGCACTGCATATGAAGGAAGCTTGCAGTGGCCATGCCAATGCTTTACTTGCACTGCATATGAGGGAAGCTTGCAGCAGCCCTGCCGATGCTTTACTTGCACTGCATATGAGATTAACTTGCCGCAGCCATGTCAACGCTTTACTTGCACTGCATATGGGGATGCTTGCAGCGGCCATCCCAATGCTTTACTTGCACTGCATATGAGGAAAGCTTGCAACGAACATGCCAATGCTTTACTCACACTGCATTTGAGGGTAGCTTGTAGTGGCCATGCCAATGCCTTGCTTGCACTGCATATGAGGGAAGCTTGCTGTGGCTATGCCAATTCTTTACTTGCACTGCATATGATGGAAGCTTGCAGTGGCCATGCCAATCCTTTACTTGCACTGTATTTGAGAAAAGCTTGCCGCGGCTATGCCAATACTTTACTTGCACTGCATATTAGGGAAGCTTGCAGCAGCCATGCCAATGCTTTATTTGCACTGTATATTAGGGAAGCTTGCAGCTGCCATGCCAATGCTTTACTCTCACTGCATATGAGGGAAGCTTGCAGCGGCCATGCCAATGTTTACCTGCACTGCATGAGGGGAAATCTTGTGCCAGAAATGCATTTTATTTTTTATTTTTATATTTTATTTTGATATAGCTGAATAAATCAACTTTTCAAAACTGTACATTAATTGCATTACATATTTTAAAACCATTAACAATTATTCAATAAAAAAAAAGATAATACATTTGAGTCCATACACTTCATAGTTGTGTTCTTCTAATGATTAAAGCGTAACTGCCACAGGAAGGATTACTTCAAGAAACTGAACTATCGCTTTGATCATCGAGAATTTCATGTCCCCACATAATCATTTCCAAATTTGAGTTTCATTTTGTTCACTATAAAGGTTCAGCAAATTGGAGAAAAATGTGAATCGCTGTTCATGTAAGCTACTGCAGGAGACAATCAAGTGTTGTAAATTTTCACAGGCCAACCCACAAGAACGACAATAACTCCATTCAGCTGGAATAATGTGGCGCCTAGCAAGAACTTCCCGAGTTAACCACAGGTTCTTTCTAAATCGCAAGTATTTGTTTCTTATATCGGCTGAGGGACATTTCAAGATATAATAGGCAACTTGGCCAAGTTGTTTATGACCAAAATTTCCACTATTAAAATCTTTATATTTCAAACATGTTTCATGATTCGATATCCACGCCCATTGATAATATTTTATCTTGGCGCATACTGGGTTTTCAACAAGGAGTGATATGGTTATGTCGGCCTCGGTCAAAGTTTCCAATACATGTGTACGCCATGTATGCGGGAAAACCTGGTTCGAGGTGGTCAGATGATATGCAACCGTACTCAGTATGTTATTATTTTCTAGCCCCAACAGACACTTGCGAAAGAAGGAACACATCCGCCATTTAACTCTGCAGGCCATCGAGTTCAAGCCTAGCTCAAATCTCAGGATAGGCATAGGTGTGAAGTTTGGTAAATGCAACACTCTCTTCCAGAAGCAAGATTCGAGCTTGTGCCACATTTGGTCATTAAGGTGAAGTTTTGATTCGGCACCATATGTCAAAATGGGTATTACCTTCTGCTCATAAAAGAGTAAAATGTGCTTTGAAGTAAATGTACCATATTTATAAATTCAAATTCTGGCTTGTGAGATCAAGTTAGTAAGTTTAGACGGCAAATTAATCAAACGCAACTGATCACTTATTGTATTCTGGATTATGAGCCCTAAGTATTTATATTCTAAGACAGGTTTTATAATTTCAGTGCCAATGGACCCGGTGTAGTTAGTAGTTTTATTTCCGACCCCATTTTTGCAGGTCAAAATCTGTGATTTATCCAGATTCACAATTAAGTGGTTGTCTTGAACATATGTAAAGAGAACAGATAACAAGTTTTGTAAACCCCTAGGTGTCTGCGATATTAAAACCAGATCGTCAGCGTAAAGCAGCCACGCTATACGCTGCCCTCCTAGTTCAGGAGCATCAGATAAGGCACGAGCAAAGGATTGGCCTAAATCCAGAATAAATAGATTAAACAAAAAAGATGCTAAAATGCAGCCTTGTTTCAGGCCCACAAATGTGATGAAGGATGAAGACATAAAACCTTCCATGTTTAGTCTCACTCGCATAGTTGTTTCTGTATGTAACTGGACAATTAGGGTTAACAATGAATCCGGGCAACCTAAGAATCGTAATTTTTGAAACAAAAGTTCTCGATTTAGGGAATCAAATGCTGATCGAAAATCTATGAAAGCAAAATACAAAGATTGCTTCCGTATTGCATATTGGGCTTTCATTTTCTGCACTGCACGTGTTGGAAGCTTGCACCAGGCATACCAATGCTGTACCTGCACTGCATGTGAGCAAAGCTTATAGCGGCCATGCCAATGCATTACCTGCACTGCATGTGCGGGAAGCTTGCACTGGCCATGCCAATAATTTACCTGCACTGCATGTGTGGAAAGCTTGCACCGGCCATGCCAATGTGTTGTTTAACTTAATGTAGTCAGTATCCACCCAGATTTTACAATGCTTCTTCCCTCGTGATACCAGACCAGGAATTATATGGTAGGAGGTCATCTATATTTGAGAAGATGGTGCTCGGGAGGATAGCTCAGGGGCAGCGCATTCGTCTTGGAAGCAAGACGACAGGGAGCAACACAGATTTGATCCCCGGGTCCCCACTTAGAAACCTCTGGGTATTAAGCGCGTTATAAATAACCAATTACAATGTTTACAATTGCTCTCCTGTCCCCGTCTGTAGAGATCATGACTAGATAGCACTAATGTTTTACTCATAATTCCAGCTGCATGAGGACTTTAAGCCAATAGCAGCACTCTATGCAGGTTCCCGGTCACTCCTCTGAGATGCTGTAGCTGCTTCTGTGACAATCTCTAGCATGGAGGGGTGTGTTCATCATTGCCCATGTGTCACCGTACCAAGACTCTAAACACTGGGAGAGACTGCATCAGCCCAAGCTTGGGGCGGTTATGAGAAGCCGAAGCCCGGATAGGCTGCTAGACACTTGCATACTTGCAGCTCCCACAGTTCCTCTGCGCTGCAGTCAGGATCCTGGTGGACGAGTCTTCTCTAAACCCCACGTTTCATCTGCATACAGGGGTTCACCTTCCTCTCAGTGTCAAACACCACAAGGCGAACGTGATGAGAGAAAACATACAAGGCCATGCATTCAGCGACCATCTTCTCCCTCTGTACTGAGAGCTGGGGTACTGCACACGTGGTGTATCAGGGTGCAGGGCTACCAGGCCTTCTCATCTGTGATCTTTACAATGAGCTGATGCCAGGTAGTGGGGTTTGAGGGGCACACTGGAGCCGTGCACTGTGTTTCACCTGAGATGAATGCACTTTGGCATAAGATGGAGAGGTAACCGAAGCAGCCACCTGGCAGTTTATGACAGCATGGTAATGTTCACATATATTTCTGAGGCTTTTGACTAATTAGGTGCACATGCTTTGCATAGGCCATCATCTAGTGGTCGGTTCGGAGTACCACATCTTGTGTTCTGAAATTGAAAACAGGGCATTAACATGGGCCTTCCTGGCACACTTTCCCTATCCGACGTGTAGGAGGACCCATGATCCTTCAAGCGCTGATGTCTTCAGATTGGTTTTTTTACGCCATCGATTGGTGATGACGCCCATTTAATACGGTTTTCGGTAACAAAACCAAAGCTGACAAAGTATCGGTACCCGTCAATGCTTGGCGCGCAGTGGGGCCGGGAGAAAGCCTCTCTTCCCTTTCCATTTCATATTGTTGACTAAAAAATAAATGGAGAACACCCCCTTTTAAATTCTGACCAGGGTGTAGCTCTAAATTTCCCTGGAAGGATTTGCACAATGTGTGTCTGTGGGATTATGCTGAGGAATGATGTCGGGCGTGTCAAAGGTTTAAGCCAAGAACAGCCTATACAACCCATGTCAGTTACACACACCGCGGCTATAGCGTCTTATACTGTGCAGCTGCAGGTACTAGTAGAGTGTTCAGAGTCAGGGAATGACTGTCGGGGAAGGGGATGAGGTGGCAAATCTTCGCTGTGAAAACATTCCTGCATATCCTTTAGGGGTTGATAACAAGCTAGTTTGTAACAGGGGAACAGAAGCACCTGGAGTGCAAAATGCTGTGAAGACCGTGGATTTTCAATCAACAATGCAAAAACAAGGCTCACACCTTCTCAAACCAACAAGTTCCAAGGGGCAAATCTAGAGGCAGAATATACAATAGCCAATCCCGCTCCAGAGAGGGTGCAGGCCGCGCTAGCCCAGATACCCAGTTATCATGCCGGAGCTCAGATAACAGTCCGGAGGCTCGTGAAGATATTTGGAGTGATGGCCTTGTGTATTCACATTGTGCCTCTAGCGCGCCTAAACATGCGCGTTCTACATCGGCGGCTCACAGACCAACGGCCACAAGTCTCTGGCGGTTGGGACGATCTAGTGGTGGTGTGGCAAAAGGTGATGAACAGTCTACAGTGGTGTACAGAGACACACCATCTAAAGGGAAGACCTTTCAGCATCCTGCCAGTCTAGGTACCCACCACTGCAGATACCTCTCATGTCAGATGGGGAGCCCATAGTCACAGGTTCAGGACGCAGGGCGCGTGGTCGCAGCATCAGGCAAAGCATCACATAGAAGTGTAAGTGCTTTACGCTATAGAGATGATGCTACAATCATTCCAGAACCACATTCTGGACAAGAGATATGCTCGTCAATTCAGACAATACCACTGCTGTTTTATATAAACAAACAAGGGGGCATGCTCTGAAGACCCCTGTCAATACTGGCCCAATGGTCTACATGGGGATCACACCTGCTCAGCAGACAGCAGCGTGCTCATTTAAGATCACGAGAGGGAAATAGGCACAAAAACACTGAGACAGATCTTCGTGTTATGGGGCACTCTGTCAGTGGATCCGTTCCCAACAGCCGCAAAGGCCGGAAGCCCAACCAATGCCTCTAGGTGCCCACAGAAGGGGTCTGCAAAGAACGCACAATGGATGAATTGCTCGGGGATAATTGCTTACGCTTTTCCCCCCGGCTCACATACTCCACAATATAGTAAACAAGATAATACACAAACAATTGACATTGACTCTTATTGCACCAATACGGGCAAGGCAGACGAGATACCCCACCTCTTGAAAATGTTGATTCGACTGCCGGTGAAACTCCAAATTACTAACACAGCAACGGAGTCAAGTATTAAACCCAGACCCACACGAATGGAACTTGGCAGCATGGCTCCTGAAGTCAGAGAGTTTGGCCATTTATGGCTGAAAAGCCTAATACTAGACACTGCTACTACAATAAATGGGAGTGACTCATCATCTGATGTTCAAAATCAACCGTCAACCTGATTGACAGCCCTCCAGCACATATAGTCCCATATGTGCTATACGTACTGGACTAGTTTACAATTCCCTTTAAGTCCACCTTGCAGCATTAGTTAGATAGAGGACTTTCTATATAGCGTAGCAACTCGCATTGCATGAGCAATCAAGGCGCTAAGAAAAGCTTGAGATGTAGCAACATATTTAGACCAATTGTCCTGGGATCAAACCGAATTTTAAGCTACACCTAAAGGTAGAGTGGTCATGCGTTGTGTGCAGCAGGAGAGTTCCAAAGTATGTAGCAGATGGTGGACGTTTGCAGCAAACACTACCTTCCAACCTAGGGTCTCATGGGGGAAGGTTCATGCTGTTAAAGCTTTTAGGGAAGGGGGCACACACATATACCCACCAATCCTGCATCCTCCGCCTGGCTGTGATCTTAATACAGTTCTGTAAGCGTTCATGGGGTTCCCTTTTGAACCAATGCATAGAGCATCTCCAAAAGGTTGCATTCTTGATAGCCAGAACATCGATCAGAAGAATCAGTGAACTACAGGTTTTATAAGTCACATAACTGTTCGTAACTATTACTGTGGTTTAACTAGTACACCCATGGTTCCCACCGAAGTACATTTCAAAATTCAATGTCAATCAATCAATTGCGTTACCAGCTTCTTTCCGTAACGCGCAAAGCAGGGCAGAACAAGCGCATCACATGATAGGCGTAAGAAGAGCGGTCATGGTCTACCTTAGCAAACTCAAAGAAATTCGTAAACCAAATCATTTCTCTTTTGCTGCAGACATTGAAGAGGATATAGTCACCAAGACAACCATCTCCAGGTGGATTGCAAAGTGCATTCAACACGTAGCACATAAAACACTTCCATTTGCTCCGTGAGATCATTCCTTTTACGGCGCAGGCACTACGCTAGGTATATATGCTAGTGTAACCTTAGAAGACATTTGCAAAGCAGCATCCTGGAGCTCAGTTCACACATTCCCACAACATTATTGTGTTGCTACACAGGCGAGAGATCATTCTCAAGCGGGACAAGCTGTGCTTAAACATCTGTTTGCTACTGTCCCATCAGCCCAGCCTGCCGCCTTCCTCTGGTAATACTTGCTAATGTATCCAAAGCATGTGAATCGAAGCAGATTCACAAGCCTCATAAGACAAACGTTATTTACGCAGTAATCATTTGTATGTGGCTTGTATATGCATAGAATCACAAGCACCCGCCCTGCCTCCCCTTTTGGAAGCAACAGGACAATATAAATAATCAAAGGGGTTCCCTCAGTTTCATACAACATGTCAGAAAATGGAACAATCTGAGGACGCCGACGTGTGAAGGATCATGGGTTCCGGTACATGTAGGATAGAGATAGTGTGACAGGTAGGCACCTGTCAAAGCCCTGTTTTCGAAAAACGAGATGTAATACTCCGAACAAACCACTGATGGTGGCCTATGCAAAACATGTGACTCGAGTCGAAGCAGATACAAGCCATAGAAACACGATTTTGGGCAACTAATGATTGTCATATATGTGCTTTGTAACTAAAACAAGTTTCTATTTGCTTAAGCCAAATTTCTGATACATTCACTTTACACTTAGTATTTTTTCATGATGTCACTGTGGTCAGATATTATGCATGACGTTCTATGATGTCACCAGACCAAAAGTCATGCAACATCACTTCTGCTACCCTGGCATTTGGTAAACTGTACTCCCTGAAAGCATTCTGTTTTTTGGTAACACTATTTAGACTTTCATTTATTCAAGAAACAAAACCTTTGGGCTGATTTCTGACACTCCACACACCCTCCCATGACTTGTGACCTGGCTCCTCGACCACATCTACCCTAAGTCAGGGTAAGACCAAAGCCTGGTTAGCTGGAAAGGGATCTCTTTGGGTACCGTGCACCTCAACTTCAGTTATGGCCTACATTGAAGCAAAAATAACATGGTATCCCAATTCCCCAGGGCAGATCCAGCCACGGTTGAAGTAAAATGACAGGGCGTCCCAATTCCTCAAGGTAGATACAGCCATGGTTGAAGTAAAATAGCATGACGTACCAATTTCTCAAGGTAGATACAGCCATGGTTGAAGTAAAATAGCATGACATACTGTTAGGCAGAATTATATGCAGTACCCTTTGGAAACACCACACACAATTAAGACTACAAATGACAGTACAAATTCACCTTTGGTACAAGCCTGTACTACACATTAAAAGTGGTAGCGATGGCTGAGCATCCAGACTTATCTCAAGAGCAAGTGAGCAGTATCAAATAGTTACACAAAGGACAGCAATTACTATGATTCAGGCAAACACTGACTCAAGGTTTCTCACTAAAAGAATATACATTTATTTACACATCAGTTGTATAACATTTCACTAAAGTAAAGCAGTTTATAAATCACACTCTTAATACACCACACCACTCCCAAGCAAAAAGGCACTCCAGAAATTTAAAAGGTAGGGAAAGACAAAGTTAGGCAGAAATTGAGCAGCACCAACAGGTAAGTAAGCAGGGCAATCTAGAAAGAGGAACTACAGTTATGGAATCAAATCAAATAGGCTTAGGGCCAAAGTCAATAGGACAAAAGTCTTTTGCTCAAGATCACACAGTTCAGGGTAGTTTGTGGTTAAGTCTTTGCCAAGAGTTCCGGTTGAAGTTGGTCGGCAGAAAAGTTAGTTTAAAGAGTAGAGAAGGACAAGCCCTCAGATTGGAGAAAGGTTTCACACATCTTCACCGCAGCTGGACGAAACGAACAATCGGATTTGCACAGTACCTTTAAATGGAGAAGATGCTGTAGCTGAGGCAGACGTTCCTGGCAGTTCCTGCAGGCTCACAGTTCCTGAAGTGACTGTCGGACTGGCATGAAGTAGGAAGACTGGAGGGTCCTGCACTGTCCAGGGAAGAAACCAGCAGCGGAGCAAAGCAACAAATAAAAGGTGCGCTCCTTAAAACCCAAGTAGTGTCCGACCTTCCTGGCTATCTGGGCCACTGCAGCTCTGTACAGTGAATTCGACCAGAGGAGGGAGTCCTGGCTTGCAGTTTGGGGCAAACTGGTTGGTCCCACCAGCTCAGGGGAAGAAGATTCCGGGTGGGTCTTCTCTGTCGTTGGAGTTTGAGGATTCGGACCTGCAGCAGGGCTTCACCGGGCGGTTTAGTGGTGGTAGTGGTCCTCTTCCATCAGCTCCTCATCGGTTCTTTCGTTCCAGAGGCGACTCTGCCTTTCCAGACCCAGAGACCTTCTTTATATGCAGTTTTCCCCCATTCACACAGCCTGGCTGTCAATCACACAGCAGGGTGGCTGTCCTGGCCGGATAGTCACCTAGCCAATCAAAAAGGAGTGTGACTTTGGTTACCAAGGGAACCCATGGCAGAGGTCCTAAAACCCCTCCCTCACATCCTGCCTACCCAGACCTTCAGGCGCCTAAGGAGGGCTTCTGTGTAGAAGCCTGCAAAGAGACGGTGAACAAAGCAGCCAAACCTGGTTTGGCGCGCAGAGAAAAACACGAGAAAGACATTTTCAAAAAGAAATGGCGAATAAACCCAGCCAGAACCGTATAAAAACCAATATGTTCTAGCAGGTTTAAGTTCGAGGCTACCAAGATAGCCTAAAACAATACCAAGGTTATTTAAGATAACCGCGGTAGGAAAAATAGGGTAGTTACCACTGCCAACAGCCAAGTCTTGATGAAAAGGGAGCAAAACAATGCTCCAAGAGAAACAGACAAAAAGGCATAAGTATTAACCCATTCCAGTACTTCATGTAAGATGGTTTGTACTGGATCTGTGGATTTAAAAAGACTAATAAAGTCAATGGCAACTTTACATGTTCTCGGAGACAGTAGTCAGTCCCAGAAAATGGAGTCTGAGTTGGGAAGTCTAAAAGACAACCCTGTGTCACTACACAGTAAAAAGATGATGCCTGTGGAGTAGGTGAGGATCCACAGGCCATGAACCCAACAATGTTAAACACACACAGCAAAACACATGAAAGAGTGGAAAAATAGTCTCAAACTCTTACCAGGTGAAAAAATAAATCCTAGAAATCCAGCAAAGCTGCTGAGGGACTCAGTAGGTAAGGGAAATTAGCCATTCTTGAGAATTCTCCCTAACACGTACCAATTCCTCAAGGTAGACACAGCCATGGTTGAAGTAAAATAGCATGATGTCCCAATTCATCAAGTTAGACACAGCCATGGTTGAAGTAAAATAGCATGACGTACCAATTCCTCAAGGTAAATACAGCCACGGTTTATGGAAAATAGCATGACCCCCAATTCCTCAATGTAAATACAGCCATGGTTGAAGTAAAATAGCATGATGTCCCAATTCCACAAGGTAAATACAGCCATGGTAGATGTAAAATAGCATGACGTACCAATTCCTCAAGGTAGACACAGCCACGGTTGGTGTAAAATAGCTAGCATGACGTCCCAATTCCACAAGGTAGACACAGCCACGGTTGAAGTAAAATAGCATGACGTCCCAATTCCTCAAGGTAAATACAGCCATGGTTTATGGAAAATAGGATGACCCCCAATTCCTCAATGTAAATACAGCCATGGTAGATGTAAAATAGCATGACCCCCCAATTCCTGAAGGTAGACACAGCCATAGTTGATGTAAAATAGCATGACGTCCTAATTCCTCAATGTAAATACAGCCACGGTTGGAGTAAAATAGCATGACGTCCCAATTCCACAAGGTAAATACTGCCATGGTTGAAGTAAAATAGCATGACCCCCCAATTCCTGAAGGTAGACACAGCCATAGTTGATGTAAAATAGCATGACGTTCTAATTCCTCAAGGTAGATGCAGCCATGGTTGAAGTAAAATAGCATGACGTACCTATACCTCAAGGTAGACACAGCCATGGTTGAAGTAAAATAGCATGACGTACCAATTCCTCAAGGTAGATACAGCCACGGTTGAAGTAAAATCGCATGACGTACTAATTCCTCAAGGTAGATACAGCCACAGTTGAAGTAAAATACAATGACGTCCCAATTCCTTAAGGTAAGTACAGCCACAGTTGAAGTAAAATAGCATGACGTACCAATTCCTCATGGTAGATACAGCCATGGTTGAAGTAAAATAGCATGACGTCCCAATTCCTCAAGGTAGACGCAGCCATGGTTGAAGTGAAATGACAGGCATTCCAATTCCTCAAGGTAGATACAGCCACGGTTGAAGTAAAATGACGGGGCGTCCCAATTCCTCAAGGTAGATACATCTACGGTTGAAGTAAAATAGCATGACGTACCAATTTCTCAAGGTAGACACAGCCATGGTTGAAGTAAAATAGCATGACGTCCCAATTCCACAAGGTAAATAAAACCATGGTTGATGTAAAATAGCATGACGTACCAATTTCTCAAGGTAGACACACCCATGGTTGAAGTAAAATAGCATGACGTCCCAATTCCTCAAGGTAAATAGAGCCATGGTAGAAGTAAAATAGCATGACGTACCAATTCCTCAAGGTAGACACAGCCATGGTTGAAGTAAAATAGCATGACGTCCAAATTCCTCATGGTAGACACAGCCATGGTTGAAGTAAAATAGCATGACGTACCAATTCCTCAAGGTAGACACAGGCACGGTTGAAGTAAAATAACAAGGTGACTGTCTCAAGGGAGACACTGCCATGATCCAAAGCATATATAACAGTGTCCCACTCCCTCAAGGCAGATAATGTAATATTTGTAAGACAGCCTAGAGCTGCACTTGCTTAAGGCAAATACCATATGCCTGTTGCCTCTCAAAGTCCCTGAAGACACTGGCGATGATAGGTAGGGCCTGCATAACATGGTCCACAGTGGATTCTCCTTTGAGCAAGGCAAATGTGAGTGGCTCTGTTGAAGACTGATCTTCCTTAAGGCAGAGGAGATGGTAGACGGGGCCTGTAGAGCAAGCAGCCATGCTCCACAGTAGATTCTCCTTTGAGCAAGGCAAATGTGAGTGGCTCTGTTGAAGACTGATCTTCCTTAAGGCAGAGGAGATGGTAGACGGGGCCTGTAGAGCAAGCAGCCATGCTCCACAGTAGATTCTCCTTTGAGCAAGGCAAATGTGAGTGGCTCTGTTGAAGACTGATCTTCCTTAAGGCAGAGGAGATGGTAGACGGGGCCTGTAGAGCAAGCAGCCATGCTCCACAGTAGATTCTCCTTTGAGCAAGGCAAATGTGAGTGGCTCTGTTGAAGACTGATCTTCCTTAAGGCAGAGGAGATGGTAGACGGGGCCTGTAGAGCAAGCAGCCATGGTCCACAGTAGATTCTCATTTGTAACATGGAAAAACACACGTTGGCAATGGTTTTGTAAGTCGAAGTTACATTTTAGCTCCTCGAAATGCTGAACCGTTGCACGAGCAGCCAAGATATTGCATAAGAAGGCAACGACACATCTGGTGCAAGACTTACATTTGTCGTGGAGAAGGTGAACCAATTGGGCTCATAACTTGAGTAAATGTGTGCAGATGCTTGCTGTGGTAGAGTCCCCTAATGTAGGGTTCCCTGTATTTAAACCCCTCTCCCCCCCTCCCCGGTGGGTCTTGAATGTGAATGGTAGAAGTGGATAAACGAGGATCATGAGATGTTACCTGCAAATAAAGAAATGAACACGTCTGTGTACATATTTGCACGCCTGCGTACGCACATCGGAGGACCATTAACACCTTACTGTTGTCGTTATAGTATACTAAGTGCGTATGGGGGCACCGTGCATCCTACTTTCTTCACAGCAGGGCGTTTTAATTGGTGCATTCTCCACAATGAAAGGGGCGTGGCTCTTCCACGCACTTTCATCCCAGTGTTCCAGCACTGAGGATCCGCGTGCATCGTGCAGCTGTTGCGAGGTGGACCTGCGCATGCGCACTTCTGCACTCCTTCCTCTCGCCCCGCCCCGCCCCGCCCCGCAGTAGTGATGCTGATTGGCAGTTCATGCCAACAGCCTGTGCCTCAGCTTCCCTAAGGATTAGGGGGTGATAAGGAATTAGGAAGGCTTGGGGACAGGTGCTGGTCTTCTGGAAGTTCAGACTCAAAGTGCTGCTCTGTACCTGAATTAAAAAAACGACTAGTTGATTGGCTGGTTCGTCGAGAAGATATTTAACACTGCACCAAAAATCTTACTCGGGGTGGCGTTGAGTAGCGAGCCTATGACCTGCGTCCTATCCTGAGCCCCAGCGACTGGCAAGCATGGCTCCTCATCGTGTCACTTCTGGGACATTCTCAATGGCCCAGTCTCCCTTTGGCCACAGCTGGAAGCAGGATATGAGTAGCAACCCTTTGGTGAGTCTGCTCTTTATTCACACGTATTTAAGTGTCTCCCTAGCTCTGACGGATGTGTGGGGCAGTGCTCATTAATTCAGAAGTAAAAACCGGCACTGTTGTTTACGGACCGGCACACTACGGGTTTGCCTGCCGGAGCCGCTGTGCCCTACAGGGCAGACCCTACCGGACACATCGGCCACAGTAGGCAAGCCGTACCCGAACTACAAGCACTGTTTTTAACGGTGCCCGTGCTTCTGTGGTCCCACTCCCATGGAGTGCTATGGGACTCCATGGTAATGTCGATTAACAGAATTACTGGCGCCTGACTTCGTAATAACCTAGTGTCCCCGGGAAGTCAGGGGCCAGTATTTCTTTAAGGGTCTGGCGAAAACCCACCGGTATCACCGGCAGGGTTACCGTCGGACCCGTAATGAAGCACGTAGACAACTCGCTCTGCACCTATCCAGGACTCGCTCCACACCAAGGAGATCCCAAGGTGACGTTGACCGTCTCTGGTCTATAGACATTGGTTTCACATTGCTCAAATTTCAAGAGAACTGAAGTGTGAAATTGTGCACCAGGGAGAGGGAGGTTGGGTTTTTCTCAATTGGCTTGCATTGGAGTAAAGCCAATTTTAGTTGGGAGAAAGTAAAAAAAAAGTGTGAACAGTGAAAGCCTTTTGGGTGCAGGATTCGTGAGTCTCATTCCAAATTAGGGGGATTTGGCCATTATGACCAGCATGTTCACGCAAAGAGATTTGGTGACTCTTACTGTCATTTCAGATTGTGTTCCGGAACCTTGCAAGTCATCCCTACAACATCTATCCCCACGGCCTCACCAATGTCGGGGCTTTCAGACCACTGGGGTCCTTGAAAGGTAAGACTAGCAGACAGCAATGAGGATACAAGAGTATGACCCATGCCAACATATGCCAGGGACTGCAAGGGTGTCTCCACAATTGGGGGTAGAAGATAAGTGAATAGACCTTTGATGAAGATGTAGGGGTCTCGCCCTGTGAATGGATAGTTAGTTACCGGTATGTGGTGCTGAAAAGGTGCTGCCCTGTATGGAATGTGTGCCGTGGTGCTCTGTACGGGATGTGTCTGGTGCTCTCTGCAGATATGTGTGGGGGGGATTCCTGGAAGAGGATATCTGAACTGCTTCCATGCAATAATGTGTGGGATGCTTCCCTGCAGGAGATGTGTGGGGTGCTTTATTGGAGGGGATATGATATGATGTGGCATTTATAACGCGCCTGTACACAAGTGTGTCTAGGCATGACAAGACAAGGAGGGGGAAACAAAATGAGGACAAAATAACTATCTTATCTTACTAGGCCTTGTGCCATTCAGATCGCAGAAGTGCAGGGAAGAGGGAAGGAAAGAAGTGCCGGGGGGGGAGCAAGGGGAAGTGCAGTTAACTCACAAGTACAGCCAGCCGGTGGCTCATAAGTGCCGAGAGAAGGGACTGTAGGGTTGCAGATACAGACCATTAAGTTCTGGGGAGCCCAGAAGCATTGCGTGGAGCAGGCAAGGGGAGAATTTCTGGGGGGGCAAGGGGAAAGTGTAGCCATCGGGTGGCTCATAAGTGCAGAGAGAAGGGACTGTAGGGTTGCAGATACAGACCATTAAGTTCTGGGGAGCCCAGAGGCAGTGCGAGGGTAACTGGACATGTAGGAGCCTGGGCCTGAGTTCAGAGGAGCAGTCAGGTGTGTCAGCAGGGGGGAGGAAGAGAGAAGGTGAAAGCGAAAAGGAAGGTCTTGAGTTGCTTCCTGAACCGGAGGTGGTTCTGCTGAAGTTTGAGGGAGGCTGTTCCAGAAGGAGGCCCCAACCGAGAAGATAGATCTGCCACAACTCTCTGCTTGGAGAAGAGTCTGACCCTCAGTGAGTTGGAGGTAGATGAGCAGAGAGTTCGAGAAGGAAGATGTATTGGAAGAGAATGTTGGACATAGATCGGTCGCAGGCCCCATAAAGCCTTGTGGACGATGCAGAGCATCTTGAATTTGATCCTTGCTGCAACAGGGAGCCAGTGAAGATATTTCAGAACTGGAGAGATACGATCCCTGGGCTTGAGGCCAATGTCAAGTCTCGCAGTCCTGTTCTGGATAAGTTGTACAGGTCGAAGAGTAGAGGCAGGAAGATTTAGAAAGCGGCTGTTGCAATAGTCCAGCCTAAAGAGGACCAGAGCTCTGGAGACAGTGAGCTTCTGGGGGAATTGGAGAAAAGGAAGAATACCTCTGAGGAGGTGCAGCTGATAGTTTGACTTCTTAGAGACATCAGAGATGTGAGGAGAGAAGGAGGGGTGGAGTCGAAGTTGACACCAAGGTTCTTAGCCTGTATGAAGTGCTTCCCTCCAAGGAATTTATAGGGTTCCTCCGTACATGCAGGCAAGTGGTGCTAGGGAAGTGTGGGGTACTTTCCTGGAGAGAATGTGTGGGGTCGTTCATGGCTGGCGATGTCTGGGGTGCCTCGCTACAGGCAAAATGGGGGTGCATCCCTTCAGGGAATTGTTATAAAGTAGGTTCCAGGCACTTTAAGGTAACTTCATGTAAGTTTATGTCCAGGTTCTTAGTTGCAGATTCACATAAAGACATAAAGGACATTAGCTTAGACAAACACCGGCTCCCATCACCCAGGGCCAGCCAGCTGTGACTAGGCGTGTCACGGTATTAGTTTTTTGACGGTACAATAACCTTCTTGCCAAATGACGGTATATCATGGTTATCGCGGTATAGCAGGTGGAGCTAACTAATCTTAACAAATATTTTCTAAAAGGTCATAAATTGTCAGATTTATCATCACAAACAAAACTAGGCACCCAGTGCCAGAATTGGGCTTTTCAACATACTTTCCACTGAAATGCCACCCCTTGCTTCCACCAAACACACGTGTGGAGAGGAGATGAGGGGAGAGGGGGGGGAGCTCTGCTGCAACTGGTAAAGCAAACTGAATAGCTTTTCTTAAGTGGTCATTTAGGCTTTTAGCTCCCCCACTGGCTACTCGTGAAGATGAACATGTTGCCATCTTGATAACCTGCATGCCACAGATCAATGGAGGTTGATGGTAGTATACGCTTGTGCGCATACACACACGTACACGCACTCTCTTTACGTTACAGCCTTTAGTTTACTTGCTGGCGAAAAGGTGTTCAGTAATCACGGACATGTTACCCTTTGGTATGGCAGCAGGGAATACCCACAGAGACTACAGAGACTAATTATATGTAAATTCAATGATAGAATCAGGGAAATCCCCCATTGTCATATGTTTAGAAAACATTATCCATTATAAATATATAAACCCCAAAGCCGCCAACCCAAAGTAAACCCTCTTCCTTCTTGGCACTGTATTTATTCTTCCTATTGCTAACATATTGATTTTGTGACAGGCACGTGTGGTTTATGGAATGGCATTAAAAACTGCTCCAACTGAAACTACTTGGTAGACGGCACATCCAACAGTGCAAGACCAAGACTGTGCAGCACTTGCTTACTGCAGCCTTTCCAAATTAGATTGAAAAGCACACTTAACGGTATGAACGGTATACCGGTATAAACAATGTGACGGTTATTATTGTTCAGTTAAGTGGTTCACGGTATCTTTAACGGTATACCGTAATACCGTTACATCCCTAGCTGTAACTGCCACTACACAGAACACTCACCCAAAACATTCCATCATCCACTCATAAACATTCCAATGACATCACAAGCTACCTCACCTCAGACAGGCACAATACAACAGGAATGTATGCGTTACTTCCCTGCAGAAGATGTGTCAGTGCTTCACAAGGATGTTTCCCTGCAGGGGATGCATGCTGTGCTTCTCTGGATGTGATGGGAGGGGTGTTTCCCTGAGGGGGCCCATGAGGTGCTTTCTTGCAAGAGATGCGTGGGTTTCTTCCCTGAAGGGGATGCGTGGGATGCTTCCCTGCTGGGATTCGTGGGCTTCCTCATTGAAGGGAATGTGTAGGGTGCTTCCCTGCAGGGATTTGTGGGCTTCTTCGTTGAAGGGAATGTGTAGGGTGATTTCCTGCAGGGATTCATGGGCTTCCTCCCTGAAGATGATGTGTTGGGTGCTTCACTGAAGGTGAAGTGTGGGTAGCTTCCCTGCAGGGATTCGTGGGCTTCTTCATTGAAGGGAATGTGTAGGGTGCTTCCCTGCAGTGATTCGTGGGCTTCTTCGTTGAAGGGAATATGCAGAGTGCTTCCCTGCAGGGATTTGTGAGCATCTTCCCTGAAGATGATGTGTTGGGTGCATCACTGAAGGTGAAGTGTGGGTAGCTTCCCTGCAGGGATTCGTGGGCTTCCTCATTGAAGGGAATGTGTAGGGTGATTTCCTGCAGGGATTCGTGGGCTTCTTCGTTGAAGGGAATGTGTAGGGTGCTTCCCTGCAGGGATTCATGGGCTTCCTCCTTGATGGGAATGTGTAGGGTGCTTCCCTGCAGGGATTCGTGGGCTTCTTCGTTGAAGGGAATATGTAGAGTGCTTCCCTGCAGGGATTCTTGGGCATCTTCCCTGAAGATGATGTGTTGGGTGCATCACTGAAGGTGAAGTGTGGGTAGCTTCCCTGCAGGGATTCGTGGGCTTCCTCATTGAAGGGAATGTGTAGGGTGCTTCCCTGCAGGGATTCGTGGGCTTCTTTGTTGAAGGGAATGTGTAGGGTGCTTCCCTGCAGGGATTCGTGGGCTTCTTCGTTGAAGGGAATGTGTAGGGTGCTTCCCTGCAGGGATTCGTGGGCTTCTTCGTTGAAGGGAATGTGTAGGGTGCTTCCATGCAGGGATTCTTGGGCTTCCTCCCTGAAGATGATGTGTTGGGTGCTTCACTGAAGGTGATGTTTGGGGAGCTTCCTTGCAGGCATTCGTGGGCTTCTTCGTTGAAGGGAATGTGTAGAGTGCTTCCCTGCAGGGATTCTTGGGCATCTTCCCTGAAGATGATTTGTTAGGTGCATCACTGAAGGTGATGTTTGGGTAGCTTCCCTGCAGGCATTTGTGGGCTTCTTCGTTGAAGGGAATGTGTAGGGTGCTTCCCTGCAGGGATTTATGGGCTTCTTCATTAAGGGAATGTGTAGGGTGATTTCCTGCAGGGATTCTTGGGCGTCTTCCCTGAAGATGATGTGTTGGGTGCTTCACTGAAGGTGATGTTTGGGGAGCTTCCCTGCAGGCATTCGTGGGCTTCTTCGTTGAAGGGAATGTGTAGGGTGCTTCCCTGCAGGGATTCGTGGGCTTCTTCATTGAAGGGAATGTGTAGGGTGCTTCCCTGCAGGGATTCTTGGGCTTCCTCCCTGAAGATGATGTGTTGGGTGCTTCACTGAAGGTGAAGTGTGGGTAGCTTTCCTGAAGGGATTCGTGGGCTTCTTCATTGAAGGGAATGTGTAGGGTGCTTCCCTGCAGGGATTTGTGGGTATCTTCCCTGAAGATGATATGTTGGGTGCATCACTGAAGGTGATGTTTGGGATGCTTCCCTGCAGGCATTCGTGGGCTTCTTCATTGAAGGGAATGTGTAGGGTGCTTCCCTGCAGGGATTTGTGGGCATCTTCCCTGAAGATGATGTGTTGGGTGCATCACTGAAGGTGATGTTTGGGATGCTTCCCTGCAGGCATTCGTGGGCTTCTTCGTTGAAGGGAATATGTAGAGTGCTTCCCTGCAGGGATTCGTGGGCTTCTTCGTTGAAGGGAATGTGTAGGGTGCTTCCCTGCAGGGATTTGTGGACTTCTTCATTGAAGGGAATGTGTAGGGTTCTTCCATGCAGGGATTATTGGGCTTCCTCCTGGAAGGTGATGTGTTGGGTGCTTCACTGAAGGTGATGTTTGGGCTGCTTCCTCGAAGTACATGTGTGGTATTCTCCCCTGAAGTGGGTGTGATGAGTGCTTCCCTGAATTGGGTGTGTGGGATGCTTCCCTGAAGGGGATGTGTGGGATGCTTCAATGGGGGGTGAAGGGGTGGTTCCATTAACATATGTGTTCAGTGCATTAATGTATCTATCTCTGAAATGGATGAGAATACATTCCCAAATACATTAATATAAAGTTGTCTCCCCTGCTCTGAACCTTTGGCTGCAATGGATCATTTCTCAAGGAAGATGGACTGATTGGCTGCATGCGGTTTATTTATGAACCAGCATTAGTCTTATAGGTCATCCCTGGCAGTCCTTTCCTTAGCGAGGCCCTCCCATAGGAGCATATTGGGGCGCTAGCATAGCATGAAAGCCTCAGCTCTAAGCAGTGAGTGCGATGGCTCTGCCCCTCCCTATGCTCCGCCCATTCATTTCCGGTCACATTTCCGGTCAGTCTTCTGTCCTGTTGCCAGAAGGATGTGTATGGCTTCCACTGAGTTTATTTTAATGTAATTTCCTATCCCTCCCACCCTGCCAGCTTTAAGGTTCTTCTCTTGACTTCTTTTTCTCCACTCATCCTCCCGAGTTACCTTTCCTTCTGCTGACAATCCTTTTTTATTCTTCACTCATATTCCTCCTTTCTCATCTTGCTGTCTCCGTTTCTCCTTTGTCTTTTTGATGCATCTTCCTTCTCGACTACCGCTCACCATTCCCTTCCCCCTCTCCATTTGTATTCTTATTTTTTTCTTTTTTCCGCTGCCGTCATCCATGTTAGGTTCTCTTCAGCCTTATTTTCCTTTTGTTCCATCTCCAAAATTACCTCAACTCTGGCTCGCTCCCTCGTGGCAACCTACACAGAGCTACTGCGCGAATCGGAAAGTGCGTTCAGAAAATCCCACCCGTCTACTGATCCCGCTGCTCTTTGCATGCCTGCTACGGTCAGGATCACATGCATAACGCCTTTATTAGCAAGTCCTCGTGCATGTTCACACCCCATCCCTGTCTATCATTCCTGCTTCCAAATAGTCTTCTGTCTTCTCGCCCTCCGGATCCTTCACTGAATTCACTCTCTGCTTTTGGTTTGGATTTTTACTTCAGTTTTAACAGACTCTCTCTGTTCTTCTTCATTCTCAACTCCTCCTTCTCTCTTTTCTCCTAGTTCCTTCCTTTCATCATCCCTTTCTAATTTTACTCCTCCCTCTGAAAGGTCAGTTCTGTTGTGCCAACAGGTGAAGCTCAGCCCCGCTCAATCAGTTCCCCTTTCCTCTACTCTCATACCCTTCACTTAGCCTCCCTTTCATCCTTGTTCAACCACCCTTTCATTGCCTCGCTCGCTACTGGGATCTTTCTAAACAAAGTTATTTCTAGACAATTTACTCATGGTTTTTTTAAAGATTGTATTGAAAGCCCTCATCTTATGTGACGCGTAGACAAGCAAATCAATTCCCTGGTAAATATACCTTTTGAGCTGGATTATTCTTGCAGGGTTTTCTCTTAACCATCAGGACAATGATCCTGTTTCAAATCCCTTTTGCTAGGTTTTGGACTACACATTCCATCTGTCCTAGCCATCATAGTCAATGAGGAGGGATCATGGGAGTCGTAGTGCAAAAACCTCTGGAGAGATACAGGTTGCATACCCCAGTGCAAGGGGAATAGATGCCCTGCAAGCAGACTCGGCTTAGGAACTGTATGCAGGTTTTATGAGACAAAAGGTCATTTAAAGTAACTAACCTTCCTAATTAGCCACACTTTCAGGAAGTTTTTGTTAAAGTCACAAAATTGGCTTCCATTGATTTTGAGGTAAAAAAACTTCCATAAAATAAATGTTCAAAGAGTTCCTCATTTTTATAGAGATAAACCTAAAGACGTTCGACGGTCTTCCAAAGGTTTTGTTTCCTTTGATGGGCCACAGAAGCTTTCTTTTCCCATTGGCGAGTTCAGATAATTTCTTCTCCTAAGGCATTGATGCTTCCACAGTCAGAGCAGAAACTTTGTGGCTAGCCAACCAAATATCATTCCAATTGAGGCTTGAGCTTCTTAATTAGCATTTTTAGACAATGGCCTTTAATGCTTTGCTTGTAATAATAAACTAATTTAAAGATCATAAAGAAATTTTAAAAAGCCTGAAAGTATGGTTTTAAGCTCGGTTTGACAACAAGCCGGGGCTTGCTCCCAATTTTCATATCCCATTGTTCCAGAGTGTGTCAGTTCTCAATTCTCACGTTACACCTTTTTGGAAGAGGAGGGCAACCTTTCTCTAGGAGATATCGCCACACTTGCCAGGATGCGTTCCTGCACTGCTTTCACCCGCTTCTTGCCCCCTCCTCCAGGCCTATCATTGAACTGCAAAGAAATTCTCCTCGTTATATGATTCCAATTAATGCTTTGTGCCAAGCCAATTTTGATGGTCAGATCTGATCCATTATTAGAGCCGGGCTTTAGGACACGTGCTCTGGACTGAATTGAGACATTCCTGAAAGACTGAAACCCGTAAATTACAATTGATCCCTTTTTATCTGAATCCAAAACATATTTCTTTTGTGGTTCAACAAGGTTCCTCTCTCCACCCTCTCTTCTCATCACCGTCTGCCATTCTTCATCAGATCCTTGAATCTAGTTTGTGGCCACTACGCCGATGCACCCAGTAACCCAGACACCTTTCACCTGTAATCCCTGACTAATTCTTCTCTGTCGCTCACCTCTGACACCCAAGATAAAAACCTGGGCATGGTCATGGATGCTGACCTGTCCCTAGATTCCCAGAACATGGAAGTGGGCAAAAATGTTTCCTGGCATTTGGAAACTCTCAGAAGAATTCTCCCTTTCCTTATACAGTGATCATCGCCATTGTGTTCCCTAGACTGGATTATGTGAAGAGTCTATCTTTAGGCTCCATGATTCCTGAGGGATCATCGCCATTGTGCTCCCTAGACTGGATTACATGAAGAGTCTATCTTTAGGCTTCATGATTCCTGAGGGATCATCGCCATTGTGCTCCCTAGACTGGATTACGTGAAGAGTCTATCTTTAGGTTTCATGATTCCTGAGGGATCATCACCATTGTGCTCCTTAGACTGGATTACGTGAAGAGTCTATCTTTAGGCTCCATGATTCCTGAGGGATCATCGCCATTGTGCTCCCTAGACTGGATTACGTGAAGAGTCTATCTATAGGCTTCATGATTCCTTAGGGATCATCGCCATTGTGCTCCTTAGACTGGATTATGTGAAGAGTCTATCTTTAGGCTCCATGATTCCTGAGGGATCATCGCCATTGTGCTCCCTAGACTGGATTACGTGAAGAGTCTATCCTTGGGCTCCACGATTCCTGAAAGTGGGATCACCTCTCCACTGCCCTATATCTGTACGCTGGCTTACAGTGGGTCGTAGGATAACCTTTACGTCCACCTTCACCCAATGCTTTGTAATCTAAACTGCACAAACACATTCACTCCTTCACCCATTCATCTTCCAGCCAGTTGGCACTGGTAGGTTTGAAGGCCGCTAGGTTTATGTTTTATGAATGTTGTCTGCATTTCTATTGTTTTATGTAATTTTGTGAGTTTTGTTTGCATGGCGCCTTGCAACTGGTCTGGGCTGGTGATAATTATGTGCTTTATGAATATGTGTCCTACTACTATTTCTACTAATAGTGTGTTCTCTTTCTATAAAGAGCGTATGTGGAACGACTTTCACAGTGGTATCTCCTCAGCTCTGGAATCCCCTTCCGAATGCAAATAGAACCATCCCAACTTATGCAGCTTTTAAAAATGCTATAGGCACATGGCTGGTTCCTTACTAGTGACACCTTACCATCATAGAGGCATACTCACTGGTTCTCTCTGACTCCAAGCCCTGAGCATCGAGGTTAGCAGAGACCAAGGCCTGAGTTTCCAGGATAATGCCCCATAGCTGGATCTACAGGGATTTGTGAGGCCTCTGCTAAGACTTGTCCATTGTCCTACATTGTCCCATCATGTGTGAAAGCCATGTTTAGTATCTTATGAACGGCCACCTATTTAATTGTACTGTTTATGTTGCATGTTATAAGAAACCCAGTCCTCGACCAAAACCATGAGCTTTGTCCTCTCTGACTTCGCTCTATGGGATATTGCTCGGCCTGACGTTCGTGCTCTGTTCTGCCAGGAGAACAGTGCACAGGCTTTTGCATTATAAACCACTTAGCAAGCCTCTGAGTCCTTCAATAGAGGACCCTCGCTAGAGAACCTCAAAGACAGCAAGGCATTATACCTGGAAGATACCCCCTCCTAGAGTATTTGACCCTTAATGGAATATTACCCATGGTGTATCTACCTGCCCGGCAACATCTTGCACCCACTGTCCGCATACCTCTCGGTTAATCTCTCACGTTGAGAAGAATTCTTCTTATGCATACCCTCGCGCTATGGCACCCCCAAGAAGCTTATCATTCTATTGCTCTATATTCAGCGAGGAGTTTTGAGGGACAGGGAAGGAATTTAGCCACTGTGAGAACCCCTTTATTTCACAGCAAATGTTATTGTTCAATCCCAGACCCAAGCATATGGATCTGCAGATGTGGCAATCTGGGGACGGCCCCCATCCCAGACCCCAGCATATGGATATGCAGATGTGGCAATCTGGGGGACGGCCCCCATCCCAGACCCCAGCATATGGATAATGAGATGTGGCAATCTGGGGGACGGCCCCCATCCCAGACCCAAGCATATGGATATGCAGATGTGGCAAATCTGGGGGACGGCCCACACTCAGTATTTCTCTTTGCCATCTTTACTCGACCTCATTCAACCTTCACAGCTTCCACTCCAGGTTCAGACACTGCTGACAGCCGGCTGGACGATCTCTTCTTCTTCCGGCTGGGGCCTGACAGGTTACGGTAATACCTAGCAGGCAAACAAGCCTCCTTATTTTAATGGTGAGCCTAAGCACATTTCAAGGCCATCATACAACCATTCACAGACTCATTTCAGTACATCTTTGTAGAGTGCTGGAATCACACAGGTTATACACTCGTCCATGGGGACCTTGCGTGCAAGACCTTTTTCTGATCGACGCTTTGCTGTGATGGCTCTACACCAGGTGTGTGCAACCTTTGGCTGTCCAGATGTTTAGGACTACAACTCCCTTCAGCCCTAGTAAGCATAGTTAATGATGAGGGATTATGGGATTTGTGGTTATAAACATGACCTCCACCCCTACCTATTATCCCCTCTCTTGACCTAACCTCTTTCTTAGGCTCACTTAAGTCTGCTCCTCTGAAGCACCTTTGCACTCCACGTCAGACTATGGTCGGCGTACCCCTTACAAGGGCACAGTGTCCCTCTTTCTGGACAAGCCTTTGGGGTGTTTGACCACTATGGTGGAGACTGTCAGAGTATAACAAACTCTTAACACTAAACCATTCTTTGTCCATCTCGCCTCTCTCGGTATCTCCTACACCAACTATGCGATGGTACCCAAATCCTCATCCCCCTCTTGGGCAACTATGAACAAGACTCACGCACTATCAATGAAATCTATGGCAGTATTCAAGCTTGGATGGCTGCACACTATCGTTGTCTTAATGATGACAGAACATAAATCTTGATAGTTGGCCCCCCTCTTGTTTAGCCAAACTTGACCCAGCCTTTGGATCCTTCACCATTGATGCCTTCACCATCCCAGTCTTCTCATCTGTCAGAACTCTGGGTCTCCACTTGAACTCGAGCCTCAGCATGACCCTACATGTCAATGCGATCTCCTCCTCAGCAGCCCACATCACTAAACTCTTGAATACAACTACACCTTTCCTTTCCTTTCCTCACAAGATAGCCTGACTATAGCTAGAGTAGTAATTGGCTCCCGGCCTGATGACAGTAACTACCTTCTCACCGGCACTTCGGAGTGCAACCTTAACATGCTCCAGACCATCCAGAACAATGCCATCCGGGCTGCGACCAACTAACCAAATGAGACCATGGGTGTCATTACAAGTTGGCTGGTAAGGGATACCGGGCACCGGTAAGGAGACTGGTGCCGGTAATCCCTTACCACCCAATTCCGAGGTCCCTTAGCAGGAACGGTAAAGGATGTGTGGTCTGACCACACATCCTTTACGGGTCCCGCTAAGGGACCAGGGCGCTAATAACTGGCCTGCTATTCGCGAGCCCGTTATTAGCAACCTCAGCATTCCCATTTGAGCCCTACGGGGTCAAATGGGAATGGGGAATGGTTGGTTCAATGGGGATTTACCGATCCCTCCAGGGTCGGAATGTACCGGGTAGTCCCCATTGAACCAGACCAGTGCCGGACCCGGTATTGGAGGCAGCCATGGCGCAAATAGCGCCATGGCTACCTCCAATCTCGGAATGAGGCCCCATGTCTCAGCTCAGAGTAAAGCTGTACACTGGTTACCAGTCAGAGAACCTATGAACTTTAAAATTTCTCTCCATCAACCTTCAATGGGCCTCATGAGTCCGGCGGTAACCGTGCCTGAAATTCCGGCAGGTTACCGCCAGATTCGTATTACCATTCGCCTCCGTGATTCCCGGAAATTACCGGGGCATTACGACCCCGGTGACCCGGGAATTTTGGAGACGGAATTTGGTAAATCTTGTGATGGTGCCGGTGTTTCCACGTCCGCCAGCAGGCGGGTGGTGTTAAACCCGCCAGGTCAGACCTGGCGGGAATGACACTTTTGCCTGCAGTACTCGAGATCACCCGGTATGGAAACAACGGTGGCGGCGGATTTACCGCCACCGTTATTTCCATACTGGGTGACTCATAATGAGGGCCAATGTCTCTCTAATTCTGCGTCGCCCTACCTCTTACTGAGAATCTACAAGAGCAGCTCCTTCAGACCCACAAGACCAATATACAGCCACAGACTGACCACCCTAGGCTTCAGACGCACCAGAGCCAGGGGTTCCAGCTCCTCAGTCATTGCCGCCTGCTTGTGGAACGACCCGCCTCCCCATGACCATTCAGGAAACAGCTAAAACCAGTGTATTCCATTGACAATTTTATTTATTTATTTATTTGCATTCTTAAAGTGCACAGCTGCCCTCGGGCATCATGGCGCTGTTACAAGAAAATTTACTTGGCATAGGTGAATATAACAAGACAATGGGAACATGGGTACACACATAGCTAAAGTTCCGAGGTTACATGGGAACAGTGAGCATATGTACAGTTGTAAATTATAGCCATTATTCACATTTCAGTGGTGTTTTAAATAGGATTCACTTAAATAAGGTGGTTTTCAGTGCCTTTCTGAAGGCCATGAGGGATGTTTCTGCTCTCAGTTTGAGAGGTAAAGTGTTCCAAGATTTTGGAGCTAGAACTTCGAAGCTCGAACCGCCAGCTTTTGCTCTGTTGAAGTTGGGGACTGAGAGTTGGTTTGCGTACAGGTCCCTTTTGGGTCTGAGTGTCTGGACTGGTTGTATACGCTCAGTAAGGTAGCTAGGGGCAGCTTGGGATATGCATCTGTGGGTAATGATGAGAGTCTTGAACTGGATGCGTTCTTTGACTGGGAGCCAGTGGGCATTTTGACTTGCTGGGGAGATGTGTTTCCTCCTAGGAATAATGAGGGCTGCTCTCAAGGCATTGTTCTGTGTGATTTGAAGTCTATTTATGTTTTTCGCAGAAGTGCCTAGTAGGATGATGTTGCAATAATCCAGTTTGGCACCTATGGTGGCCCTAGCGATGTTGAGGCAGTTTACAGTGGATAGGTGAGGCTTTACTACATTGATTATCTTAGTTGTTAGTGCTGCTGAGGAGGAGATGTGACCAACATGTCTGTCCATGGACAGGGTTGAATCTAAGTATACTCCCAGAGTTTTTACAGAAGAGGAGACTAAGATTACAGAGTTCTCAATTAAGAAGTTACTGTATTTGTTGTCTAGTTTACTGAGGGATTCTTTTGGTCCCACCAGTCGGATCTCTGTCTTGTCTCCATTGAGACAGAGGCCATTGGCTGCCATCCTGGCCTGGATGATAGCATATGTGTTTTGTAGCGTTTTTAAGTCTTGCTCGTAATCACCGGATAATGGGAGAAGAATTTGTGTATCGTCGGCATAATTGGTGAATGTTATGCCAAATTCTTCTAGGTTGTTGAATAGAGGGAGTGTGAATAGGTTGTATAGTGTGGGGAAGGTGCAGGAACCTTGTGGTACTCCGCAGTTAATAGGGGAGCGAGTGGCTGACGCTTGGTCTGAGTAGACCCTCATAGCTCTGCCCTCCAGGAAGGATGAGATCCAAGTTGTGGCCTCTGAAGAGAAGTGAGCCGTATTGGTGAGGTGTGTCTTTAGGATTTTATGGTAGACTATGTCGAACGCAGCCGACAGGTCAAGGAGTAGGAGGATGGCACATTTGCCTTTATCCATATTTCTTAGGAGTTGTTTTTTTAGGTCGAGTAGTGCTGACTCTGTGCCATGGCGTGGACGAAAATCGGACTGTCTCTTGCCTAGGATGTTGTGTAGGTCGAGGTAGGCTTGTATCTGTAGATAAGCAGCCCTGTCCAGGATTTTCAGCCAGAATGGCACTGTTGTGATTGGCCTGTAGTTGTTAGGTGAGTCTGGGTCTAGGGTGGGCTTTTTTAGCAGTGGACGAGCCCAGGCTTCCTTGAGAGAGGAGGGTACTGAGCCAGTGGCAAATGATGTGTTGATAAAGGTTGCAATGAACGGCGCTAGGGACTCGGCGCAGTCTTTGATTATGTTTGCTGGACAGATTTCTCCTTTGCAGAGTGAGGGTTTAAATTGTTTCATAATGAGTAGGACCTCAGGAGTGGTTACATTTCTGAAGGTAAATGGCGGAGGTGGGTTGCTATCATGTTGGATAGGGAGCTTAGTGTTAGCTAGGGTCCGTGTTTTGTGGGGAGATTTGGATAGATTGTCAAGGTTGGCTTTGATTTTCTTTTGGAGTAGGTCTATTTTGTCAAGCAGAGCCTTCTGAATGTCATTACACCATTTCTCGTCTTTGACCGTTTGATGTATGGACGTGGGAGGTATAACTAGCTCATTGAAGATAGCAAATAGTTCTTTTGAGTGTGATTGGGCATTGTCGATTCTAGTATTGTATGTAGCAGCTTTGGCTTTGGCTATGGCGTTTTTGTATTGTTTAGCAGTAGTTAGGTATGAGTCACGCAGAGGGGCAGAGGGGCAGGATTGCCCTTTTTTAAGAGCGTGTCTTTTGAGTGTTTTTAAGTCTCGTAGATCTTGGTTGTACCACGAGTTGGCGTGGAAGAGTTTTTTAGCTTTTTTGGTCTGTAATGGGGCAATTGTGTCGATGACTTCTTTAATAGTGGTGTTGTAAAGTTCGACTAGTTCTTTAGGGTTATTAGAGGTGGGTGATGCTAATGCTGAGACTTCTAGGAGTGGGAAAATTCTCTCTTTAGTGAGTATTTTTTGGGATCTGGCTAGGGCAGCTGGCATGGGGAGGTTTTGAGTGATTGCTGCATTTGTTGGGATGTAGAAGTGGGTATACACGCATTTCACCGCCGTATTTTTAATCGCGTGTTTTTTCATCGCCATTTTTATTTGGAAAAAAAACTTGTTTTTGTTTTTTTTTTGGGGGGGTTAAAAAATTCAATATATGGTTGTGGGTGTAAGGGAATAAAAAAAATTAAAAAAGGGGGCTTGGGGGGGGGGGGGGGTAACTCCCCCAAAATAAAAAAAAATACAAAAACGAGATTTTCGAGAAAAAAAAACAGCGATGAAAAAACCTGCGATGAAAAATACTGCAGCGAAATAACGTAGAACCGTAGAAGTGGATGAGATGGTGATCGGTCCAAGGTTGTGGGGTGTTTGAGCTGACATCTACCCTACAGTTGTGGTCGACTAACCAGTCTAATATGCAGCCTTTAGTGTGAGTGGCAGAGTCAACTCTCTGGATGAATTGTAAGTCCAGAAGGGGTTTAGCAAAGGTTTTGCTGTGTTTGTCTTTTGTGTCATTGAATCCGAGATTCAGGTCTCCTAGGAGTATGGCTTTAGTATTTGGTTTGAGGTTGTTACATATGAGGTGTAGGATGTCGGCTTGGAAGTTCAGGAGTGGGCCTGGAGGCCGGTAGATAAGGTGCATTGCCATGGTGTCGTTAGGTGTGAAGGAGATTTTTACTGATAGGGCATCGAAGTTCTCAGATGTGATGGATTTCATTTGTCTGGCCTTCAGTGTTTCTTTGACTATTAGGGCCACACCTCCGTCTTTGTGTGTTGGTCTATCCTGACGGAGGATGATGTAACCGGGGGGAAGGGACTGGCATAGGGCTGGTCCAGAAGCTTCATGAAGCCAAGTTTCTGTAATGGGTAGAGCATCTAGCTTGAGGTCGTAGATTAAGTCATGTATTTCTTTGGCATGGGCTTGTAATGACCTGGCATTAATGAGAGCAAGTTGGATTTGGGACGGTTCATGTGTGCTAGGTTTGGCGGTGTTGGTGTGATGTTTGGCGGTGGGATGCTGGGGTTTCGAGGTGGGAGTGATTGTAGTAGGTGGGAGGAGTGTCTGCAGTGTGGGTTTGTGAGTTTTGGTGTGTGCTGTGATTGTGCGGGCTCCTATGTTGGTGTGTGAGATGTGACTCTGGCAGTAGATTTAGGCTTAGGGACAGCATCAGTGGGAGGGGTGGCTGTGGGGAGGTGGTTTTGGAGTTTATATGTGATTAAGGCTGGTAGGAACGGAGTTGGAGAAATGGAGTCCGAGCATGGAAGCCTGTTGGAGTGGTGGGTGGCCATGTTTGGTATAGTGGATGTGGCCTGGGGGTAGGGGCGAAGGGCGCATATATCCTAAAATGGGCAAATTCGACTTAGGCTAGGAGCATACACAATGGGCAAATTCGACTTAGGCTAGGCGCATACACAATGGGCAAATTCGACTTAGGCTAGGCGCAAACACAATGGGCAAATTCGACTTAGGCTAGGCGCATACACAATGGGCAAATTCGATTTAGGCTAGGCGCATACAGGATTGATGCATTGGCGTGAATGAATTAACGGTAGTATGCCCTAAGCAGGTTCAGCAATAAATAGTAAGTAATTACACTATTACAGTAAGGATAGCATGGTGATTCAAGTTAGGAATGCAATGTGTGCAGTAAAATACATTGACTTAAGTGCTATTAGCAACAGGCTAGTTTAAATGCAACAATACTAGTGACACCATGCTAGTGACAACAGTCTAGATCAGATGCAACATGGCTAGTGGGTCAATGCTAGTGACAACAGGCTAGATCAGATGCAACATGGCTAGTGGGTCAATGCTAGTGACAACAGGCTAGATCAGATGCAACAATGCTAGTGACAACAGTCTAGATCAGATGCAACAAGGCTAGTGGGTCAATGCTAGTGACAACAGGCTAGATCAAATGCAACAATGCTAGTGACAACAGTCTAGATCAGATGCAACATGGCTAGCGCGTCATTTGCAGGGTACAATAGACTAGTTAATGCATGAGGGTGATCTCTGAGGACCAGTTGCTGCCAGGGTGGGCATAATACAAGCCAGAACAGTTTGGTTAGCAGATGGGCACTGGGGTGGGGGCCTGAGCATGAGAGCACTATTCTTAACACATATGGCGTGGTCTAACAGGCAGGTAGGAGCTTCTAGATAGTTAGTATTGGAGCAGGGTAGTGTAGGTACAGCAGAACTACCAGTGACATTTGAAAGTCCGTGCACAATAGGACGTCTAGCTATAAGGCAGTAGGTGTTAGGACAGGTTCGACTGACACGCGTCTCATTCCTTTTGTGGGTGACCAAGGTGACCGGATGCGCCGATGCTGTGGCTGAAGGTCTGGTGTGTTGAAGGCAGCATTTTTGGCCCTGGGCCCGGGCAGTTTGGGACAGGCACGGACAGGCTTGTGCCTTAAGTAGGTGTCTTATGTGGGGGTGCCGGCTAGCGCCTTCCGGTGGTCCTCGACACTGAAAATAGGCATAGGGCTCCAATCCGAATGCTGCTGCTGTTGCTAGGCAAGGCGGATGCTGTGTGTGCAGGCGGCCATTTTGGGGCTCTCCTCGTGTGGGGGTGCACAGGGAAGCTGTGACGAATGGCAGAGGAGCAGCCTGTTGGCAAAAAGAATTGTGGGCTCTTGGAGAGGGGAGCGGGGCGGTGAGGATCGTTCTCACGGGCCTGCTTACCCTGATGGCGGCGGGGTCTGCTCTGTAATGACAATGAACCGCTCATGTAATGAATAAACCATCCCCTCCAGTTGCTCTCCCCCTCTTCCTCCTACCCCCTTCCCGCCCCCTCCCATCTGTTTATTCAACCAGCGCCTTCATGCCTGTAGGTTTTGTGCACTCCATAAATGTAAAATAAATAAATAAATGTAATGAGTGTGAAAAGAGCACTGACCTGATGGGAGCCGGATGGGGGTGGGCGGAGCTAAGGATTGCCCGAGCTACCAATCCCAGACTTGTGCGTTCTATTTTTGTGATAGGGTAGTTGCTACAATAGCATCCACTAGGAGACCATCCCAATAGTGTGACTCAGGAGGCTGAACGATTAAGAGTACAGGTGTCACTAGGGTGTGTACCCACCTCCCATGCAACAGTTGCAGTCGGTAGAGAGGGAATGAAAGCGAAAAACAGTCACTCGGCCTGAAAACAGATGCAGCAAGAGAGCAGAGAGTGTGACGGTAGGTATGCCAGCTCTCACAGAAGAGGGTGGGCCAATGTTAATCTCTGGAAATGTCCCAGCATGAAAGTGCCTCTAAATTGATGCTTGAACAGAAGATTAGCCTATCACATGCAAGACTGGCATGTGGCTACCTCTTTGCCAGCCTAGTCTGGCCTTTTGGCACCCGCCTGTGGGGGCATCTCTGAATTCCTATATAGACCACTCACGCTCTGATCAAGTACTGAGCAATGGCCTAGTAGGAGGAACCTGAGTTAGAATAGAAGTTTTGGTTGAAAGAGGGGTTCCCCCATTTAACTCTGGCTCTCATTTTAACACATGCAATTTCCTCTTTTGAATGGAGCAGCAGGCTGTTACCTATTTTGGGACATACTTTCCCCCAGGCGACTATACCGATATAGTGAATCTAATATTTGTTTTCACTTTTGGTAGATGCAGATGTGAAAGACTTGGCCATTGAGCCAGGGAAGACATTCACATACACCTGGCGGGTGACTCCGGATGATGGGCCGACTCCGTCCGATGCACGCTGCCTGACCCGGTTCTACTACAGCTCAGTTGATCCCGTGCGGGACATGGCTTCGGGCCTTATCGGGCCCCTGGTGATATGCAACAAAGAGACACTGGACCAGCGGGGAAATGAGGTGAGTCCTGTTTGCTATTACTGTCCACTTAACACAACAGAAGAGCAATATGGGGAGGAGAGCGGTTTTTAGTGGTACGTATACATGTATGTATGCATTCATGGGATTTATAAGGCACTTAATTATCTGGGAAACAACACAGCGCTATACATAGGGGTTACAAATAGTGTGCATGGGGATCTGGGGTGGGAAATTGGGGCACTCTGGAGAGGAAGAAGTAGCATTACATCGAGCAATCACCAATTTGCAAAAGTGTAGTATGGATGGGCCAGTACCTATCCTGGTACCTTGTTCCATGGACAGGGTGCATAGCAGAAGAAGGACTTTTCCTGTTTTGTTCCCACTTGCAGTTCTTTGTTGTCAATGTCGTGGCTTCTGGCAGTGCACTGGCCTTCAGAGCTGGAGAGTTTCTCGGCCAGGCAGAGTGGTGTTTTTGGTCATGACTCCTTTGTAGGTGATGCAGGCTGTCTTGAAAATGATGAGTGCTTGAAGGCGGTCACCAGTACAGCCTTGAGGATGTGCTTTAATTGTCTTAGTCCTGGGTTGAGGGGTGCTGTAGCATGCTGGACAAAGTTTAGAGGGCCAATGTAGCATGTTGGACGTCTGCGAGTAGGGCATTGCCATTGTCCAGTTGAGAGATGACCACTGATACCACAACTGTTCTGAGACTTGGTACAGGGATGAAAGGCTGGTCTTTGTGGCGGAGCGTAAGTTGGTACCTTGCTGTTTGGGTCCACTTGGTGCTGTCTGTTTTGAAAGAGAAGTGACATCAATGCTAAAGCTGAGAGATTTTGCAACTAGTGAGTTAAGGCGTGAATCCTTCGAACTTCATCTGTGACCCCCATTTTAGGATTTGCGCATACTTGGTTGGTCTCATAGGAGAATTAATTTAGTCTTTGTTGGGTTGAGCTTCAGGCAGGTGCTTGACCTCCAGGCTGGGATGAGGGACAGACAGTGCTTGAGTTGATGGATGCTGATGCAATTGATCTTTAGGTAAAGCTGCGTTTCGTCTGCGTATTGCTGCGTATGATATTGGTGTTGGCAAGGAGTTCCCCCAACAGGTTCTATGTAGAGGTCTAAGATGATAGAGGATTGGATGGACCCTTGTGGCAATCCCGAGCTACTGGTTGGTGCAGAGATCTTCTGGGCACATCTGGAGGACTTGGTCTCTGTTGAAGAGGTAGGATGCAAACGGTTTCAGGAACGTTCCATCGATGCCCAGTCGCGGTCATCATTATGACAGGTGACCAAAGAGGTGGCAAAGTGCAAAGTCAATGATTCCCCTTAATGTTGTGCCTCTTCGAATACCCGTCATGTGGTAGAGAAGAGTACCTTCACTGGCTATGACTCTTCTTTTATCACTGACAGCTTCTGCTTTCACCTTCCAACAAAACTTGCAAAAAACAAAGAACACACAAAGTCATTCAGTCTGTTCACAAAACCAGATTTCTCAATATGCCCCCATCTAATAAGATGATTCTGGTTCCCCAACCTATACCCTATCACAGATGCCACCTTTGCCACGGCCAAAACAAAGCCACCCAACTCACCGGTTGACCCTGTAACTCCATCACTTCGCAATGCCCCTTGTGCTTTGTGGATACCTCACTTCTTCCAACTGTTACCCACTTCACAGACATGGACGGACTACAGGGATGCATTTCATCGCAAATGTGGTACACAACACCCCAATTCATATCCAAGGGCTTTTGCTTGCCTCACTTGTCATCCTCGTGCCTTCAGTCATAAATGCACGCACACCATGTAACCATTCTCTAGGTCTTGACAGCTGACGGTTCAAAGTTTTCTGACTCTAGACCATGGAATACCCTTTGGTCATAGGTAGGTCTAAGGACTCTTGGAGGGAAATTATCACTGACTCGCCCAATTGCTTGCACACTCACCGACTCGCTCGCGCACTCACAGCAGGGCACAGTGCAGGCCTCCTGCTTCCACGCAACTGTGTGTGGAATGGGCAGCAGTACAATCTTCCTACGTAGAGCGGGCAGGTCAGGGGCAGACTGTGATGCCACCATCAGCCTGGATGAGACTGCAGCCCAGTTTGGAAACTCATATTGTACCACTATCCTCTCCATATGAAACACTGTGCACTGAGGGTACAGCCCAGAAAATGTCTCCCAAACACTCAGATGTCTCCCCGGGCGTGCTACACATAAACCCTACAAATCATATGCATGTTAGTATAGGACTTTGGACCATGTTTCAACATTGTATTGTTTATAAATATCACAATTTAAAGTTACTGCAGTGATAGACCTGCTGAGTAGTTTGATCTGGTGAACTGCAAGCTGAAGAGGGAGCTCGGCGGCAAGCACGTAAATGGCTGAGCTACCCAATCTTCTTTGAACACAGGATTTGTAGGTATGGCTGTCTAGATACCAGCCATTTAATGAACATGGTGATGGTTTCTCTATCCCATCTTTGCGACAGTTCATACTCCATTTCTTGGGACGATCACTTCCTCTGTGCTACCTTTGCCGTATGGAGTAACTTAAGGATCAGCTCTGGATCCTCTTCTTTTTTCACTCTATTCCATGCCTTTCTCTGCTTTTATTTCTTGTTTTCATCTCTCGTATCACTTCTATGCTGATGACCAACACATCTTTGTTTCTTTTTTATCCTTCTCTGAGTCTCTCCATTCCGCAATTTCTGCTTACTTTTTTACCATTCAGTCTTGGATGTCTGTAGATTTTCTCTGTCTAATCTTTCTAAAATTGAACTACTTTTCTTCTCGTCCTGACAGATGACGACATCTGTTCCACCTTGATTTATTCCCCTTCCTCCTTCTCCTTGTCCTCTTCTTAATTTGGGTCGGGACCTAGGCATTATATTTAAGCAATAAGCCCCGAGCAGAGGGGCATTACCACTTCAGCTAATGCCACGGGGCCCATAGTTACAGGCCCGAGCGTAGCCTGTGGCCATTGAAACCGGATCTAGAACTCGTCTGGCGGGGTTCTAAATCCTCATCAGCCCAACGGTTGCTTTCTCTGCAGCTCTGCTGAGAAGCAGACAATACTTGACCTAACTTTTCCCCATGGGCTTAAATGGAACCATTAACGTTGGCCCATTGGTTTCTATGGGCACATTTTTCTAAATTACTAAAACTCCACTAAAGTACTTGCAAGATTTACTCACCTATACATCTTCATTGCATACTTTGTTCTATTATGATCCATGAGTATTTAAACCGCTCAGTTTATGTTGTATACTGATCTGATACTGATCTGATATTGTATCCGCGTCTCTGTACGCAAAGCACTGAATTTCACTCTTAAAGGTGACTTTGATGTCTTATAGTTGAATTACAGTTCTTTTCAGTATTCAGTTGATTTGTACTACCAACCTGTCCAGGTATAAGTATTTTTGTGTAAAAATTGCTGCTCACTCATAAAGTCCTTGAATTGGTGTTTATTGAATAACATGAATGTTATTTTGACCCAAAATATCCCACGTAGGAACTGATACATATCACATAGGAAGTCCATGGGTATGGTGCATTTAGAATATGGGGTGGATTTCTGGATGTGAGGAGTTTTGCATTGTATTGTATTGTTGGATGGGGTAGGCGGTAAAAACAGAAAGGTGTTTAAGTGCGGGATCAGTTGATGAAAGGGAAGAATTAAGCAATATACACCCCAGACATAGCTAGAGTCACCTGTATGGGCCTAGTTCCGTAGCAGTTTATGCTAATCCATACTTAGACTCAGTGCAAGCATGCTGGTAATCACTGGAGGCAAAAGGCCAGGGTCAGTGAGAAGAGGGCAGTGCCACAATGCGAGGTGCTGCTTCTGTGGTTAATTTGTGGATCTGAATTCCTGTCCTAATTGGTGCAAGTGAGTTGCAGGCTTTGATGATGGGGGAAGGGCATTTCAGTGGTGCGTGAGAAGAGGGGGAGGAGGCAATAGTGTGGTTAAAGAAGAGTTTGAGGTGAGAGAAAGATTGCAAAGTTCAAGAGGGAGGATACAGGAGGATACAGAGAAATGTAGTTGGCTATGGGCGGGAAGGCCAAGGGCAGGTTTCTGCATGAGGAGAAGACATTGAACAAGAGAGCAATTGTGCATGAAGAGCCGTCCATCTCGGTGTTCAGTGGTAGGGGTGGACTTGCAGAGGGTACATCTAGCGAAGATGATGACCTTGTTGTGTGAAGAGGAGGAGTGCAGTGGAAGGCCAAGCAGAAGGCCTGCGCAATACTCAAGTTTGCTGAGTCAAGGATTGAGAAAACGTAGAAGGCACATGTAGGATGGTTTTTCTTACTTTGGGGTTGGGCGGGTGGTCTTGGCCACATAAGCAGTTGCCATGATGAACTGTTGGAGTCTTAGGTCACTCTCAAAAGTGAAGCAGTCAGGATCGAAGGAGATGGGAGAAGGGAGGGTGGGGTTGTGTTTGGAGGAAGGTAGGAAGAGAACTTCTGTTCTGGAGGAGTGTAACATCAGGCAGTATAAGTGATGAAAGGCAGTGAGAGAGCTGGTGATGCATTCAGAGATGGCATGAGTTAAATGAGAAAACGTTCTGTGTGTCATCAGCAAAGAGGTCAAAGTGGAAACCAAAGAATGAGATGAGTTTGCCCAGGGAGGAGGTGTAGAGAGCAAAGAGGATCCGGCCGAGCACAGAGCCCTGAGACTCCTAATAGCAGGGGTGTAGGGTATGAGGAGGAGGCGATAGAGTTTCATTCATTAGAGAAGGAGTGGTCAAAGAGGTAAGTGTTCTTGAAGCCCAGGAAGGGAAGGTAATAAGGAGTGTGGACAATCCTCTGATGTCATCCCTTCTCCCCAAAGGTGTGCGCCTTGCCTTGAGGCTAGGGAGGAGAGTCCGCTACCCTAAAGTCCCCTGGGGGTGGTACTCAGCGGGAGGATATCACGGGACGGATCGCCCCATGGGACTAGGGACGACACTTCGGGAGAACATAGTATAGTCACAATACATCTCAACCACCTCATCCTCTGTCCCTGGACACAGTACACTAGTCCCCCACACATTTATGTACTTGTGTAGAGTGGATAGTCCAACACTTGTGAGAACCTCTGAGATGAGGAAGAGTAGGGACTACCACCCTGACGTATCCTGGAAAACTCGGATGAGGAAGAGTCCAGCAAAGCCATATGAGAGTGAACATATTCATACTGGGACAAAGAAGATGTGAAGAGCCATGAAGAGCGCCCCACAGAACAAAAGGTAGCATCCCAGTCTATATGCACAGTTTGGGAGCATATACATTTAGGAGGGATACAGGACAATGTTCGACCCTCCATGGAGGAAGGAAAAGGTAATCTCTCCCTCCAGGAGCAGCAAGCGAAGAAGATGAGGGGAGCGGAATGCAGACCGGGACGCAAAAGCTTTTGAAGGGACGTCATCTTTCGGTCTGCAAGCAGCAGACTGGTCTGAAAGCTGTAAAGATGGAAACAAGGTGGAAACAAGCAAGCGAGCCGTGCAGACATGTAGAGAGCTTCCAGTTGACCGTTAATCACCTTTGCGGAGCCGCCGCAGCCAGCGAGGAGCCCGCTAACCAGCAAGAATGTAGGATACCGAAGAGATCAGTGGAAGCCTCTCGTATGGGCAGAGAAGAACCAACCACAAACCGAAAAGGTATCAGGGTGTTGGGGGAAGCCTGATAGACAGAGGAAGCCTGGGAAACAGGGTCTGGGACCCAGTGAAAGTTACAGAGACAACCTGGAGTAGGTGGAGTAATGGGGTTCTAGGTCAAAGTTTCGAATGCAAAGGATCGAATGACCAAAGGGTCGAATCAAAAGGACTGAAAACCAACGGATCGAATTATTATTATTATTATTATTTTTTAGGGCCCCCCACAAACCCCTTTTTTGTGGTAAAAACCACTTTTTTTCCAAAACGGAAACCCAAAAAAACAAATATTAAAAAAAAAATGATTCTACCCTTTTGTTTTAGGTCAAATTGACTCTCACCTTTGGGATTCGATCCTTTTGACTTCGGTACTTTAACTGGACACTGAGTAATGGGAATACCTGGCAGGATAATGAACCAAGTATAATCCTTCTAAAGCATAAAGAGAGAAGATGGATCTGGGACCCTTACCCAATAATGACCTGCCTCCAAAGTCATCTTCATAGTCACAGTACCTGGCAGGATAGTGAACCTGATGGGTTGTGAATACTTTGGACACTGTGAACATTGGAAACATTCTGAGGAGGACCAGGGGAAGTGAACCATTCCCAATGGTGTTGACGAACATTGTGAAAGAAGCCAAGAGAAGGGAGTCATTCTCTTGCATTGTAAAGAGCCCGGGAAAGGCCAGGGTGTCATAAATTGCCAAGAGCAACGTTTCCGTTAGGCTTTATGGTACCGTCAAGTTGTGTGGGGAATGCACGTTTGATGGTCTAGTTGTTGGCACTGAAGCTGCCAATCGCTGCACACAATGTTTGCAGACCCGGAAATAGCAGAACTTGCATTCACCGGAGTCCTCGCGTCGCAACTTCTCAGTAAGCTGCAGTGGTGCTGTGGCGTTCTTGCTCAGTTCTGTTCCATTTGACTCTTATCCTTGCTTTTGTTACTACTGATTGTGTCCATGTCTCCTGCTGCCACTCTGTGAGCCTTTACTCGCTTCTCACTTCTGTGCTTCCCTTCTCTGCCTTCCTTGTTCCTTCCTAGGATTCTGATATCAGATTCTACAGACCACTGACTGAGACTTCTCCTCTCCGATCTTCCATCTGCTTCTGCTACTGCTACAGACATCTAGTCATCCGGAGAGTACAGTCTATGATTTCAATCCCAAAGAGGCTTTCTACCCCAGAGGGTTTCCCCTCTGGAATCTGGATCTAACTTAGCAGTGGCCTGGTTGTGAATTGGTCAGGAGTGTCAGCCTGGTCACCTCAAAAGATAGACCCTACCTCTTCGACACAAAGAGTCGCAGGAAGCTGAAGGTGAGAAAGCCTGCTACTTCTGATTCAGACAGGGATTCTGACACAGGGGAAGGGAGTCATTCCCTCTGGTGTGGATGAACATTGTGAAAGAAGTCAAGAGAAGGGAGTCATTCGCTTGGCATTGTAAAGAGCCCGAGAAGGGCCAGGGGAAGGGAGTCATTCCCCCTGGTGTGGATGAATATTATGAAAGAAGCCAAGAGAAGGGAGTTGTTCTCTTGTCAATGTGGAAATGCAGAAAAAGGCCAGGGAAAGGAGAATCGTCCACACCTGGTTATTCTGATCATTGTGTGAGAAACCAAGGAAGGGAGCCACTCCCTTGGCATAGTGAAAAGCCCAAGAAAGCCAAGGGGAAGGAGGTCATTCCCCCGGCATTCTAAACTACATGATGAAGACCAGGAGAAGTGGGTCGTTTGTCCTGGCACTGAAGGGTATGAGACTATCTTTTTCCAAGAGCATTGGCGGAGCACCAAGTCAAGATGCTTTTTGACACTTTTGGTTTTGACTCTTTTGAAGAAATTTTCCTTTTTGATCACCCGTAAATGAACTTTGATCAATCATACAGAAGATGGGCGCCATTCTTCCGGCTCAAGAAGATCACCACTTTACTAAGTTTTATTTAGAGTATAAGGGAAGGAAATAGTTTTGACACACAACAGTGGATGATTTGTTTTAGACGGAAATCTTGACGGAATTCTTATTATTTAGTTGAGCTGCGTAAAGATCGAATATGCTGAGCCTAGAAGAAGGGTGAGAGTGGAGAGCAGTGACTAGAATGTTGAGGATGTGGGTGACAGCACCAAACAGATCACACATGAAGTGGTCCTCAAGGTCGCTGATGATACAGTTAAAGATAACTCTGTTGAGGTTTTTGGAGTGATGGGGAAGTAAGAAGACTGGTCTGTGGAACGAGGGATTGGAAGGATCAGCATTGGGTTTCTACATTATGGGGATCACATTGGTTACGTTATAGCAGGCGGTGAAGATACCCGTGGAGAGGGAGAAATTGAAGAGGGAGTAGAGGTAGAAGGAGGTTCTAGGCTCATAGTCTTTAATTGTTTGCAGTGTTTAAAGTGTCATTGGGAGCACAGGACGAGTTTGCTGAGTAGAGGGGATTGGTAAGAGCATAGCAGGGGAAGTGGGATCGAAGTGGGATAGTGTGGAGAGAGTAGCAGTAGTAGGAGATGTAATGAAGGAGGAAGGTAGAGGGAGCGACAGTAGGGTAGACAAAATACCACGTGTTTGTGATGTCAGAGGAGAAGGTGGAGGCAAAGTTCTCTGCAAAGAGGGAGGTGGTTAGAGAGTGTTTTTGGACATACGTTAATGACCTGTAGGGTAATGGAAAGACTGTGGGAGGTGGAGAAAATAGTGGATTTAAGGTCATTGTAATAAGAGGATTTTTAGGAGTTGCAAAAAGTCCAGGAGAGAGTGTTTGCAGGTGTTGAGAAGAGCAAGGGAGTGAACCTTGAACCCGTGGCGAAGGTGGAAGGAAGAGATGTCTTTTTTTAAAATTGTGATTTGATTTAACGTAAGAACAATATCTTCGGAAACATTTAATCAAAACAACAACAGAAAAAAAGACGGAAATTTGAATATATCCATATCTTTGACATGAATTACACACAAAGTTTTAAAAAAGTAATTGCAATTAATTACTAAAGGTTATAGATATATCTGAAATTATCCTAAAATGTCAAATAAATAATTTACTGCTGCAAAAATTAGTGCCATTTGATTTCCTTTTAAAATACGCTTCCAAAACAAGAAGTTTGAAGAGTAAAATTCTTATACGCAAATAGGGCAAAATAGAAAAGTCTGTTATAATGCAGTTCAGGGCATTCGATTAAGAAATGTTCTATTGTCTCTCTTATGTTCGAAATCATCTGTAGTTCAGGATTTGATCTCTGGTGTTAATCCAATCAAGACTCCATAATTACTTTTTTACTTCAGTCGGGTTTGAAACTATCTTCATCACTTTCATATTCAGCCTATCTAATAATTTTTCACATTGAGACACCCAATTGCCGAGAACTATGCATGTTTGTTCTGCCATGAAGCTATTCAAGGCAACATAAAGAGAGTGAGGTGACGGGTTGATAACTTTTTTAAAGAGCAATAACATTTTCTAGTAAACTGAAGATTGAAGTGACCGAAGGCCCATTTCATAACAAATGATAGTAACTCAGCCCTGCAACCCGATATCTGCTGTACTACTGTGGAGCAACTTTACTAATCGCCCTGCTTAATGTTGTATATTTAGCTGGTGCTCACCGTGCCTTTTGACTGCATATGCAACTGCTACATCTAGCTGCCCCTTCGCCCCTATTTGCTGCCCCTTACCATTGCAGCGCTGCATGAGTCGATGCTCCCTGCTTAGCCTGATTTGCCCCACTCTGGGACCACTACTTGGAATTAGCCTATTGGACTGCTAGAGCAATGTTTATTTAATGTACATCTTAGTGCAACCTACTCATGGGACCTATTCTGTTTCATTAACCTTTTAATAACGCGCCACTGCCATACGGCCTGATAATCTTTGTATTCTCCCTATACGTATCACCAGATAACTGCTGTACTACAGTTGTGCAATGGTGCTGTTCGCCCCGCTTAATGTTTGTATATTCAGCTATATTTAGCTGCCCCTTCGCCCTATCTGCTGCCCCTAACCACTGTAGTACTGCACAAGCCATTTCTCCTGACCTAGCCTTATCTGCACCACATTGGGACTACTACTTGAGATCTGTCTAGTGGGTCTGGTAGCGCTTATGCAGCATCTCCCAGAGCCTAAGCGGCACTTAACCTAGACAGTACTGATCCCACTTCTCTGCCTGCCTACTATCTGAACCCTCCCTTCCCAACAGGACCATAGCTTTGCACTACCCAACCTCTGACACATATGGCGACCTTACATAAAGTAACCTTTAACTATGGCTACTCTCCTACCTTTATTCAACACAATAGCACCTACTAGGTTCCTGCCCCCTTTCAAGCCTAAACTACAGCGGCCCAGTTCTAACTCTGTAACTGCCAACAGTGCCTTCAGCCCCATCACTCCAGCACAATGGATCCACATCTACGCATCACCTCTTACACCTAATCTACCTTGCCCACTAAGCATCAGGAATGCTAGACTAGGATCTCGCCTCAATTGCGTAAAGATGATCAACCTCCCCCGCATATCCTTCACAAATTGTAAACCTATCCTCACCACCGCCACCAGACCTTGTGCTGAGCCCAACCACACCGATAAAAACACATCTCCACTTGCAACTCGAACCACAGCTATTGCAGCACCCACCTTTGTCGTACCAATCATCAAAGGAGCACTCATTAATGCAATGTCTCTTATGGCTCACACTCTAGACATTTCAGATCTCATATCAGCCAACCATCTTGACTTTCTGGCGATAACCGAAACCTGGTTACACCCAGCTGCAGGGCCTTCCCTGTCCCTAGCTCTCCCTGAAAACTACACCATTATCAGAGCAGATAGAGATACCGGCAGAGGCGGTGGAGTGGCCTTCATAGCTAAAACCCAACTGGGTCTCAGAGAACTCACCAAAAAAAGCTTCCCTTTAGGTGAACTTCTCTCAGTCAAACTCCCTTTGTCAAACTCTCGTACCCTCCTGATACATCTCATATACCGACCTCCTGGTCCAATATCCTCCTTCGAGGAAGACATCACTTCACTCCTTATTCGCAACATCAAATTAAGATCCCAAATTTTACTGTTGGGAGACTTCAACTTAGGTCTTCACGATCTGAATGATATCAAAGCAATAGCAGTACAGAATACTATCTCACAGCTTGGCTTTGAACCCTGTGTCAGCGGACCCACACATAATAATGGAAGAACCTTGAATTGGCTGGCAAACTTAAATTGTACTACCATGATCCTTGCTAATTCGCCTTGCGCATGGTCAGACCACCACTGTATCTACTTTACCATACAGGACAGCTTGTGCCCTATCTCAAGTGCCTTCCTAGCGCCGCAGGTCATGTCTAGAAACAATTGCAACATCACTGCGGATGACTTATTGCCAGTACTACATCCTATCACCGATCCCTCTAAAAGCTTTGATAAGGACCCATCACTTCACGTGAACCTGTATAACCATACCCTACTTCAGGCATAAAACAAAATCGCCCGTTAAAAATAAGAAAAGCTAAATCAATAGCCCTCTTAAACAAGTGGTTCTCTGCAGACTTTAAAGCCTTACATAGCTCCAAAAGAAGCACTGAAACCATGTGGAAAAAACACTGCCTCTCTCTAACAAGGAAAGGTTCACAATTGCTGCTACCACCTACAAAACAGCCATATTAAACACCAAAAGAGAGACCTATAACGCCAGAATACAAAACACTAAATCAGGTTCAAAAGAACTATTCACGTTGCTTCTTCGTGTGCCAAGATCCAAAAAGCCCTACTGGACAAAATAGCTTTGCTGCAATACAAAATAGAGTAAAAAACATGAAGTCTGACGATGAGCTCTAACTTCAACAAGCCTCATGACCCAAAGCCAATACTGTGTCACCCATTCCAATTCTCACCAGTCACTACTAAAGAGGTAGAAGACATCATAGCCAACCTAAAACTCTCTAGATTCCAGGGAGATCTTTGGCCAGCTAAGGCTATAAAGGAAGGAGCAATGGATCGTGCACCATTCATCACCTCCCTGATTAATGCTTCCTTTGAAACCTGTACAGTCCCGAATAATCTTAAGGAGGCTTAGGTCATGCCTCTGCTCAAAAAACCAAACCTCAATCCAAACACCCTTACCAACTACAGACCCATAACCACAGCTCTGTTCCTCCTGAAAATCCTTGATAGAGTGACATATCTCCAAATAAAAAAACACCTAGTAGACAACAACCTCTTAGGCCTGCGTCAATCCGGATTCAGACCAAGACATGGCACTGAAACAGCCCTCCTTGATCTAAAAATCCGAATGGATGAATTAAAGGATAAAGGAAACATCGCCATCCTCCTGCTGTTGGACCTTTCAGCAGCTTTTGATTTGGTTGACCACCTGATACTTACCAATCATCTTACCACACCAGCCTCTTTCTCCCCTTATGCCGCCACCTGGATTAAATCCTTTTTTAGCAAACGGGACCGTGAGGGTCTTTGCACCCACGGCATCTGCCGAACCAGTACCAATCACTTGCGGAGTTCCTCAAGGCTCATGTGTCTCTGCCACCTTATACAATATCTTGAACAAAGCTACTGTGACCTACACAAACTATGCAGATGCCACCCAAGTCTTCATCACTCTTACAGGCTGCTATGACAAAGATAACAAAACGTTAAACGAAATCTGTCTCCACATCCAGGCATGGATGGCCGCCCGTGGCCTGTGCCTTAATGATGATCAGACAGAGCTATTAATCATAGGCTCTCAATCTCGACTAAACAAGCTAGATACACTTTACAAATCTTTCAGCATTGCTGGGAACATCATCAAAGTCTCCAGAGTGGAGACTAGGCATCTATTTGGACTCCACCCTCTCCCTCACTAGGCAAGTCAATGCAACTGCCTCAGCAACAGCATACACTACCAAGTTCAGTAATGCCTGCACAGCTTATCTATCCACCAACAGTTGCATTACTCTAGCTAGAGCTCTGATCTTATCCAGGCTTGATTATTGTAACACGCTATATCTAGGCACCAATGCTACGGAACCTGAACAAACTTCAAGTGCTTCAGAATAACACACTCAGATCAGCCTTAAATATCCCACAAACCAACTATGTATCAGCAATCAGAAGTGACACAAACTGGCTTCCAGTGCGAGACAGAATCTCACTGCGAACACTAGTACTCACACACAAATGCCTGTCTAATACGACTCCAAAATACCTGGTCGACAGATTCATCAGGAACCAATCTACCAGACCTATCAGATCAAACTACTCACATTGCCTCAACATTCCTAAATACAAATTACAAAAATCTGGATGGTCTAGCTTCCCAGTGCTAGGAGCCAGGCCTTGGAACTCCTTGCCCACAGCACTTAGGGCTGAAGCATCGTTTTGGCCCTTTGCAAACAGTGTAAAAGCTTGGCTTTTCGCCCAGCAACACTAAATCTTACAATTCCCTCCATTTCTGCTTACGATGGATCATTGCCTTGTTTGTAACTGTGCTTGCTCTCGCTTTCTATATCTTCTCACTTTGTAAATGTGCCCACTGTCTGGCATGATTCACACTGTATACAAGCCTTCTATCAGATTTGCAGACTTGATGTGTAACACAAGTCAACTGCTATTTGTTTTGTTTTTGTATCTGTTGCTCAAGTATAAGCGCCCAGATATCTGAGGGTAAGGTGTGCTCTATAAACTAAACTAAACTAAACTAAACTAAACTGGTATCCCATTTGGGAGATTAAAACTACATCACCATAATTTATCCTCAATTTTGGTCCAATTAATTTTGAAACAATTGGTCTCAGCTCCATAAAGTAGTCTAGGTAATGTTTTAGCTCTGAAAAGTTCAATAATAGGAATTATAGCAAAGTTGCCATATTTATTGAAAAGGCAACAACGGTAAAATGGAAATCTCTATGTGCAATTGTAGAACTTAGCTTTTGGTTAAGGAGGGAACCCAAATACTTCCAACTATCCACTATTTCTAATTGTTTGGTTTCAGTGAACCAGCTGTATTTCTGGAATTTCTATTTAAAACGGTTCAGAATAAAACCTTTTGATTCTTAAAAGTTAATTTCCAAGTCCAAATCCTTTAGAAATCTCAATATTGAGTTAATTAGGCGTTGAAGACTGATGGGGGTTTGATCCATAAGAACTAAACCGTCGGCATATGCCAGATGCCTTATATGACGTGAATCCAAATGATGAGGAAAAACATTGCACTTAGTGAGAGCGTTCCATAGATCAGTGATGCACAAATGAAAAAGGACTAGGGCCAGGACACAGCTTTGACGCAACCCGTGCTGAGTAAACACTGAATTCAACAGGATACCCTCCTAGTCAAGTGGTATCTGACCCTGAGTGTCAGGGTGTTCACCTTCACTGCCCCATCACTTCTGAACACCCTTCCACCCTGCATCCAACACAAACCTTCCTACTTGCTGTTTAGAAAAAAACTAAAAACGGTACTGTTTAACAAATATGTATATGTTGTCTGCCATGCATACACTTTAACTTCTGTACTATCTCATGTACTAGCGCTGGGATATCTCCGGGTCTTGGCGCTAGCAACAAATGAAATAAATACATAAATAAAATGCATGTCTCAGAATATTGATACGAGTCTAGGGCAACCCCATTTATAAAGTTGATCCCACTGATTTAAATGGGTCACCTTATCGAAAGCCTCAGTAGGGTGAACACATACTTGATGTAGAGGACGATGCTGCAGGTGGGCTTGCAGGTGGGATTGCAGGTGGGCTTGTAGGTGGGATTGCAGGTGGGTTTGCAGGTGGGATTGCATGTGGGCTTGCAGGTGGGATTGGATGTGGGATTGCAGGCAGGTTTGCATGTGGGATTGCAGGTGGGCTTGCATGTGGGATTGCATGTGGGATTGCAGGTGGGCTTGCAGGTGGGATTGCAGGTGGGCTTGTAGGTGGGATGGCAGGTGGGTTTGCAGGTGGGATTGCATGTGGGCTTGCAGGCGGGATTGCATGTGGGATTGCAGGCAGGCTTGCATGTGGGATTGCAGGTGGGCTTGCAGGTGGGATGCAGGTGGGCTTGCATGTGGGATTGCAGGCGGGCTTGCAGGTGGGATGCAGGTGGGTTTGCATGTGGGATTACATGTGGGATTGCAGGTGGGATTGCAGGTGGGCTTGCAGGTGGGATGCAGGTGGGCTTGCAGGTGGGATGCAGGTGGGCTTGCATGTGGGATTGCAGGTGGGCTTGCAGGTGGGATGCAGGTAGGCTTGTATGTGGGATTGCAGGCGGGCTTGCATGTGGGATTGCAGGCGGGCTTGCAGGTGGGATGCAGGTGGGCATGCAGGTGGGCTTGCATGTGGGATTGCAGGCGGGCTTGCAGGTGGGATGCAGGTGGGCTTGCATGTGGGATTGCAGGTGGGCTTGCATGTGGGATTGCAGGCGGGCTTGCAGGTGGGATGCAGGTGGGCATGCAGGTGGGCTTGCATGTGGGATTGCAGGCGGGCTTGCAGGTGGGATGCAGGTGGGCTTGCATGTGGGATTGCAGGCGGGCTTGCATGTGGGATTGCAGGCGGGGTTGCAGGTGGGATGCAGGTGGGCATGCAAGTGGGATTGCATGTGGGATTGCAGGTGGGCTTGCAGGTGGGATGCAGGTGGGCTTGCATGTGGGATTGCAGGTGGGCTTGCATGTGGGATTGCAGGTGGGCTTGCAGGTGGGATTGCAGGAGGGCTTGCAGGTGGGATGCAGGTGGGATTGCATGTGGGATTGCAGGTGGGCTTGCAGGTGGGATGCAGGTGGGCTTGCAGGTGGGATGCAGGTGGGCTTCCAGGTGGGATGCAGGTGGGATGCAGGTGGGCTTGCATGTGGGATTGCAGGTGGGCTTGCATGTGGGATTGCAGGTGGGCATGCAGGTGGGATTGCAGGTGGGATTGCAGGCGGGCTTGCATGTGGGATTGCAGGCGGGCTTGCAGGTGGGATTGCAGGTGGGCTTGCAGGTGGGATTGCAGGTGGGCATACAGGTGGGCTTGCAGGTGGGATTGCAGGTGGGATGCAGGTGGGCTTGCATGTGGGATTGCAGGTGGGCTTGCAGGTGGGATTGCATGTGGGATTGCAGGTGGGATTGCATGTGGGATTGCAGGTGGGCTGCTGGTGGGCTTGCATGTGGGATTGCAGGTGGGCTTGCAGGTGGGATTGCAGGTGGGATTGCAGGTGGGATTGCAGGTGGGCTTGCATGTGGGATTGCAGGTGGGATTGCATGTGGGATTGCAGGTGGGATGCAGGTGGGATGCAGGTGGGCTTGCATGTGGGATTGCAGGTGGGCTTGCAGGTGGGATTGCAGGTGGGCTTGCATGTGGGATTGCAGGCGGGCTTGCATGTGGGATTGCAGGCGGGTTTGCATGTGGGATTGCAGGCGGGCTTGCAGGTGGGATGCAGGTGGGATTGCAGGTGGGCTTGCAGGTGGGCTTGCAGGTGGGCTTGCAGGTGGGATGCAGGTGGGCTTGCAGGTGGGCTTGCAGGTGTGATGCAGGTGGGCTTGTATGTGGGATTGCAGGCGGGCTTGCATGTGGGATTGCAGGCGGGCTTGCAGGTGGGATGCAGGTGGGCATGCAGGTGGGCTTGCATGTGGGATTGCAGGCGGGCTTACAGGTGGGATGCAGGTGGGCTTGCATGTGGGATTGCAGGTGGGCTTGCATGTGGGATTGCAGGCGGGCTTGCAGGTGGGATTCAGGTGGGCATGCAGGTGGGCTTGCATGTGGGATTGCAGGCGGGCTTGCAGGTGGGATGCAAGTGGGCTTGCATGTGGGATTGCAGGCGGGCTTGCATGTGGGATTGCAGGCGGGCTTGCAGGTGGGATGCAGGTGGGCATGCAAGTGGGATTGCATGTGGGATTGCAGGTGGGCTTGCAGGTGGGATGCAGGTGGGCTTGCATGTGGGATTGCAGGTGGGCTTGCAGATGGGATGCAGGTGGGCTTGCATGTGGGATTGCAGCGACCTTGCAGGTGGGATGCAGGTGGGATTGCATGTGGGATTGCAGGTGGGATGCAGGTGGGCTTGCAGGTGGGATGCAGGTGGGCTTCCAGGTGGGATGCAGGTGGGATGCAGGTGGGCTTGCATGTGGGATTGCAGGTGGGCTTGCATGTGGGATTGCAGGTGGGCATGCAGGTGGGATTGCAGGTGGGATTGCAGGTGGGATTGCATGTGGGATTGCAGGCGGGCTTGCATGTGGGATTGCAGGTGGGCTTGCAGGTGGGATTGCAGGTGGGCTTGCAGGTGGGCATGCAGGTGGGATTGCAGGTGGGCTTGCAGGTGGGATTGCAGGTGGGCTTGCATGTGGGATTGCAGGTGGGCTTGCAGGTGGGCTTGCATGTGGGATTGCAGGTGGGATTGCATGTGGGCTTGCAGGTGGGATGCTGGTGGGCTTGCATGTGGGATTGCATGTGGGATTGCAGGTGGGCTTGCAGGTGGGATTGCAGGTGGGCATGCAGGTGGGCTTGCATGTGGGATTGCAGGTGGGATTGCATGTGGGCTTGCAGGTGGTATGCAGGTGGGCTTGCATGTGGGATTGCAGGCGGGCTTGCAGGTGGGATGCAGGTGGGCTTGCATGTGGGATTGCAGGCGGGCTTGCATGTGGGATTGCAGGCGGGCTTGCAGGTGGGATGCAGGTGGGCTTGCATGTGGGATTGCAGGTGGGATTGCAGGTGGGATGCAGGTGGGCTTGCATGTGGGATTGCAGGTGGGATTGCATGTGGGATTGCAGGTGGGCTTGCAGGTGGGATGCAGGTGGGCTTGCATGTGGAATTGCAGGCGTGCTGTCAGGTGGGATGCGGGTGGGCTTGCATGTGGGATTGCAGGTGGGCTTGCATGTGGGATTGCAGGCGGGTTTGCAGGTGGGATGCAGGTGGGCTTGCATGTGGGATTGCAGGTGGGATTGCAGGTGGTCTTGCAGGTGGGATTGCAGGTGGGATTGCAGGTGGGCTTGCATGTGGGATTGCAGGTGGGCATGCAGGTGGGATTGCAGGTGGGCTTGCAGGTGGGATTGCATGTGGGATTGCAGGCGGGCTTGCATGTGGGATTGCAGGTGGGCTTGCAGGTGGGATGCAGGTGGGCTTGCTGTTGTAGAGCATATAGTAGCAGACCATTTAGTGAGATGCCTAATCCTTTACTAAAGCTAGATTTGTTTGTATCCAAAACCTCTAACTTTTTCCAAATTCTTCAATATAAAAGGAGAGACTATCTTGCTAGAAGCATGAAGGTGGGTGATAGGCGAGTCATTTAAAGGATCCATCATATCTCCCGTCTTGTAGGTAGGAACAATGTAGGATGGCTTCCATGAACTCTGAGTGGAATGAGTTAACACAATGTTTCTAAATAGTTTATATAAGATACAGGCCCAGATACCTGGGTTGCCCTTATGCGTGACATTGGACCAGTGGCTCTAGATTGTTTAGCTGTATTAATCAAATGGAGTACGCCATCAATTTCAAAATCCAGGTGCCAGTCATTTTCAATGGGTGTCCAGCTAAGGATACTCAGAGGGTCTGGCTTGATGTTCTTTCCAAGTAGACTCAGGAATAATATTGACTTGGCTTCAAACTTGTAAACTGCCCATGATGGTGATCAGGTGCCACAAACGGTGGTCCCCATTGAGGCCTAGCACATGTAACATACTCTCTGCGTCTATTTACAGCATACATTCCTTGCGATACTTCACCCAATTTAGTAAAAGTTTCTTTTAGCTGTCTTTGCATAGGAAACGAGTTTAGATTGTTATTTTTTCTCAACAGACACACATTGCTTCTGAGTTATTTTTTTTAAGGTGAACAGCCTCATCGGAGGAATGAGGTCCCAAGATCCGGGTGAGAGAATAAGACACATGCTCTTCATTTAAGAGGCAGCCGGTAATTCTACTAGGAGGATCAGAGCACCTGTCTGAGTCGGCAAAGGCCTCTGGCTCTTCTTTTAAGAGGCAGCCAGTGATTCTACAAGGAGGATTGGAGTAGCTGCCTGAGTCAGGAAAGGCCTCTGGCTCTTCTTTTAAGAGGCAGCCAGTGATTCTACAAGGAGGATTGGAGTAGCTGCCTGAGTCAGGAAAGGCCTCTGGCTCTTCTTTTAAGAGGCAGCCAGTGATTCTACAAGGAGGATTGGAGTAGCTGCCTGAGTCAGGAAAGGCCTCTGGCTCTTCTTTTAAGAGGCAGCCAGTGATTCTACAAGGAGGATTGGAGTAGCTGCCTGAGTCAGGAAAGGCCTCTGGCTCTTCTTTTAAGAGGCAGCCGGTTATTCTACTAGGAGGATCAGAGCACCTGCCTGAGTCAGCAAAGGCCTCTGGCTCTTCTTTTAGGAGGCAGCCGGTAATTCTACTAGGAGGATCAGAGCACCTGCCTGAGTCAGGAAAGGCCTCTGGCTCTTCTTCGTTCCGGTAGCCCAACTTGTCAGGTCAGTTCAGTCATCTTTATTTTGGAAAATTAACCAATTTCCATAAAAGTGCAAAACACAAATATAAATACAACAACATTAAAATCATCACATCCAAGATAATATCTCCAAAAATTAATAAATTCTCATATATGAAATAACAATAAACAGCTTTTTGTGGCTAAGAGCAGGACGTGCAGCGTATTAGTCACTTATTAAAGATTAACATTTTGTTCCTTAGATAAAGTGCATGTTCAATACAGAGACACATTGCATTTGCTCGGTATTGGTCAGATGGTCTGAGAATCAAACTCAAGGCCAAGTCTAACTGTTTGATCCCTACGTTTCCAAAAAGGGGAATTTAGCACCTTCTTCTTACTGCAGCGTAAAATGGGCAAAATAATAAAAAGTGAATTAAGTCTTCATTTGAAATGTTCTTACAAAGATATTTGCCATGACTCCCAGGCCTGCTATCCCATCGCCTAGTAGTTGTGGCTAGAGAAAGTGAGCTCATTTTTGGTTTTCGTGCAACGTGCTCTGTGCCTTAACTTGATCTACCAGTCCAAATAGTTTCAAAGATGCAGATCCCCTCAATGGTGAGGATACAATTTCACTGTAGGTTTAACAGACTGGACTTTTCTCTCTGCTGGTCCCCAGCCATCAAAGATGAATCCCATATCGCCCTGTGTTTTACTTTGACACCTGCCTCCATGAGCGTTTTGACTAAGGGAAGATATAGCCTTAGCAATGCCCTATTAATGAGAGCAGCTTGAGTAAGATACCATGGGCCTCATTATAGGTTTGCCGGTCCGGTAACAACGGTACCGGTAAGATTGCCAAGACTGGCCTGGTGGGCGTACCGGCACCCGCAAACAGAGCATGTCGGATGCACCGGCACCATTCTGAATGATGCTGGTGCATCCGACCTCCCCGACCTCCCCATTCCCCCATTCCCTATGGGGCTCAATGGGGAGCATTTTTTTCCGGCGCCCGAGAATGGGTAATTACCGTGTCCGGCGGGGCTGTAATGACCCGGTAGTTGCCTATTCATGGTGCCGAAAAAAATCACAAGTTTGGCGGCAGCCTGGCGGTTTTACCGGCAAGGCTACCGCCAAACTTGTAATGAGGCCTGAACGGTTTGGCTGTTTGACCATATTTTTTGGGATTCCGGCAACCTAACCGCAATGTTTCTGCTCTGTCCCAATTTAAACGCACATGCATTTTTTTTAAAGCATTTCTTTTTGTCCACCGCATCCAATTTTAAGGAAGCAGGGGACACCCCCGGACTCCCAAATTGCTAAACATCAAACACGGGGAGCGGGAGACACCCACGCAAGCTCTGCTCTCCAGGGTTGGTATTTGGCAATATATGCCACGAAATTGCCCCAAAGGCCGAATCACCCATGAAAAATTCAACCAAATTGGTCATTAGGTCAATTGTTTTAGGTCAAATAGGCCAATACCCCTTGAATAAGTTGTTGTGTTAGTTTTACTTTTTAATTGTCCCATAATTTAGCCCAGTATAAAAGTGGGCTGAGGGCAGTCAGGTCTGTAATGTAATTAAGGGTTCATTCTCTGTGAAGTGCGAAGTCTGGAAAACTCTGGGGCACACCTGTTATTGTGCGAAGGAACTGGTTTTCCTTTATTTGTATCAGAGCGGATTTTCAATGGCCAATCACATCCGGTTTTGACATGTAAATCCTAATAGTACAATTCTCAGGCATTACTCCCATTTTTCTCCCTTAGTTAATAAGGCCACCATTGAGGGTAGCCATTTAAATCACTTGTTGTGCAATATGAGCAGACCAATCCAGGTCCTGTGTGATGGTTACTAAAAGAGTTTACCCACTCGAGTTGGCCATCGTCAACCCGCATGGGATGCAAAAAGGGTTTCTGCCTGCAAGCACGATTTTTGATTTTGCTACATTGAGTTTAAGGTCTCCTTCCTTAATGTAGGTTTCGTACCTATTTATCGATGTTTGCAGTGCGTTGTGTGCCCTGACCATTAAAACCACATCATTTGCATAACCTAAGGTGGAAATATTTACACCCCCATATTTCTAGAATGTCTGGTGTTAAACAGCTTAATTTTGAAAATAAAGAATTGACGTAAAGGTTAAATAATGGTATCCAGTCATTTGTTCGAAAAGATAGTTTCGAATGGCAAAAGTTTTGAAAAAAAATGCATCGAAAAAATGCCTTTTTTTGTAGGTAAAGGTTTTTTTTAACTAAAATGGGTGTTAAGGGATAAAAAAAACGGGGGTTGGGTGGGAGGGTGGGAGGACATTTTTCGACGCATTTTTATTCGAAACTTTGCCATTCGAAACCATGGCATTCGTAATGATCACTGTAAACCCACCTGGCCTATTGAGTTCTAGGAAAAAACAGTGTAACTGACTGTGTTCTCAGAGTATTGCCTTGGAATGTGCCTGGTCTCAAAAGAAAAACGACAGAGCAAGAGTTTATAGACCACATTACACAGTTTGATCTTATTCTATTTCAGTAAACATGGGAAACTGAAGCGCCAGCATTGCCATATTGTGTACTTTTCTTCATTAGAGTGGCAATTAGCAAAAAAGGCCATAACAATGGTGGTTTAGTTAGACATAGAAAGCCGCGTTGTCCTCCGCGGCTAACCGGAAGGCGCCGTGCCCTGAGCAGATCCAATTGAACTTTTTAAACTCGAGCTGGAAGTCTGTACTGCCATTATCACTGAATCATTCAACCCCTTGCTCACAGATGAAGGTTTACCATCCAACTGGAAAGAAGCTTCGTAGGATACAAGGATGGGCAGTGGAGAACAAAGTCCTTTCAGACTTTCAATATGGATTAGTGAAGGGAGGGGGCTGTGGATCAAGTGCTTAACGTAAAACTGATTCTCGAAATACATATGTAAATGGGTATCAGTCACAGATTTCGCTAGGTTCCATTGATTTCTCCTCTGGCGTTTGATTGTGTCAACAGAGACAAACTCTGGCTTCATCTGCATGTGGCCGGAATGCCATCTACACTTCTGCTCACTGCATAGAGATTTGTCGGCTAGAGTTCACCTTGGCAACAATGGCATACTATCATCTAAATGCAAGTTAAATTCCACCACAGTGTGACAGGGCTGTGTCCTCGCTCCATTGGTATTTAAGGTTTATAGTGATCATTTCGAATGCCATAGTTTCGAAATGGCAAAGTTTTGAATAAAAATGCGTCGAAAAAATGCATTTAAAAAAAATAAAAATAATGGGAGTGGTCCCCCTGCCAAACCCCTGTTTCTTTTACCTCTTCACACCCATTTTATTAAAAAAATCAACAAAAAAACTTTTCTCATTCAAAACTGTTTTCGAAAAAATGACTGGATACCGGCCAGGTGTGTGTCATGCAACAGTAGACCCTATCTTTTGTCCCTCTTGATAGAATTTGACCTCTCAATGAGCATAACAATAGCTGCAGAGAAGTTGGATTTAGGTCCCTAATGTGTTGTATTTTACGTGGGATCTCTTGAGTAGTAATGTGAACAATATTTGTGATGGTTGACCCGTATCCGTGTTTAAGCAGCTGAGTCTTTTCAGTGGTGTACCAGTCGTTGTGTAAGTGGCAGAAGTGTGCCTGTTTGTCCAATTACATTTCTACCCTAACTTCTGTCACGATATCTCTTTTGCACCAAACTAAGTCTCTAAAATGAAAATTGGCTAACGAAATCCTGACGCTAAAACCCCCACAATACATACAATCAGAAATAATTCTCAGCATTGGAGTCGCCTTGTTTGATATCTCCCCCCCCCAATCCCCGATCCCTATGTTGTCTGATAAAACTGAACTTGTATTAGGTGACATCTGTAGGCGTTCTTATTCCCATGAAAGCATCCTTTGAACGTACATATGAGATTAAGGGCCTCATTATATGTTCGGTGGTATCTCAGCTGTAACTCTGCTGAGATACCACCAAATTGTATTACCGTTATCATCACTTACCGCCAGATTAAAAGTGGTGGTAGGCAGTGTTAGTCCCCATTAATTGAACTCCATAGGACTCCATGGGGGATTTCGGCCATATTAACGCTGGCGGTAAAGCTGCCGAATTGCACGATTTTAGGTGGTAAAAGGACAGAATTACCTCAAGCTTCTTGCTGGAGGTTTTTCCTTCACCTTACCCCCAAACTCATAGTTGGGCATTGCAGTAATGCGGGGTAACGGCATTACCGCTGCATTTGTACCGCACCATCCAATTTATAATGAGGCCATAAGCTTCCTCCATCCAATTAGTGGGTCCTGTTCTATAATGGTTATCTTCATGTGCCCTTTTACCTCCTCATGTGTTGACACATGGTCTTTTCGGGGATCAGAGAAATTCTCGTTTTGGATACTACCAGTGCTCTTGCTCCATAATACTTCTATTTCCTTGGATATGTTGGGTGCCGTGTTAGTTTCAAGGTTAGGTGTTTTTATGCTAACTCTTGGGGCTGGGTGTACTCCTACTCCCATTTGTTTCGATTTGCCCCCTAACCTGCTGCGCAAGGGTGTATCCATAGCAGGTGTCCAGGTCAAATCCAGCATTTTCAGCATGCCCCCCCCCCAGGTCCATGGCATCAGCTTTTTTGTGCCACAAGGTGTACCTTTCTGTGGAGAACCTCTCTTGCATCGGGAAAGGCAATATGTCTTTGATGATATCAAGACTTTTCGCTAGTAAAATCTGATCTTGTATGCGTTCTTCTCTTAGGTATGTCCCCATTCTGTTTAATTCCTTGAACTCCATCCTCTAGATGCAGCAATTCCAGGATGATGCCCCTCTGTGGAGAGTTTGCATTACTACCCATTGGGTTATATCGACCCTGTGGGTTATGTAAGGGTCTGTTGCCCTTCCTTTGGAAATCACCTGGGCTACTTTTAGCCATTCCCACCCCTGTAGAAGATATATCATCCTTCCCGTGTGTCTGTAGTCCCCTATTAGGTGGGGGGGAGGGGAAAGTCCCACTGCGCAATCAGAGTAAATGGTATGGCGACGGGAGTGATGGCTGATTCAGGCTCCGATCTGACTATACTGCCCCTGCACACCTACAAAAGAAATGATGGGCACGGAGACAGTCCAAGTCCTCAGCACGTGCCACAAACCTACGGTATTTGTCAGTGAACCTGATAGGGTACATCCAAGGAGTCGTGGAGTTCAAGGGAAGAGAGACAACCACAATAGTATACCTGGCAAAAGAAGGCCCAGCAGTCCTAGGCTGGGACGACCAAGCCAAGCTCAAGATTAAACTAGATCCCAGCACGGAAGATCAGGTACTAACAGTCAATACAGGAGGTGTGCCGTGCCGATAGTGAAAGAAGATTTCCCCAAACTGAAGGGCCAAGGAAAATAAAGAACTTTGCACACAGAATAATGCTCAAGGCCAACGCTGTCTCCATTAAGCGTAAAGTACGGCCAGTACCAGCGACCTCGAGGGACATACTTAAAAGCAAACTCAACAAAATGGTGAAGGAGGGCATCATTGAAGAAGTGGAAGCCTAAGGATGGCTGTGCCCCATCGTCCTTTGCAAACTCTCAAATCTTGTGAGTTTTGTTTTTTGATTAGACCTGCGTAGCCTCAACCTGGAGGTCATTTCAGATAGCTATCCCCTCCCCAGCATAAATGAACTCATCCTCATGATGAAGGAACCCAGAGTGTTCTCCAAGCTGGATATGAGGAATGGATATCATCAGATTCATCTCCACAAATAATCCAGGCCTCTCACAGCATTTATCACCCTGTTCGGCACGTACCAGTTTACTAAGAAGCATTTCGGCATGTCGTCTGCAGCCTAAGCATTTCAGCGCATGATGGACTCACTACTGCAAGACATTGGAAACATTTCCTACTTTTAGGATGATATACTGGCGTATGCTGCGGATGAACACATGTATGCTATCCCTTTAAGAAGAGTCCTCACCAAGTTACAGGATGCCGGAGTTACATTGAGATACGAAAAGTGTGCCCTGGGGGCACAAGAAGTTTAATATTTAGCGTACAAGATTTCTGCCCGTGGCATAAACCCTAAACTAAACCTGGTGCAAGCCATTGTCAAGGCTCCAGAGCCAGCCAACAAGGATGAAGTAAGGACATTTCTTGGACTTCTTGGAAGCACATGCTCAGTCCAGGAGGGACGAAGTCGTTGACACCCCGTTTGGCGTGCATCGCTGCCAAACTTAAGGAATACACATTTGAGATAACCCACATAGCCAGGTGGAGGAATGCCCAGGTGAATTGCATGTCACGATTGCCAAGAAACAAGGAGGGAGCCACCACATTTCTGCAAGACGAATGCATCATCGCGTCCATCTAAGACTTCAGGGATCTGGAGTTCCTAGAGTTGGGTGAAGAACACTGGAACGAGGAGGACAGTAAAGACCCCACCACGGTGAGACTTAGAGTGTGGGTCAGGAGTGGGTGGCCACAAGAAAGAGCCATACCGGAAGGAATGAGGCCGTACTGGAAGGTGTCCGAATAAATATCGGAGGCAGAAGGGTTGATCATCAAGGTTGACCAAGTATATCACCAGTGGGAATGAGAAGAGTCATCCTGTGCAGAGCCCACTCAGGGCACTTAGGAAACACCATGACATGGCGACGTGTGAGAGAGGCGGACTGATGGCCTGCCATGGACCAAGACATACGCTCCATGATTGAGAGGTGTTACGAATGCCTCAACAGCGACAAACGCTTGAAGACCAGACAAGCCCAGATGATTCCCTCGGAAATCTCCCAAGCAGTATGGCACAAAGTGGGGTTGGATTTCATTGGACCATTGGAGACAATGGCTCTAAGCATCGTTATGGCATAGTGATGGTAGACTACCTGTCAAAATGTGTAGAAGCTGAATTTGTCCCCAACATTACCACTGCCACTGTCAGAGAAGGCCTCCCCAAACACATAGTTAGAGACAATGGGGTGCAACTTGTATCACGGGAAATGGAGTCATTCCTGCAGAGAAATAACATAAGGCAGAGAAAGGCTGCGTTGGATCCCCCATCCCCCAGGCCAAAGGAGAGTTGAGAGGGCAAATAGGCGTATCAAAGGGGCAATCCAGCTAGCAACCGCTTGTTGCATGGATCCCTTTAAAAAAGTCAAGGAGGCCTTAGCGGCCCACAGATTAACCCCCACTGGCGTCACCCAAGTGTCGCAGTTCCGCATGCTGAGGGGGCATCCACACTGGTCCCACCATGATTGACCAGAGTAAAAGAAGATGAAGTAGTGAACATGGAAGAAGTCGTGTGGATGTTGGAAAAATAGCACAGCACACATGAAGAAATGGAATGACTGGAGAAGAGCGACCCAAAGTCGTGAAGTCAAGGAAGGTGACTAAATCAAAATACAGCTCACATGTAAAGACCAAATGACAGGGTCAATGTTCAGCCAACCCATAAAAGTCATACACAGATGAACCAATCACGTTCGCACAGAGGATGGCTGCATGTGGAACATGGAACGTGAGACAACGTTTGAGAAGCATCGAACAACGGAGAGAACACAAGATGAGTTCACCCCTTGCAAAAGCCCAGTGATGCCACGAGAAAGCGAGAACTAGAGGCCTCGGCAAGGGAGGTCTTGTAAAGTGAGATGGAAAGAGAGACGCCGGGGGCGTCTCACGAACCAATGCAAGCTCCAGACATTGGCTGTACGAAGGAAGGTCGTCCGAGAAGAGAGCACAGAAGACTGATGAAGTATGATGACTTTATTATGGAATAAACTTTGTTGTTGTACCAAAGAGCGGTGTGTAGGGAACTCGCAAGACACTGCACGGGCGAAGTCTCGCGAGATCTCGCCCGGAGCTGCAGAGAGTCGCGCGAAGCGGCAACTGGACAATTTACAGCACCAACATCTCAGAGCAGGTCACGCTCCTCCCGATTTCAGTGATAAGACTGCCACAGAGTCACGAGAGCCGCCGTGGACACCTAGGACCTCCACCCCTAGCCCATGGACATTACATGGACTCAGTTTAATGTTATTTATTGGTTCTTATGCTCCCACTTCAAGCAAGCTGCAGACTTATTAAGGATACAACAGTTGGCATGTATGCAGTGGAGTTACCGCAGGTGAGGGTTTGGAAGTTATGTAGTTTGGCCAGTGAGTGGTAACATAAGTCGGAGACGAGGTGTAGTTTGTGGGACTCGTTAATCCTGCTTACAGGGGTCAGGACTCCCACAAAGCACGGGTGTTGCAAAATAGGGGCGGGGCGAGGCATGGAAAATACAGAAGCAATGCTACATGGACCTTTCTCTGTTATGTGACAGGGACCAGTAAGCATTGTTCAACTGTAGAGGGAATAGAAGTATAAAAGATGTTTCCGTTCTTCCATCTCTTTTCCCTTCCTACTTTCCTTCCTTCTCCCCTCCCTCCTTCCATTTCTCCCCCATGCCTGCCTCCTCTCCGCACTTCCTTCCATCTGCTGCTACATTGAGGCCTTGTCCACATCTGCCTCTGGCTCGCAGTTTCTCTGCACAGAACCTAATCTGCTCCACTTTGCTCTGCAGCTGATTTCAGACAAGGAGCGGTTCTTGCTGTTCTCGGTCTTTGATGAGAACCTGAGTTGGTACCTGGAGGAGAACATCCAGCTCCACTGCCGCAGCCCAGACAGCGTCGATCCACACGACCCGGACTTCTATGCCTCCAATGTCATGCACAGTGAGTACTGGGATAGTCACAATGTGGGCACAGTGAGCACTTCTGCAGTCAGTGTGGGCACAGTGAGCACCTCGGCAGTCTCTGTGTGGCATATTGAGCACTTCTGCAGTCATTGTGCGTGCGGTGAGCCCTTGGCCAGTGGCCACAGTGAGTACTTGGGCAGTCTCTGTGTGGCATGGCTAGCACTTGGGCAGCCACGGTGTGGGCACAATGTGCACTTTTGCAGTCAGTGTGGGCACAGTGAGTGCTTGGCCAGTCTCTGTGTGGCATGGCTAGTACTTGGGCAGTCACTGTGTTGGCACACTGAGTATTTGGGTACTCACTGCGTGTGGGTATGGTGAGTACTTGGGTAGTCATCGTGTGGGTACAGTGAGCACTTTGGCAGTCGGTGTGGGCACAGTGAGTACTTGGGCAGCCACGGTGTGGGCACAATGTGCACTTTTGCAGTCAGTGTGGGTACAGTGTGTGCTTGGCCAGTCTCTGTGTGGCATGGTTAGTACTTGGGCAGTCACTGTATTGGCACAGTGAGTATTTGGGTAGTCAATGCGTGTGGGTATGGTGAGTACTTGTGTAGTCATTGTGTGGGTACAGTGAGCACTTGGGCAGTCGGTGTGGGCACAGTGAGTACTTGGGCAGCCACTGTGTGGGCACAATGTGCACTTTTGCAGTCATTGTGGGCACAGTGAGTGTCTGGCCAGTCTTACTATGTCAGTGTGGGCACATTGAGCACTTCTGCAGTCAGTCTGCGTGCGGTGAGTCCTTGGGCAGTGGCCACGGTGAGTACTTTGGCAGTGTCTGTGTGGGCATGGTTAGTACTTATACAGTCACAGTGTGAGCACAGTCAGCATTTGGGCAGCCATTATGTGGTCACAGTGAGCACTCGGGAAGTCAGTATGGGCACAGTGAACACTTGGGCAGTCACAATGTATGCATAGTGGGCACTTAGGCAGTTGCAATGGGACCACGTTAAGTACTTGACTTTCAGACCATGGGCACAGTAATGCCACAATATCGCACTTGTTTCAAGCAGGGACTGTAATACCAACCATCATTTTGTAAGAAATTTGTAATGGATATCAACAATTTTTAGAAGCTATGAAAAGAATATTTCTATACTGTTTATGACCTCCAGTTATTCCCACAGCATTTACTTGTGGACTCCCAGGTACTGTTGTGCCCCCAAGGAGTAGCATGGTGGTGGCTGACACGGGTGGCGCTGTGCTGTGCAGACTACTTTATTTTCCTTTCGTTTTCCCCATCACTAACCATGCAACTTCCATCATCTGCTTTCTCTAAGGGAGTGTCCTGACTACAGGTCTCCACCCTTTTTCTGGCCCCTCCCCTTCCCAACCGGAACTACGTCATCCCGCTTGGCCCCCACTACGGAGGCGGAGTGATGACACAACATCTTCTGCCACTTATCTTAATAGAGCTACCAGTATGCGTGGTCGTCTGATTGTTCTCTTTAGGTTGGCACCTGGGGATTTCTCTTGGCTTCTGTCTTCAACAGGTGGAATTCCAGATCCCTCTGGGCTTGATCCAGAGTGGCCTTCCTGGGTATTGTCACTGAGTTCCTCTGATGATTGTCTTCCCATCTTGGGTGTTCCTTCTCAGTCTCATCTCCAGAAATTGAGAAAAATGATGCATTTCTTGTTACTTGCTTGTGGGCTGAGGCGGCTATAACCATGGATCGCTCCTGAGTGACTACTCAGTATCAACCTGGAATCTGCCTTTATCGCTTAAACCAATACTACTTCTCCTATTTCCTTAATCCTTAGCTTTTGCAGGTCTCGCTTTGTCCGATGTCTCTTTGGTATTTTGTTTAGTCCTGGTATCTCTGTCCCTGACTTCCATAAGCCGCTCATTCCTCGAGACGGGTTCTCTGGGGAGACGTGTCATCAATGGTCGCAACATCAACAGGTCAGATTGAGTCGTGCCTGTGGTTTCATGGGGCAGCACAGGATAATGTCAGAGCATCCTGCAGAAAGGCCGCTTAAGAGAGATGTGTGTTCAGCCTTTTATGCTGTCTTCTTTATTGTGACCATAAATCATTCTGCCACAAAGGGAGAGCTAGATGGACAGCCGTCTTCTGAAGTCTTGACCATTGAGCAGTGGGGAATTGGAATTTCACCACCGCAGGGTTGTCCCATACCCTGAATGCTTTGGTACATGTTGGGTCCAGTGTTCACGTTCGTGGGGCGGAGGGGGGGTGATTTGTGTGATTGGGAATCATCAGTACTTGTCATGATGCCTACCCCCGGAGCACCAGGCCAGGCCCAGCACCCCCGGGAGCAGGCATCACGCCCCCGGGTAAAAGCCCAGCGGTCCTTAATAGTGGCTCTTTGGACTCTGTCCTGGCGCTGTTGGCGCCAGGCTCATGTTGGACATCAATCCTGGCGCCATAGGCGCCAGGCTCATAAAGGGAAGTGTTTGGTGCACTTACCTGAAGCAGACCATGCTGCACACTCACCTGATGCAGACCATGCTGCATGAAGAACCAAGCCAAATGAGTTTAGGAGGGACTATTTTTCTGAAGGAACTATTTTGTTACTTGGGTGGGGCTGTGGAAGAATACTCACCTGGAACTTCTTCCAAGGCTATTTAAGCCACACCTGGACAGCCACACGTGCTTCGCGTTGTTCTGCATCCCAGCAGCTGAACGCTCACCGTGTCTGCTCCTGCACCTGGACTCCAGCCACGCCCGCCTCGAACCTGGAACACCTGTAAGGGAATAAGAGAAGAGAAAGGTGAATACAAAGAACTATTTCAACCTTCTTACCTGCATCCGGAATCTTCACGGCAGCATTCCTGAAGGAAGGCTTCCATTTAAAAGCACCGCGTTGCTCGCTGCAGCGCTGCGCTTCACTCACCTGTTCCCGAGACGCCGCCCGGCTCCATCGCGGCTCTCAGTGCCGGTCGCCACATCTCTGCACCGCACCTAAGGAGAGAAGAAGAGACAAAAGGGGTGAGCAAGGGAACACAAGAGGAAAGCCGGATTTTCAGCCATATTACTTACCGGCTATTCTTGGTGAGCCATTCCACATCTCGGGTCGGCGCCACATCTCTTGCAGGTACCGTACCCCGGCCCCTATGGGGAAAGGATAAAAGACATTACTGGGGAATTATAAAGACATTTAGAGGGGTCGCCCTCATCACTGACTCACCTGATTTTACCCCGGCAATTTAACCCTTCAACGCATCGCCTTTGTTCTGCTCCTGAAATAAAGGACAGAAAAAGACAACATAAAAGGAGGCTCACACTTGAACTTTTGCATCTTCATACTTACGGCGTATCGCTCTGTAAAGTCAAGTGGATTTTCCAGCGCCATTCTGAAAACCAGTGAAGTAACTGGACGAACGCGCGCCCCTGCACCAGAAGCAGGATGGAGAGTTCATCCTTCCAAACCATAAGGTGAGCGTAAACCGGGGGTTTTGGAGGAAGTCAGAGGAGAACGAAGGGGGAAATGGGGGAGCAAGCACATTATTCAGCAGACAGTTAATCCCCTTTCTCGTCTGCAGAAGGATATTCCTACGGGCCAGACAAGCAAGATTTGGGGGTCCTGTTCAATCGGTGGTCCGAATTCTGCGCATCTCGCTTGAAGAGGCCACAGCAACCCAAACCAGACCAGAGCCTCCGTGGGAGCCAGGTGAGCGTTACAGTACTCAGCAATTGCAACTTGATATACACAGTTCTCCTTGGGTTGGGCCATAGCAATCGACAGTAGCGGTGTGACATACATTCTTTGGTGTCTTCTTCAATTTGTTGAAGAAATGGAGGGCTTGCTCTCAAAGTAAGTTGGCATGCTTCACTATATTTCATTGCCTTCTCCCCAGCATCATCTATATGAGAAAATAAAACTTGACTTTGAGGGTGTTGTTTTGTATTTACAATGTCTTGATGGCCTTGGTGTGCCATCTCGATGACCATCCTCAGACTTTTGGGGATGATGAGTTGGTTCCTCGTAATAGCAGGGAGATATTGAAAATGGCTGGTTCTGCATGTATAGCTGCAAGGCATGTTAAGTCATTGATGACTGCTCCTGTTGATGTGATGGTCAAGTTTTTTTAAAAAAAAAAAAATGTATTCATTACTTGCATAGAGCTAGATCAGGCTTTTACAAGAACTGCTGACTTAATTCAAACTGCATAATCTTTCTCGTGACTTTCTACGTTTTCAATTTTTTCCATTGCAAGTTTTAAATTCTTTGCTGCAGTGATGGTCCATCTGGTCCTTTCACCTGAAATGAGATGTGCCCACCAGACGTCTTCTTCCCGAAGGCCATGGTCCGAAAACAAGGGTAAAAGATATGTTTTTCTGGCGTCTCGTGTGGTTAGACACGACGTCAACAGGTGTCTTCCAGTTTCTGGCTGGTTATCTTGTGTGCAAAGTCTGCATTTATTAGTGGTTGACAGTGACCTTATTTCAAGAATTTCGCAGGTCAAGAGAAGGTTTAACCGTGCTCTCATAAATATTCCTCTTTTTTGTCTGGGAATATTTTCACGTATTCCAACGTCTCTGTTCCTTTTTCTAGATGTTTGTGGTAGATACCTCAACAGTTTGTTATTGGCTTCTTTGTCCAATGTATTTATTGATCCAGTCTTGATCTTCCATTTTCTTTTTTACTCTCTGGGGATTAGTGATAGGATTTCTTCTGTACATGCTAATAAGTAGTTTAGCTGGGCTTTTTTTTCTTTTCCAGCCAGGAATTTAACATATTGCATGTACCTTTTGAGGCCTTTTCAGCGATTACTTGGTACACTTTTGGGCTGTCTGGCCTCAAAATCTTTCTGAACAGCTGTATGCTGTTGTGTTCTATCATTGCTGATAGAGAAAGCAGACCTAATTCTCGACGAATAGCTGCGATTGATGTTGACTTTACCACGCCCAGCATGGATCGCCACAGGCCAGATTAGGCCATATCGTGGCGGTGATGGCAGGGCTGGCACCCATCCCGTAGATGATGGAAGGGATCACTTTTGATGTATAGAATTAGATGGCCGGCAGAAAGGAGAACCTTCCATATTTTCTGTCTATTACTCTAGTTTGCGCGGTTAAGTTGCACATTTTTGCCCACAGGACTTGTTGCATTTGCACATCGGTTTTTGAGCAGTCGATTGTTACGCCCAATTTTAGTTCCTCCCAAAGACAAGCTAGGTTTCACACTTTATTTTACTTTTTTCACCAGTGTCAGGATTTTGGTCTTGTTTTTGTTGATTTCAAGGTTGTTCTGATCAATGTATGCCATCAAGTTGTTTAGCTGTCTTTGGAGGCCGACGGGTGTTTGATCCATTAGTATAAAGTCGTCGGCGTAGAGTAATCCAGAGACCGTTGTGTTTCTGATTTTGGGCGGGAAAGCACAAACCGTGGTTGCAGCATCCTTGTAGTCTCTCAGAAAAGTGATATAAAGTGCTGGGGCCAAAGGGCAGCCATGTTTGACACCTCTGTTTGAGGGGATTTCAGCTGAGAGACGGCCTTGGCAACTTCAGACACACTCGCATTTAGTATCAGTATGTAAGGCCATTAGGGGACCCAGAATAGGCAAAGGACAGTGCCAAGCTACTAGTTTCTCCCAAAGTTTGTCCCGGTCCACTCGGTAAAAGGTCTGGGTGAGATCAACGAAGGCTAAAAACACTTTGGGTGCACCGGCTCTAACCCTGCTTTTAATGAGGTTTAATAGCATAATGTTCACAGAGGTTTTCTTGTTTTTCAAAAGCCCATTTGGAAGGGGTACGCGCAAGGGGAGGACTTAGCCCATTCTTGGAATCTTACCAGAAGAAGTGATGCAAAGATCTTGCCAATGATGTCTAACTAGGCTATCGGGCAGTAGTTGCTTGGGTCTTCTCTATTTCCTTTCTTGAAAATAGGAACAACTACCGCTGTGGTCCATGATGCTGGGATAGATTTCGAGTCTTTGCATCGAGAGAAGATCTGGCTAATGAGTGATGTCCACTCTTCCGGGTGCTTTTTTAGGTCTATGTTTGTTAGACCATCGGGTCCTGGCGCTCTTAACGATTTCAGTTTCTTAATCACTCTTATTATGTGGTCTTTATCGGCTAGATCTTCCCAGGGGGCTGAACAGCTCTTTTTGTTGAAATTGCGTGAATCCTTCTACTGGAGCCAAGAGCGTTTTTTAGTGGGTCACCCATTTTGCTTCGTTAACTGAATTTGTAAGGATCTCACTTGTTCGAGTGTCTGAAGGTCTGATTAACGTCCAAAATCCTTTGTTTTTTTCCCACTGACTATCTGAAGCATGTGTTCAGAATCTCTCTGGTAAAGACTAATTTGATAGGTCTTAAGCCATGTTTTATACTTCTTGATCTCTATCATTAGGGTCGCTCTTGCTTCAGGCGAGTTGTGTTTTGTTGTGGCCCTTTCGAGTTTTCTCATTTTGCGCCTTTGGTCAACCAGGGTTTTATTGTAGCTGTGAATTCCCTCTCTCAGTCTTGAAATAAGGTTCGATCTATATTTAAGTAGAAAAGGTTGGTAATCCACTGTAGGAGTTATTCCGGTGGGTTTGTTGGTTGTGACGAATTGGCTGTATTTTCTTGCTAAATCGACTATGTTGTGTGGTGTCAGCCGTAGTCGAGTTTGTTGCTGGTTTGGTTTGACACTCGGCTTCCAGAAAAGATTTTGGATGCGACTTGCGTTCCAGCTCATAGCCAATAAGTTGTGATCACTTTTGTCTATTCTAGGCACCTCAAAGGTAGAGATTAGAGGTAGTAGGGCATACGAAATAAAGATGTAGTCCAGGGTCGCTGAAGAGGTATCTCTTTCCCATGTCGGGATCGAGGGAGCTGTGGTACGGATGGATGTGGCGTTATGAAAGTTCCTTGGGTTCATCAGCTCTGACCATGCTGCACCTCTCTCGTCGGCCAGTAACCTGTGAGTGTCCATCTTTGTCGTTTCTCGAGGTTTTAAACATCTCGTGTACAAGTCTCTGCAGATAATGATGTTTGATAACTGCTGGTCCACCAGTAGCTCGTTGATCACTTCTGCCACGTTTGCGCAAAAGGCTGCGGTCTTTGTTCTCTGTGGGTTCCAGTAGAGAGTAATTACGGCTAGCCATATATATTCTGGTTTAAGATTCAGAGTTTAGTATTTATCCCAGGTTAGAAGAGCGACCAGTTGACCATAGGACTCGGATATTTCTTTTATAATGTTAACTCCTGACCCGCCTCGTACTGCCATTAAAAGGCCTAACGATAGTCTGCCTAGCAGACCTTTTGTAGCTTGTGCAGTAATTACTGTATAACCGTCCAGAGCCGGTTTTTCTTCTACCTAGGTCTCTTGGAGACATATGATGTCGTCAATGCATAAATCTGTGTCTCCAGGTTGTGTTAGATGCTTATGGCCTCTGGTGTTCCATGATCCCATTTTCACGGTTGATGGTCTTGGAGGGTCTGGAGTGTTCAAAGATTTGTCCCAACTACCTGGCGTTGGGGTCGATGGTTGCTATCTCTTGATCTTCGTTTCAAGAGCTTTCGGGAGCCATGCCCATAGTCTTTTTCTTCGGCTTGGAAAGTTGACCTTTTTCGTTGGATTACTTTTGTGGATTATTTGTTTGTATTCTCTCTGTATTTCTCACAAAAGTTTCTTCGTGGTGCCCTATCTTCAGGAGTTCAATCAGGCTTCCTCAGTTTTCTGTTTGTAGAGTGAGGGTGTCTGAGTTCAGAGTTGTTGGTTGTTGCTTGCGTTCTAGTGCACTTACTTTGGTCTGGTCTATGCGACTTGCGGTAGGGCGACCTAAGCTTTTGGTCTGGAGATGGTTGCGGGTACCTCCCCCATCTCAAATTCTTGTAGAGTTCTTCCGTTTTGGAGATATATCGATAGTTTCTGTTCCCGGTCTCTCTTTCATTCAGTCTAGTTGAATTCTTGGAGTGGGAATTTTCAATTTCTGTGAGCCGGAGACCCATTTTCTGGAGATCGTTATAAACGCCTGGTTGAAGAAGTTGGACTGCTCGAGCTTGAATATGTAGGTATGCCTTTGCTTTCTGCTCTCGATGATAGGGTTCTATCAAGATGAAATCTTCTGTTTTCAAAGTTCTCAGTTTACTTACTTTCGAGAGTAAGTGTAAGACTGTTCTTCTGTTTAAGATCAAGTCTTCCTTTAGGGCCAAAGCTTGTTCTAGTTTAAAGATTCTCATCTCTTTTGGGCTGCTAGTATCAGTTGTTGATTCAGAGTGGGATGGTCGCTGGTCAGAGACCTACGCTCGATTTTGATGAGTCTTAGGTCGGTCACAGTCTGCTAGGTCGATGTACGGACTCGCCTTATGTTCACCTGTCCAGCTCTTTCGTGATCAACGAGAACCACTCTGCTTTTTCTCAGCAGCTATATTTTCTCGGGAGCGCGAGGGTTGATATAGAGCTGAGGGTCTGATCACTCGGGGGTCTGGAGCTTTGCCTTTTGTTTTATTGAAAGTGCCAGGGTCATTTTGATTTTCTTTAGGTATACCTTCTGGTTTGCGACGTGTATCTTTCACGTCCTGAATTGGGTTGTTTGAGTCTTTCGACCTAGGGGAGGGCGATTCGGCTTCCTGCAAGTTTTGGTCTGAAGCTGTGTGGACGGTTAAGTCCATCAGGTCTTGGTCAGTCAAGAAATCGTTGTTTGTAATTGGTGATTTCACCAGGTGTATCACGTCAGGCCCCGAGTTTGATTTATTCTTAGGTGTTCGCGGTGTCTCCGGTACTTTTTTGTCTTCCGGAGTTCTGTTAATTTGCACAGGCATGCTCTTTTCTGCTCCTGTGGAGACCTTAGTGGTTAGGTGAAGTGTCACTTGTCTCTTTTTGGTGCTGGCTGGTTTTGTTTTGTTTTCATATTTTCAAAGATTGAAAACCCTGCCGTCCGGTCGGTGAGCTCTTTGGATCTTGTTTTGGGATTAGAGGGCTTTGATGGCTCAAGTTCTTGACTTTGGTTTAGCGCTGTCACAGTAGATTTATTCAAGGATGGCATCGTATTGTGATGGATCTGATTTTTTGCGATCGTCGAGATCGTATGGCCACGAGGTTGATTTACCGCTGAGTTCAAGTTGCATTGAGTAGCTTTTGTAATCGGGTTGAACAGGGCTGAGCTTGTCTCAGGTTGTCTCGGTGGAGTTTGGACGTTGGTCTCTAATAGAAGGAGAGTTTCTCGTGGGGTTGGTGATCGTGCGTTCTGAGTGTTCTTTAGGTAAACATTTTTTTTGTTCCAGTGACACCTCATTCTCCGCGGATTTTTGATCCATTGCGGTGATGTAGCCTTCTAAAAAAATAAGCTTTGAGTGCATCATCGCAATCATGGTTGTCTGATCTTTCAAGGAGTCATTTACTGCTTTATACAGCTTACTAAATGGAGCCAACGCATTTGTTACCGTTGACATTATTGTCATCAGATCGGGCTTCTTTGTTAGAGTATCTCTGGCAGTAGGCAAGGAAGGTCACTCAGCCTGCAGTTAGTTTTTGGGGTATGGTGCAATGCGTTCCAACGGCATGTTGGGCTTAAAGTAATGGCTGGCGAGTCTCGGCCTGTTGGTCTATCCACAACCAGTGTTGTTTTGCTTGGATGTTTGGTCCTGTTGCTGCATCTTCAAGTGACATGTCACCTTCCGTTGGTAAAGATTTTTGCTGGTCTCTACAGGCAGCTGTGGTGCTGAGTTATGTGTATCGTTGGTGTATTGTTGGTTTATGATGGCAGCGACATCGGTCCTTTACCTTCCTTCAGATCTGTTGCTTTCTTCAGGTCGACTTTTGGAGACAGAAGAGGAGTGTGTTGCTGCGCATCTTGGTGTGGTAGGTCTCCCCTCAAAGGCGCTATCGAAAGACTTGCTTCGAGCTGAGACTCAAGCTCACCCACGATCCTTTTCGTAGTGGATTTAGGACTTGTTAGGTTTTCTCTCAACAGGTCTAACAGCCACATCAGAGGAAGAAGGGGGCGGGGCTGTGCAGGTGTTTGGTCGTTCTTCAAAATTTGTGGTTCTACTTTCTGCGATTTTGTTGTTGGTAAGTCTTGTAATGCCTCCAAGATTTCAGCATCTGAAAGTTCTACTGATGAATCTAATTTTCCCTTGCACTGCTTTTTGAAAAAGTTATTTAGAGCATTTGAAATCAATGGTGTCGGAAAGCTTTTCGTTTTGATCCCACTTTTTTTTCTTGGGTGTAATTTCACTTCACCTGCTGTTTCCTTTTCGCCGTTTGGTGTATGCCGATTTCCCAGCTTATTCACTGTATAGTGCCAGGGCGTTTTTTTCTTTCTCTTTTTGGATAGACAGGTCTTTTTGCGTTAAGGAGGCGTGCGTGTTGAACACGGGGGAGAAATGGTGATTTAAAGTTCTGTCTGCCCTTTCTGTGTTGGTCGGGGTTTTCGTTTGACGTGGCCCCGGCCCATAGTGCGAAATTCCGGAAAGGGCTAGGTGTTGCTGTTGTAATGATGTTTCCCCCACTTGATTTAAGGCTCTGGTTTAATTTTGGACCCTTCTTCCCTACTCTGGATTCCCCGTATAAGGGCTTGAGAGGGGTGTTATCTGGCTCTTTGATATGTTCTTCGCTCCATTCACTAATGAGTGAATTCAGTTTGCCGGATGGAGTCGCGTCGAGCACTGAACAGGGACTCAGATCTGAGAGGTCGCAGTTAACATTACTGTCTGTGTACACTTTCTGAGTTTCTCTTGGGAGTTTCAATGCAGGTACTAATTTGCAGATATTATGTCCCTGATTCCCCACGACCCCCTCCTCCTTACCTGTTTGCTGGAGTTCTGTGTCGACATCTATCTCAGGCGTCAAGACCTGGGTTCATTGAGGCTGCATCGAGGTTGACGAGGTGTCAGTGGTTCTAGGCACGGCCTTTGGAAGTTTAGGTCCTTTCTCTGGCAAGGAGCTATTTTGAGGCATTCGGAGGCTTCTCAGACATCGCCCTTCTCCCTCGTCACTCCGTTTATTGATTCTGGATGGAACTCCGGAATCCATGTTCAGACTGGCAGGCAGCCGATCAAAGCCTTCTGTGTAACGGAACATCCAACTTGTGGGAATGGACGTAGTGCAGAGATCCGCAGCTCTCGGCTCCCTCGAGTCCCGAGATTACTGCAGATCACTTTCTCTCCACTTTCTGCTCCGCGTTCCATTGCGTAAGTGTTCAGCTGCCAGAACCGTGTCAGTAGCTACGCCTTTGGAAAGTAGACACAGAAGAGAAACTGCTTCCCCACAGGCACCGCAGATCACTTTCTCTCCACTTTCTGCTCCGCGTTCCGTGGCGGAATGGAGATTTTCAGTGTTCAGCTGCCAGAACTGTGTCAGTATCCATGCCTTTGGAAAGTAGACACAGAAGACAAATTGCTTCCTCGCGGTCACCACAGATCACTTTCTCTCCACTTTCCACTTCGCGTTCCACGGCGGAATGGAGATTTTAAGTTGTCAGCTGCCAGAACCGGGTCAGTAGCCACGCCTTTGGAAAGTAGACACCGAAGAGAAACTGCTTCACCGCGGGCACTGGAGATCACTTTCTCTGCACTTTCCGCTCCGCGTTCCGCGGCAGAATGGAGATTTTAAGTGTTCAACTGCCAGAACCATGTCAGTAGCCACGCCTTTGGAAAGTAGACACAGAAGAGAAACTGCTTCCGCGCAGGCACCGCAGATCACTTTCTCTCCACTTTCCGCTCTGCGTTTCGCGGCGGAATGGAGATTTTAAGTGTTCAGCTGCCAGAACCGTGTCAGTAGCCACACCTTTGGAAAGTAGACACAGAAGTGAAACTGCTTCCGCGCAGGCGCCGCAGATCACTTTCTCTCCACTTTCTGCTCCGCGTTCCGCGCGGAAAGGAGCTTTTAAGTGTTCAGCTGCCAGAACCGTGTCAGTAGCCATGCCCTTGGAGAGTAGACAAAGAATAGAAACTGCTTCCCCATAAGCACCGCTGATCACTTTCTCTCCACTTTCTGCTCTGCATTCTGCAGTGGAATGGAGATTTTAAATGTTCAGCTGCCAGAACCATGTTAATAGCCATGCCTTTGGAAAGTAGACACAGAAGAGAAACTGCTTACCCGCAGGCATCTCAGATCACTTTCTCTCCACTTTCCGATGATCAAGTTTTAAATTCCTTCCATTTGTTATCTCTTGTGCGTCCTATAGCCACTAGGATCGTGGAGTTGTTTTGGGTAGTGGTAGTTATGGCGTCAGCTCATATTGTTGGTAGTAGTCTATTTGCTGTCGTGTAGTTGATATATTTATCCCCTTTGTTGATGGCGCTGTTGATTTGGCAAGGTAAAGGGTAACATGAAATATGGTTTGCTTGGTTGAGGTCTTTCCTGGGCCTGTGGATTATTGAACAGTAATAATCTTTCACTCTCTTTCCCCACCTTACAATGCAGGGGGAATTTTCATTTTTAACATCCCGAACAGAGATGGCAGAGCTTGGTGGTCAGTCATTAGCGTAAATCGTTTTCCCATGAGAAAGTGATAGAAATGTCCACACTGGTGCTAATTCTCTTTTTGGCTGTGAGCATACTACATCCATGTTGGATAGTGCTCTGATGGAATAAGCAACAATTGTGGTGTGGTGCATGGCATCGGTGTACCCCGCAATGATAGCCCAGTATGCTGGGTGTTTCCTCCAGAGAACCACACAGAGCAAGAGCAGGCTGAGGTATGCTGAGTGTGATGGAAATGCTGCCCAGTCCTTGTCCTACCACTTCTGTGTGTGTGTTTTCTGTATGATGTCTGCCTCTGAGGTCCAGCCTGGACCTCTGGCAGTGCAGCTCTTCACATTTTCTGTTTTGGTCAACAACACCCATGGGATACCCTCATGGCTCCCATGGGAGGGGCATACCCTTGTACCCCTTGTGTTTGTTTTCAGGCACTTGTATGTTTCCCACAGAGCAGGGTATGGGCTGGTGGCAGCTACATACTGACTTGACAGTGGCTCTTAGTGTCCTCCTTTTTTGGGGCTACCTGATCCTGCCATAGGAATCAGTGGATTGCAGGACAAAAGCAAGATGACCATTGTAGCCTCTTGGTTTCTATTGCCTTTACACCTTGTTTCTCAACGTGCTAGGAAGCCCTGACTCTGTCCCTTCTCCCTGACTGGCTGTTATATGGAAGATACATATATGTCTTTGGGGCTGCCTCTTGTAAGACTGACTGCAGCCTTCCCAGGGGATGTGTGTTGTGTGTACACCCTTGGGGTGGATCCTGTACGAATGGAGTCTGAAGTCAACTCGCATTCTGTGTTGTGGGTGTCTGATTTTGGATTGTGTGACACAATGCATGGGTCAGCCCTGACTGAAACTGGGGTGAATGCAGTATAGTGTTCTGAAAGGCTGGGTTCTTACTCCAACCCACATTCTGTGTGATGGGTGTCTGGTTTGGGTGAATAGCCTAAATTCTGGTGAGCCTGATTGGCTGACTGCCTGCATGAATGCACTCTTGTATGATTGGCTGACTGAACCTGGCTCAGCCTGAGTGAATGGGGAACAATTGTGCATAACTAGGGACCTCTCCCTCACCAATCTGTTCAGAAGCTAAGTTCAGAAGTTGAAGTCGAAGCTGAAGCCAGATTAAGCTGTTCCCCGGAGCCCAGCCGAAGGAAGAAGTCTGCTGGTGCATTTCTTCAAGTAATCTTAAAGCTGCTGTGTTCTTCTAAGGACTAATCCAAGAGAGAACCTTGATAGATGACATCTTTCCGAGCTATGAAGGACTATCGTGCACCTGCTACTTTTCACCAGAAATACCCTGGAAGCCAGTCTTGTGTGCTTGCCAATCCAGAGAAGGGGTCTTCATGAGTCCAGAAGAGGAGTGCTTTGACATCTCAATCCAAAGAAGTCCAGCTGTGTCACCCAGGGTCCGGAGGAATGTTTGTGACCGCTGGAAGCCAGATCGCTACGTTTCGCCCAGAAGAGGGGGAACCATGGCATACTGCTGCTTGACACCTAGATCTGTTAAATTTACACCTGATCAAAAATCTTTCAAGGGATATCCCTGGCATGACATCTGACCACTTTTTCCCACTGAAGAAGATCCCAATTTGCTGTGTGCAGAGGAAGGTCTGCCGGTAGGTTTCCCGCCACCAAAAACCAAAGAAGACGTCCCGAGGGTTTGCCTTTTAGGACCATGAAATCCTCAACCCTGACACCCACTTCTGCCACTGCACCTTTTGCCACTGAAAGGCATCAAAGGTCCCCAAGGATCTTATCCTCTTCAGCTAGGCCTGTTTGGAGTCCACAGCAAGTTCCACCTTCGTGGGACATCCACAGCCGGAAACATGTTTTTTGAAGGAGAGATGAGAATCAAAAAAGACTCCAGTCTCTTGACTGAGTCAGATACTGGGATAGTATTCCCATTAATCACAAGGCATTATATTGTATGTCTACATTTTTCAATCTGTGTGGTATTCCCAGAATAAGTAACTCAGTCATTGAATCATTTAGGGCCAAGGTATTCGTGGCCATCCACTTCTGTATGGCTTTGAAGATTGTGTAAACGCATTCTACATCATCCTCAGACACCCCAGAAAGCTTAACTATTATCTGGGTACCATCTGCATAGTTTGCAAACTTGACTCCCAACGAGATAAGAAGATCGCATAAGCATTTGACATATATATTAAAGAGCAGTGGGGATAGACATGATCCTGAGGGACACTCTGGGATTGGGCCTCTCCTCCAACCACACAAGCTGTACTTGGACCAAGAAAGGATTTAAACCAGGATACCGCAGATTGAGTACATTTCCCTACGTGATTCAGCCTGTCTGCCAGCAAGTCATGATCAACCAGGTTGAAAGCCGATGAGAGATGCAACAGCAGAACAAATGCCACGTTCCCTTCTTCGATAATTTCTCAGATGTTTGTTTTTAAATCTAGTAGAGCAATTTCTGTTCCGTGATTTACCCGGAACCCAGATTGTTCCCTAGCTAGAATATCCTGCAGTTCCATCCCTAGCTAGAATATCCTGCAGTTCTATCCCTAGCTAGAATATCCTGCAGTTCCATCTCTAGCTAGAATATCCTGTAGTTCCATCCCTAGCTAGAATATCCTGCAGTTCCATCTCTAGCTAGAATATCCTGTAGTTCCATCCCTAGCTAGAATATCCTGCAGTTCCATCCCTAGCTAGAATATCCTGCAGTTCCATCCCTAGCTAGAATATCCTGCAGTTCCATCTCTAGCTAGAATATCCTGTAGTTGCATTACTAGCTAGAATATCCTGCAGTTCCATCTCTAGCTAGAATATCCTGTAGTTCCATCCCTAGCTAGAATATCCTGCAGTTCCATCCCTAGCTAGAATATCCTGTAGTTCCACAAAAGATTTATATTGGGAGCATGCTACCTTATTGATTATTTTTAGAATACAAGGAACATTTGTAATAGGCCTGTAGTTTTCAGGAATTGAGGGGTCAAGATTTTCCTTTTTCAGTAGAGGAGTTATCCACCCCTCCTTAATATTCTCAGGGACATGAGCCTCTTGAAAAGAGCAATTAATGCACCTTGTGACCCATGGGGCCAGTAGAGGCGCAAAGTCTTTAAATAGTGTAGTCGGGAAGATATTGCCTTTACAAGATGTGGTTCTCATTTTCTGGATTATTTCTAAAACCTCACTTTCTGAAACTTCATGAAAGGAAAAAAAACTGGTACCCTGTGTAGATTCTTTGAGAGGTGGTGTAGGCATTTCATTTACATACTGAGACATCTTAACCCGGTTCTGAATACACACATGTCTGAGGTTGTAGGATCTTCTGAGTGAAGCCATCAAGGATACACTGACACCAATCATCATCCATAGCAAGAGGGGGCTCAGCAGTAGACCCTTTTAATTCCTGAAAGACTGGGAAGAGTTCTTTTGGCTTAGATGTAGCCCTTTCAATCCTAGCATTGAAATTAAGCTCTTTAGCCTTAAACACTGCAGCCTTAAGCGGCCTGTTTATAAGCCAAAATGGAGTCATCTGATGGATGACTTCTCCAATATGGTCTGCTTTCCGTTTCACCCCTCTAACTAGGAACACTTCCGGGGTGAACCATTGATTATGTAGGGCTCTTTTGTTATGTTTAACTGGACGAAGGGGGGCTAGTAAGTCAAAGGTTTGATTAGTAGCTGACCTAAAAGAATGCATAAACGCATCAAGAGGTAGGTTCTCTACCAATGATGGTAGCAATAGAACTACTACTGAATCAAAAGCTTCAAGGGTAACTTTCTTGCGATTACGAGCTGAGCCTAATGATCTTGTTGATTTAGGAGTAATGCGAGAGAGAAGGGGAACTTCAAAACAGAGAAGAAAATGATCTGACCAAATGCACCTTTCAACCAAACGTAATGTCAACGACTGGTTCTTAGATAGGATCCAGTCCAAGGTTTAGCCGCCTTTATGTGTTGAGTGTCGACATATTGATCAAAGCCCACGGACTTAAGAGTTTGTAGAGGAGATGTAGCTTCAAAATCCTTTGGGTTATTAGCCCACAAATTAAAGTCGCCAAGAATGATAAAAGCTGTAGTGCTTTTAGATGTGCTTCCTATAAATGCTAAGAGTTGCTCTTCGAATTGAGGCGTGTCCCTAGGAGGCCTATACAAAATCAGAACACTCAGTGAGTGAACTGAGTCAGTATTTATTTTTAGCAGCATATCTTCACTTAAATCGAGGGGAGGGGGGTGGAGATATATAAATTCAGGTTTTGTTTAACAATCATGGAAACTTTACGATCTGCATGGTGTCATATATTGCCATCAGGAGTAGCCAAGGCCACTGTGTGGAGGGCTGCCTTGTGTAACCACGTCTCGGTAAGCACCAGCAGATCAAAATTATTTTCCATGATGGAATCCGATATTTCCACAGCATGTAATACCAGAGACCGGGTATTTATTAATCCACATTTCAGTGGAGTACTGAATGGGGGTGAGCACAGGAAGAAATAGCCTGAGGACTAAGGTTGGTTGTATTAGTTAATGGAGCTTGTGTAAGTGGACTCATAGCAGTGTTTTTGGCACTAATCGTCTTGTTTGGAGAATGAGAGGCACAGAGGGAGGGACTGGAGCCTTGGATTTTGAATCGTTTGTATTGTATAATTTTCTTGCATATTTTCCTCAGCTCGCAGCCTTTGATGAGCCTGACGATTTCTTTGGATAGTAGCTACTAGGTCACATTGAGGCATGGTTTTGCACAAAGACCTCAGAGATAGATTAATAAAATAAAATAAAGACAACTGAAGGAAAGATGTCAATGAAACACTCACCTAAACACGAACCGGCACAAACTGGCTTGAATGCGCCGGCGCACCTGATGTTGTCTTTAAAAGGGTAGGAAACTACAAAATTCCTGGGAATTGTAGTTCCTTCCTGCCAGCTCAGTGCACAAGATGCCTGAGAAATAATAAAATGTGGCAGCGGCGGTAAACTTTAACACTTAATACTTATCTACTGCTAGTACAAGATAGAGAGCTAACTTCTAAAATCAGAGCATGAACTTTTCAGAATCCACGAAAACCGAATTAAGTAGAAATAGAATTATAATGATGCAATCCATCGTAGTTTAGCAGCAAAATTAGGAGCACAATTTTTACAAAAGCATTCAACACAAGTTAGCCTCTGAAATAGGTTGGCGTGGTGGAACCTGTAGAAGTAAAGCAGAACATTATTGAACATTTTTGGACTGGGCTGTAATAGACAAGATTAGGTACACCCTAATTTTTCCCTTACAGGTGGGGTGATCCTCACACAGTATCACTATTTAAGTCTAAAGACAGTATATACTGCCTATGTTCTGAAAAGAACCTGCCTTTCTTACCTAATCTATGAAGTCACCCCTTGCTTAGTAATTCAAATGCTCTTTAAGGACTGTCAGCAGTTGGTGCATTTTTTTATGAATCTTTATATTGTGTGGTAGGTACCACATAGAGTCTATATCATTTTGCCATTATTTGAATAGTATAACCAAAGTACAAAGTGTTATTATTTATATGCATATATTTATCTGAACCTTATTTTATATAAAGACGCTGTGTTATCACCTAATATAGTGTGGACATTCCTTTGTGGGGGTTTGGGGACTCGCTGTACCTAAGAACCAACCTACGTCACCTCCCTTGAGTCTCAGACTTAATTGCTCGTCCATAGATACCATATAGAGATCCTTGGTTTAGGTGCTCTGTGCCTCTACCCCAACCATATAAGAGGGCAGAAGTACAGATACCCCCTCTAGTCTTTATTGCTGAATCCTAGCAGGGGAATGGTGGCTTCCAGACACATGCTAAGATCAAATGACGACATCTTCTTTGAGGTGTGCGTACCCTCTTTTGCAGCAATACTCTGCGGGGCAGGGTGAAGCATAGAATCCTCACTCTCCCTATATCCTGCCTCCCTGAGAACAAACACTGCCTGCAATTAACTTTCTTCGTACAGGACAACTCCGGCTAAACAGGCTCCAAGGGTGATATCGGTTCAGCCAAATCTCTAGATGCCTTCTCCATCACATGGGGATGTGAAGATTCTGCGGATGGGCAAACACCATATGGAATACATTTTTAAGGAGTGCTCTCCCAGCAAATGATCCTTTCATTTGGAGAACCATTTAGCTCAAGGCAAGTTTAGTTACTTGATTTCTGTAAAGACGGGTTTGGCTATAACTGTAATTCTATTCATAACACATAAATGGCCTCAAAACAAGTTGGGCGGTGTAGTAAAAATTGGAGGTAATGCATGGTAATTCCGTTAGTGGTGCATTACTGCACCGTCCAACTAAGAGTTTGGCAGAGAGGAGAGTTGGAGCTAAATCTGCTACCTTTCAGGAAAAAAACTGCAAAATCAGCAGAATTACCATCAGCAGTAATCCCATGGAGTCCTATGGACTAACACCACCTACCACCATCGAGAGAAGATAACAGTAATTCCTTTTGGTGACATCTCGGCCGATTTACAAACTTGTGATGAGGCCCAATGTCCTCTGGTCGAATGTTGCTTTATCTGAAGATTTCCCAAGCAGAATACCTGAAGCAGCACCTGAGCCTGGAGAAGCCTGCTAGAGTTACTCGATCTAAGGATTTGATGTGTCTAACTCAGCCTAGATTTAAACGAGTCAGAGGCAATGGGCACTCTTTTATGGTTCAGGCTGGACTGATCTGGAATAACCTCCCTGCGGAAATGTGCATGGAAGAAAACAGCTTCACCTTTAGAAAACGTCTTAAGACGTTGCTGATCGTTTAGATTGTGAGTCATCCCTGTCTGTTATACACGTTGCGCCGGTATCACTACATATTATCCCCACCAAAAATATTGCTGTATATATGTTCGTCTGGAACAGCCATAGGCGATATTTTGGGGGGAATCATTTTGAGGTTTTTTGGGAGCAGTGGTTGCGGGGGTATCCCCCGCAGGTTCCATGCCTTAAAATCGCTGCAAAAATATGGTGATATTTTTGTATGGCAATATTTTTGTGTGGATATTAACACATGGAAACGGTACGCCTTGGTGCCTGTGGGCTCTGGCGCATTACAAACATAAACATTGGCATCCATGTCTAGGGGTCTAGGTCACGGCCACCAGGTATTTCTGAACAGTGGAAATTCTAAAGGGTTTTAACATGGGGCCTTCAGAGTTGAAATAAAGTCCCATGGCTATTCGGCAGTGTTGTGCCTTAACAGATTGTTCTGATTAATATAATTCTTTTCCTGAATCTTTTCTTTTAGTGCTGTAGGGTTTCTGTGCCAGTGGGCTCTTAAACAGAGATAACGTGAGAAGCTGCTACAGAGTGGCTTCATGCCCCCAGCTGCTGGTGTGTGACCTGCTTTCACCATCTCCATGACAGTAATGTTACACACTCACTGAGCAAGAGGTCAGATAAACACAGAACATATGTCAGCAGTGTGTCTGTTTAGCAGATCACACTTTGTTGCAGAAAGCCACCCTGTTTACAGGACCTGTTACATGCGTTACTATTTATAGAGTTTGGGGGTTCTATTCCTTTTTAGGGGTTCTTCTTGTTTAGGGCTAAGGATCCTTTTCTGTCCTGTCTCGTGTCAGTCACCTGACTTGCTTCAGGGCAAATAATCTGAATGACGTTAGAAGCCCCGCATCACCTACAACCCCCGTGGGGCTCCTCAAATGGGAGACGGTAGGTTATGGCTGTGTGTGAGTCATACCCTTAGCTGAGGTTCATGGCCAGTAGCAAGTCAGGAAGATCTGGGGAAAGAGGAAGACACAATCTCTGATCTGCCTTTTACTTTGCTATGTCCTCTGGCAACATTTCCTCTGTGTCCAGTAGGATCCAAGGCTTTGCCTGCCACCTAGAGCGGCCGGGCTCTCACCACAGTCTCTCAATGCATGGAAATTATGTCATCTGGACAGTCCCTTGGACTCAACAGTGAAAAGCATTAAGCCTGGGGTTCCCTGACTTGCACATTCTGTGCTAGGCAGGCTATTCAATGTGTAACTAAGGAGGCTTGTCACGGTGGTTAGAAGCTTCTACTTGTTTTAAGAATCCCAACAACATCTGTTGGAAGGGATTCAACTCCAACGAGTTTTACAAGTGGACCTTACACCAGAGCCCCAACACACACCTTGTTGCAGGGGTGTTGCTAGGTCTGGAAAAGATCAGGGGCTATGCTAATGTCGGGACTGTGGGGACTCTGGGTTAGCTAGCCTTTTGGTTGTAGCTCCCGAACTTCCATCCAGGGTTTCAACTAAAAGACCCAGGGCTATGGCCCCAACAGCCTCGCCCTTGCAACGCCTCTGCCTGGTTTTGCATTTCACAATCATGCAAGGCAACAGGTGCCATCCCATCCAGTCATCATAATAAACCTTTGCTACTCTACCCACGTTCACTGTGTGGTGAATACATTCATTGAATGCCTACACATTTGGTGGATCTGCATCCCTTTCTCACACTGCTATGGCTTGGTCAATGCAACTCATTCAAGAGTCTCAGAGGGCAAGGAACAGGTTCATAAATCACAGTTGGGGTTCCCCTGACAGTGACAGTGACATATTCCCCTTATTGCACCTTTAGCCTCCAAATTCCCCAAGCACACTGCAGGAACTAAGTCAGTGGAATAGGGCATCGGACGCGCAGGCTGTGTTACCTGACCTGGCATTTAAATTTTAAGATTTCTATTTTAGAGCACCTATTTATTTATTTATTTATTTATTTATTTTTATTTCAATTTTCTTATTATGTTCAATTTTCTCTCCTTATATTTTTCCGGAAGACTCCACCATCTTTTCCCAGTGTCCTCAGGACAGGCTGAACGGGAGCAACCCTGCATTAATCAAGGAGTCGAGCCCCCCCAAATCATATGTGGCTCCTCCTGTCTTTGGCCACACACATCCACCAGGATTAGTGAACAGCACCTTGTTTTAATTGGAAGTTTGTTGACCATGGCCCCTTTCTCACCTTCAGTGGTGGCCAGTGCCTTTGTCTTATATTAGAAGAAAATGCAGCTAACATTTCTGTGCAGTTTCCAACTATAATAATTCTGGGGCCGCAAGTGAAAGGCTGGATGATCTGGTCAGTCATCATCTGAATCCTCAGTGGCTGTATTGAGGTGAATGGGGGCAAGTCTTGTTGAGTTGAATGGGACCAGGTCCTATTGAGGTGAATGGGGGCAAGTCAGAAGCCATTAGTGGAAGCATCTGTATGGGAACGTCAAGGTGGAGTCTCACAGAGACCTGGGTAGTCTTCAGGAGCAGAGGTCTGAGTTTCCAGCTCAGTAGAAGCGGACGGGATGCTCACTGTGTGGTGGGTATAACCCAGCTAAGACTTGTACTATATAGGGAGACATTATAAGAGTGTTCCCGATTCAAGGGTGCCCTCAGCCTGTGCCATCTGCTCTGTTTTATCGATAACTATTGATCTGATGTCCACCAGAACCGGTAACATTGCTTCACTGTAAGTATGTTCCAGAGTTGGGACCTAACTAATGGGCTTGCCAGCACGTTGGTGGTTTCAAGGCGCTTCAATCAGGCAGCCCGCTTCATCTGGAACACGCGTGGTCTCCAGTGCTTTCACACTGGCAGGGAGGCATGAGTATTCGGCTTTCCATCGCAGTGTCATCAAACCTGAAGGCAGGCGGTGTTCGCCTTCCCGGGGCATATCTCTTGCCCATCACCTGAAAAGTGAAGGTAGACTAGAGACTTGCTATGTGGGGAGAATCTAACTAATTCCTTCACTGAGTAGAGAGGCATGAAAGTGCACCACAAGCCAGCATGTGTGTAGCAGTCTGCACACAATAGAGACCTGGGCTTGGTGGTCAATGGATCACTGTTAGCAGCGCTGTAGCTAATGGATCATTGTTGGCTTATGACCTGTCTTTTCCATCCAAGGGTTTGGTTGAGCCTATGGGTGCACCAAAGGACCCTGTGTAATATATTGCTATTGTGAGGCCAGACCATGTATTGGCCTGGTTTTAAGCTTAACTTATTTTATGTTGTGATCTGTGCTTTTGGGAAACATTTGTTAGGCAAAAGCATCTAACACATGTACAGATCTGTTCTGAACCCTAAATCAAATTCTGTATGTCCTGTTCCTACTTGTGCTAGCTCAGGGTATCATGGTTATACATTAGGCCTCCCTCCAGATGTTTGGACTACTCTTGATATGATCATTCACCGCTGACTATGGTGGCTAGACTGAAGGGTGTTAAGGTCAAGAACATCTGGAGGGCTACATAATGAGTAACCTTGTGTGATGCATGATGTATGAGGAGTACACATGACAACCAGGATAATCACACATATGCTTGCATGGACATAAGTGTAGAAACAAGTAGAATCTCAATGGTAATGTATGCAACAAATAGTCACTTGGTGTTTGGTTTCGGCATAAAGGTCATTTCTACAGATCTTCATCAGGGCGAAAAACAATATCATGATTAACTATATGCTATTTCATTTTGGATAACTTGTTTTTAGCACCATTAGGAGAAAAATATGCAGATTTCGTATTATGACTTAGAAACGGATCTGTGCATACTTCCATTTATATTTGCGTTTTTTCTTTTAGAAATGTTTTATTGCACATTTTTGCTATGTTCGATTTGCTACTTATGGGAGAGCAATATTTGCAATAATTCAAAAGTCAATATCTTTGAGTTGATATCGACTTCTACACGTTCATTGATTTTCCTTTATTGCCTACATTTTCCATACTGTAACTAACATATCATGGTGCCTGGGTATTGTATCAATGGGGCAACCTGGGCCAGGAGGGCCCTTCTGTTGTCACTGGGGTTCTCTCATATATGCCTCTCTGCAGCAATGGTCTACATTTGGGGGGGGCATGTTTTAACAGCAGCACCCTGCAAACAGGAACCTGGTATGCGAGTAGAAGTGGTATGTGACAGTCACTTTAAGTTGCAGTTTCACTGTTCTTCAGGATTTGGGGTTCCTGCATTGCAGATAGTCCTCGAATGCGGGCTGTCTGAGAGCTAGGATCTGTTGTTGGGCATCAGACCCTACCTTGTCCATGGGCAATTCTTTCTGACGGTTCCTCTCTGTGCCTATTGCAGGTATTAATGGCTACGTGGAGAACCTGAGCCTCAACCTGTGCCTTAACGAGGTAGCCTACTGGTACGTCCTGAGCGTCGGCGCTCAGACTGACTTCCTGTCCGTCTTCTTTGCCGGGAACACCTTCAAACACAACATGGTATATGAGGACACCCTCACACTATTCCCACTCTCTGGGGACACTATCGTCATGATCATGGAGAAGCCAGGTCAGTGTATTTGTGCTCTTATTTTTTTTTCATTTGTGCCACGACTTGTGTGTAAACAGTATTTGTCAGTTGTTGGAGGCTTCTCAATTTACAGTTGAGTACATGATGACCAGAGAGACAGAGGGATGTTTCCAAACATTTCACACATGGACTTTCTTTTGTGCACATATAAGGTCATGTGACGGAATGCCATCTGCGAGGGTACGCTAATCTGAGTTTATTTGTTTTTTTAACACAAAATGATACTGGTAATTCTCTCTCAGAAAGTGAACTCTACTAAACAGGATTCACTTTCTATATCCTCCATGCTAAAAAGTACAATGCACAAGTATTCTCCTTGATATATTCTGAGATCTAAAGCTGTTCCTTGATTGGTGTAAGCTGTTATGCTAGTCCTGTCTGTTTGGTTTATATCACTTTGCATTCAGTATCTTGTACTCCAACATTTACAAAAAAAATATTACACTACAAGTACATGATAACACTTCAAAATGATATGAACTAATCCCACGATGTGCAGAACATCACTTGTTGAGTATGCCTATTATTTTTTAGAAATAATTGGGAATGATCAAGGAGTGACGTTAAGTATGACGTTAGGTGAGAAAGGTGGGCTACTGTGCAGCAGATGTGAAAACATGTTCTACTCCCAAGCAAGGGACTTTCCCCCAAAGGGCCAAGTACACCCCGCTTACTAACGTGCCGTGCCTTCCTGCCCTGAAGATATCACTGCCTGTGGTGTCTCACCTTCATTATGCTATTTAATGCCCATCTCTTACATTCTTATAACGTGTGCCCTGCTTAAAGGAAGAGAGATACTAGCGAAAGAGGTGACGCTAGAGGCTAGCACGCTAGAGGCTAGACCCTTTTCATACATGTTCACGAGGTGCATCACTTAGTGCCCATGAAAGCTTTGAGGCTCTGTCTAGAATCAGATTCATGCCATGGATTCCTCATGTTCCGACACTTGATGTTGCATAATCATGCCATGGGACATCAGGCGTACCATCACTGTCGAAAGTGTTGCTCAGTCTGAAATTCATTCAAGATCAGACCACACACCAGTGCACTAGTTATTTCCGGCAGCTGTTGGGGGCAAAAGAAGGACACAGACACTCTGAGGACATTTTGACCATATGTTTATTAAAGAATAAAAAAAGACCTAATTTCCCCTACCGAAACCTACTTTACTAAGGCGCTCATCAGTCGTGAATAAATATCCAAAGGAATCAGTCCGCTGTCCACAACTAACCTAACGGACCCTACCACTATTATAATTAACTAAGGCCAAGGCCATAAGAATGACTCCCTTCTTTTGGTGGCTGTACTATTGCACTGGGGTTCTTCTATTTTGAAGTTCTGCTCAATATACCATTTGTAAATAGTCTCTCGTTATCCTTTGTATTAATCTCTGTAATTGACAGCCTGTTTCTCCTCTATCGTTTATGGGGTTTTTCTTGCTCTTGTGAGACTCCTCTCTTTCTTAGAGAACTCTATGTGTTCTGGTATAGTGTCTCTTTCTCTGAAGCTTTCATCGTCCAAATCATTATACTTCACCTTTTCCTATAGTACTGCTCCTTGTCTTTCCACACTTTCATCATCAGTACTGGGACGAGGGTCTCTGAATCTATAACGAGTCCCCTTTGGCTTCCCGGTATTCCCATTCTCCCTATTACCCTCTCTGTTGTTGGGGAATGTCTCTGGTGCCTGTGGGTATTGGAAACCTTCTTCTTCCTTTGGTTTGTTTTTCGCGTCATGTTCCCTGACGTCTGCTTCATACGCGTTCCTGTCTCCTCAACTTTTCGATACCGTTAAGGGTATCCAATTCAGGAGATGCTTCCTCCCTGAGGTGGTGTCTGCATAGTTGAGTGTGCCCTACCAACCATGAGTTCTCTGTGATCATGACACCACCAAGCTCTGCAGTCAAGCCTTCCCGGCTTTCTGCTCCTCGCAGATGCTCGGCACCAGCTCAGATCCATCCATCCTAAATCCACCAGGTGATTTATGCACAGAGGGCTTCCCCTGTCTTTCTCTACCTTCCGCTTTCGTTCTCTGTGTCTTTGGTATGTCATTCATTTTCAACCAACTAGGCTTTGTACATTGGTATGATATGTTTTTTTCATTTATATTGCGCCCATACACAAGTGTTTCAGAGCGCGACGAGGCAGGGGTGGGGAACAAGGGAGGACAAAAACAACTATCTTACTAGGCCCAGTGACATTGAGAACGTGCACAGGGGAGAAGGGAAGTGGAGACGTGCAATGGGGAGGGGATGAGTGGAAAGTGCAAAACATGTGATCAAAACATCAACAACAACAAACAACAACAAATAGTGCTGCCAGTGAGTGGTAAGTGCGAGAATAAGGTGCTGACAACGGGTATCAGATAAGTGATAAAAGGGGACTGTAGGGTTGCAGATACAGGTCCAAGTGCAAGTGCAAAGGTTTGCCAGGAGGGAGTGCAAGTGTGTGGCAAGGCTAGGCAGGGATCTGGGCCCGAAATCAGAGGGTAGTCAGGTGCCGAGTGCCGAAGCAGAGTGAGATCAGCAGGGAGAGGAAGAGTGAAGGCAGAGGCAAAGAGGAAGGTCTTGAGTTGTTTCTGTTATCGAAGATGGTTCTCCTTAAGTTTCAGAGAGGCCGGGAGGCTGTTCCAGAGGGAGGCCACAGCCGAGCAAAGAGATCTACCCCCCAACTCGATGCTTGGAGAAGCGTTGGAGATTTTGTTTTAAAGGGGCAGTTCCGTCTTCTATTTGGGAATGGCATACGTTCACTTTATCTTCACTCCACTCATAGAACTTATGATGTTTGGGGGTATTGGATAGTTCTATATAGGCCATTGCATGGAGGGCATAAGGGAGTTCCTCATGAGAACAGGAGTCCTTTTCCTCAAAGGGTGAGACTCTCCCGGTCAGGTGGCACTGTGCCTCGACCCCTAGCCTCACATGGGATGGGGGCTCCTCCTTGGGGAGAAGGAACAAATTCCTTTGACTCGTCACACAGCCAATGTTCATCTTCCCTTTATTTCAACTGGGGATGGAGAGCATTGAGGTCCCTATTGAGGTCCCCAAAGTTCTTCACTGATGAAGGATGCATATATTATCTTCATCCACATAATTAAGGCATTATCTAATGATTCAAGGAGGCTTTCCCTTTTTAGGACTCCCTACAAAGCAATTTAAAAACCTGCAAAGAATGATTGAAATGAATCCTTAACTTTCTTTACAGCTAAAGGGGTTAATTGAAAACAGAACCCATTTTCAATGAATAAAGGAGGGGTTACAAGCAGAGGACATTTCCATATTATCTAGCATTTCACTTCAGAGAATCAGCCACTGTACCACACCTCTATGATGAGGCCTGGACTTTGGAAAAATAGAACAGGTGATAGGTGGTCCACAAGAAAAGACAATTGGCAGTGAATGGCACATCCAGTAAGCCAAGAGGTCACACACCAGCCGGGAATCATCAAAGAGGAGCAGACCCAATGGGAGTCGATAGATGAGTGAGGGTTTAGCCCAAGAGCAAAAAGCCGTTTCAGAGTTATGGAGCCCTATGGGAGGGGGCAGTCTCCCTCCTATGGGAGGGGGCAGTCTCCCTCCTGGGGCCCCTTTCAGATGCTTATGCATGCCCCTTGTTTCCCATGAAACAGTGAAATGGTATTATTTGGTGCGTCATCAGGTTCCTTTTGCTCCCCTGGTGCCAAAACCTGCCTTCGCCACTAGCGGGTGGATAACTGGAAAGAAAGTGGCCATATTTGAAGGGATGTTTAATTTGTTGGATGAGAGCAGCGTTACATCAGGAACCTAGTGCACAAGACTATAACAGACCCAAGAGAGCTTTCAAAAGCTGCAGACTGGTATGTGAGTGCTCGCATTCAAAAGAAAGCTCCGGCAAGCGCACCCTAATCAGAAGTGAAGGCTTCTGACAAAACGACTCCAAAGGAGGGTAAGGACAACCTTATTCCAAGAAAGGCCACCATACATTTGAAGGACAATATGAGCCACAGGGCTTGTCAGCTTCCACAGAAAAGAAGAATAATGGTACCTCTAACTCTGGGGTACCAACACCCTCAAAACACACATTTTGTTTTCTTTGCTAGGTCCAGAACCTTAGGAATGGTGATCTGGCTTGTAAGGCAGTCCCAAAGAGGCCATAATCAGTGCTGGTCTCGTGGAAGGATCATAGTCAGTGATGACTTCCTGCTAGGCCAGGGAGCGGCTGAATGTTCCATAGTCACTCTGAGTGGGAGCGGTAGCATATCCCTAGAGGAGACTGATTCCCACTATTGCAACACCGCTCACAGCTGTCAGGCGGTAACAGTGGTTACAAGAAGGGCAGATCATCAAAGGCTCAGATTGCTAATGCCCCATGGAAATGGTACCCCTTAGCTGGTGACTTAAGACCTCAATGCGCTGTGTTGCGTAGCACTTAAAAACTCCATTCCTGTAGCATGTCTGTTGGTTAATGACCGTCTTGCCCCAAGATAATATTGGCAGTCACTAGAGTGAGAGCTCAGGAAACAGCCAGAGAAGAAGGGCTTGGGACCACAGAGGTGCTTCCTGCTAGAGAATACGAGAAACAGGACACCCTAATAGCTCCTCATCCACCGAAGTGTCCGCTCCTGTGGGAGATGGCCCAGTGGCCATTGAAGTGCCTACTGTTGTAGCACAGGAACGCCTGCCCTCAGGGTTGCCTACTGGTGTAGAATAGAAACCTGAAATGGAGCACGAGTTAGCTACAGACCGCAGGAACCTGCCAGATTTGAGTTTGTTTAACTCAGCTGAAGGCCCAAGTAAGGCACACAGAGGCTGCCCAACTCTGGCAGGTCTGCGGGAGCAGGCAGAAGAACAGGCTCAGGGTGAGGTCCTTGGGTTGTTGAAGCTGTATTGGGAGAATGGTCTCCTGGGGTTACTGGAGATCGGTTGCTCCCCAGAACCACTGAAGGTTCCTAAGGAACTTGGCTAACAACATTCCTTTGGCTGGCCCATTAGGAGTGACCAAGACATCAGACATTTTGTCTGCCCATCTTAACTGGCCCCAAATGGGTGTGAAAATAAAGGAATTTGTGTGCTCCAGCCACGCTTGCCAAGCTTCTTGTAAGTCAGGCGGGATAACAAATACCAACTTCATTCCACTACCAGTGATTGGGCGGTCTTTTGACAGAAGAGGGATGGGCATTGTGGCTCCTTTGGTTCCCCAAACCATCTCTGGGAACATTTTCGTAGTGGTAGACGATGCTACCAGGTACCCTAAAGCAGTAACGATGAGGAGTATCAAAGCCCGATGTGATAGTGAAGGCTCTGACTGGGATATTCCCTTGTTTGGGGATTTCCCTAACAAGTCTTTTCGGACAGGGGCTAAAGTTTCATATCTGCATATATGAAGGCAATGTGGAAGGATCGTGGACTTAGTTACACGTTCTCTACAGCTTTCCATCCCCAAACCAATGGACCTCTGTAGCGAGCCAAGGCAACATTGAGCACCTGAGGAGAAAATGGGATGGCCTCCTGCCATTTGCCTATAGGGAAGAGTCACAGAGCGGAGAAGGGTTCAGTCACTTTGGGATTTTGTTTGGCATCTTGTAAGGAGTCATGTGAGTCTGGTGAGAAGGGATGGGAGGGTAACTCCCTAATTTGTCTCATGACATAGTGTATTATGTGCTGGGTTAAGGTAAAAAATGGCCAAGTACAGGAACAATCCAGAGCTATCTGTGGATGTCTAAAGCCGGAGCTCTCTATAGGTGTCTGAACCAATTGATCTCTACAGTCATCTAAAACCAGAGCTCTATGTGGGTGTCTGAACCCAGAGTTTTTTGTGGATGTCTGAAGCTGGAGCACTCAATAGGTGGCTGAATCCAGACCTTTCCATGGGTAGTTGAAGCCAGATATATCTGTGGGTGTCTGAAGTCAGAAGTATGCATGCTTGCCTGGAGACAGAGCTCTCTGTGTCTGTCAGAAGACAGGGCTCTCTGAGCGCTTGGAGCCAGAGCTCTCTCAGGATATCTGAAGGAGGCCACTCTATAGGTACTGGAAGGAGATCGCTGTTTGGGGATGAAAAGCAAGAGTTTTGAAACCCTGAACGCTGTATAGCTATCTGAAGCCAGAGGTTTCATGTGGCTATCTGAAGCCAGAGATTTCATGTGGCTATCTGAAGCCAGAGGTTTCATGTGGTTATCTGAAGCCAGAGGTTTCATGTGGTTATCTGAAGCCAGAGGTTTCATGTGGCTATCTGAAGCCAGAGGTTTCATGTGGCTATCTGAAGCCAGAGGTTTCATGTGGCTATCTGAAGCCAGAGGTTTCATGTGGTTATCTGAAGTCAGAGGTTTCATGTGGTTATCTGAAGCCAGAGGTTTCATATGGTTATCTGAAAGCAGGGGTCTTTAATGACATCTGATGCCAGACCTCTCTATGGGTATCTGAAGTTAGAGATCTTTGTGGGTGTCTGAAGCCAGAGCTTGCATCAATGTTTAAGCCTAGAGATCTCTATGGGTGTCTGAAGCTAGGGATCTCTATGGGTGTCTGAAGCTAGAGCTCTCTGTGGGTATCTAAAGCTACTCCCCCTAGGGTTATCCTAAGCCAGGTGTCTTTATGTGCATCTGATGCCAGAGCTCTCTATGGGAATCTGAAGCCAAAGCTCTCTATGGGCATCTGAAGGCAGAGTTCTCTATGGGCATCTGAAGCCAGAGCTCTCAGTGGGCATCTAAAGCTAGAGATCTCTGTTGGAGTCTGAAGCCAGAGCTCTCTGTGGCTATCTAAAGCTAGAGATCTCTCTAGGTATCTTCAGCTAGAGTGCCCCACCCAGGGTTATCTGAAGCCAGAGATCGCTCTGGATATTCTGGAGCCAGCGCTCTCTGTGGGTATCTGAAGCCAGAGTTCTTTATGGGCATCTGAAGCCAGAGCTCTCTATGGGCATCTGAAGCCAGAGCTCTCTTAGGGTATCTGAAGCCAGAGCTCTCTTAGGGTATCTGAAGCCAGAGCTCTCTTAGGGTATCTGAAGCCAGAGCTCTCTGTGGGCATCTGAGGCCAGAGCTCTCTATGGGCATCTGAAGCCAGAGCTCTCTTAGGGTATCTGAAGCCAGAGCTCTCTTAGGGTATCTGAATCCAGAGCTCTCTGTGGGCATCTAAAGCTAGAGCTCTCTATTGGAGTCTGAAGCCAGAGCTCTCTGTGGCCATCTAAAGCTAGAGATCTCTCTAGGTATCTTCAGCTAGAGTGCCCCACCCAGGGTTATCTGAAGCCAGAGATCGCTCTGGATATTCTGGAGCCAGCGCTCTCTGTGGGTATCTGAAGCCAGAGTTCTTTATAGGCATCTGAAGCCAGAGCTCTCTATGGGCATCTGAAGCCAGAGCTCTCTTAGGGTATCTGAAGCCAGAGCTCTCTTAGGGTATCTGAAGCCAGAGCTCTCTGTGGGCATCTGAGGCCAGAGCTCTCTATGGGCATCTAAAGCTAGAGCTCTCTATTGGAGTCTGAAGCCAGAGATCTCTTTGGCCATCTAAAGCTAGAGATCTCTCTAGGTATCTTCAGATAGAGTGCCCTACCCAGGGTTATCTGAAGCCAGAGGTTTCATATGGTTATCATAAGGCAGGGGTCGTTAAGTGCATCCATCTGAAGCCAGAGCTCTCTATGGGTAATGGGTATCTGAAGCTAGGGTTCTTTGTGGGTGTCTGAAGCCAGAGCATTGCCTCAGTGTCTAAGGCTAGAGGTCTCTACGGGTGTCTGAATGCAGAGATCTCTGTGGGTGTCTTTAGCCAGAGCTCGGTAGGCTTGTCTGGAGACAGAGCTCTCTATGTCTGTCAGAAGACAGGCTCTCTGTGAGTGCTGGGAGCCAGAGCTCTCTCAGGATATCTGAAGCCAGAGATTTCTATGGGTCTCTGCAAGCAGGGTCCTCTGTGGGTGTTTTAGCCAGAGCTTGGTATGCCTTTCAGAAGACAGACTCTCCCTGGATATTCTGAAGCCAGAGCTCGCCCTGGATATTCTGAAGCCAGGGCTTGCTCTGGGTGTTGGAGGCTAGAGTTTACCACCGGTATCTGAAGCTAGAAATCCTTTGGGGCAGATATGGGCAGAGCTGTGACTTTCAACAGTGCTTTAAATCCCAAAGTCTTTCTTGGCACATTAAGTCAGCGCTCCCTGTAGCCCAGTGCATTTCTGCTATGTAGCTCTGTGTGTGGCTACTGCACAGCCATATGTGTCATTACCCACATGTATGTGTGTGACAGTTCCACAGACCTGTATATTACTGCTTCACAGCAGTGTTTAAGTATTGTTTCACACTGCTTTCGCTGGTGGTTCACTCTGTACATGGTTTATCACCTTTTCCTGATGCAGGTGAGTGGAAGCTGGAATCCCTGAACCCCTACTTCAGAGACAGGGGCATGCGTGCCACCCTCAGGGTCACCGAGTGCAGCCGGATCGAGAATGGCTTCTACGAGTATGACTATGAGATGATCCCGGAAGACGACATGATGGAGACGAGTGTATTTCAGCCTCGCGGTCACCCCAAAAAACCTAGGCAGTCTGGGCCTACTATGCGAAAGTGCTGGAGGATAAGGCCAAATGCCACTCGAGTGCCAGGGAACGGAGCAGAAAGAGCCAATCCTGCACTCAAGTGTGTAACAGAACACTCGTCTCCTCAGCTGAGAAACACCAGTCATGGCAGCAGCGATCCTGGAAGAACATCTCGTAGAGATGAGTCTGGGGTTACAGAATTCCCACCCAACCCATCGGTCATTCCCCTCCATCTTCTGGAAGGGGGTCCTTTTGAAACATCAGCTAATCTTCACGAGGAAATGAGAGAGGGTGGCCAATCGGACACAAGCGTTGCTACATCAGCAGAGGAGGAACGCTGGCCTCATGTGAACAATGAAACCAATGGTTATCATGGTTCGGTACCGCCAGGGCCTCTTACAGCCGAAACAGACACTATGATAGAGCACCAGGGACCAAGACGCTTCGAAAAGACTCCAAATGTGATCCAAGATTCTGAACATTCTTTCTCAGCCCGTCCAACCTCCCCTGGCCTGGAGCAATTGGGCATTTCTAAACTGGGGGCAAGCGATGAGAGACCAGCGGGTCACAGGAAAAGGCGTGGTGCGATTGAAAGCGGGAGACGTTCTACCCCAGAAGGATCTGTGCTTCAGGGAGACATAGGTGGTAGAATGCCGGGTTACTTGAAGAATGTCCCTGGTGAAGGTACCGGTGCAGAAGTGGAATTTGCAGCATCAAGAGAAGATGAGCTCAGGGATGTAAAATCCGTCCTCATGCAGAAGTTCCTGGGTAGACATAATGCAGTGGAAGCATCGGCCACACCTCAGATTGCAGACGAGAGGGAAACCATTCTACTGCCCACGGATTCGCCCACTAGACTTCGAACTTGGCTTGAGAAACAGAAAGGCATGCCTGCTCGAAATAACCATTTCAACAAAGTGTTGGGGAGATCTGGAACAGAAGGCAAGCCGTACAAACCACTGGACCCAGGCCTTGTCAATGAGGCCGGGGATGTTCCTGCAGGAAAGAACGTAAAGACAGGAAGTGAAGAAAACCAGTTCTGGAAAAAGGACCATGTCGTCTCCCCAGATGACCCGTGGGTTTTCAAACCAAAATTGACAGCTGATGCATCAGAGTCAAGACATGGCATTAAGCAAACCGAGGCCTTGGAGGGGGTGATGGCTTCCACAACTGCCAAGGACATTAATACTGTGGGGCACCTTCCAGAGAATGTCGAACAATACTCTTCAACCCATAATGCAAAGGACGGCGATAGTTTAGAAACCATTCCAGCAAATGCAGAACAGGCCTTGGTTACTCCAAACACCAGAGAACTTGGTGCTGTGGGATACCACACAGAGAATGTAGAACAGGCATCACTCACCCACAAACTCAAGCAGAGCACTACAGTGAGCAACCTTCCGATGAATGAAGAACAGGTGCCTACCACCCCCAGCACAAGCGGGACCAATACAGTGAAGTCCCTTTCAACGCATGCAAGATCAGACTTCATCACCACCAAGACCAAGCCAGACCTTACTGTGGCGAACCTTCTAAAGGAGGCAAATCATGTCTTTCCCGCCCCTGACACAAGAGGGAACGATACAGCGGGACATCTGCCAGGAAACACAGGCCAGACCTCTCCAACTCTCAACACCGCGCAGAGCAATCATGTGGGATATTATCCAAGGAATGCAGAAAAGGCGCCTACCACCACCAACCCAAGTGAGACTGATAGACGGAACCTACTTCCAAAGGACACACAATGGGACTTTCCCACCACCAAGACCAAGCCAAACCTTACTGTGGAGCACCTTCCAAAGGAGGCAAATCACGTCTTTCCCGGCCCTGACACAAGAGGGAGCGATACCACGGGACACCTGCCAGGAAACACAGGCCAGGCCTCTCCAACTCCCAATGCCAAGCAGAGCAATACTGTGGGATATCATACAGCAAAAGCAGACCAGGTTTCTGCCACTCCCAGTACTAGAGAAATACATACTGTGGAAAGCTTTCCTACGGCTGCAGAGCAGGGCAGTCAAACTGCTAACACCAGGGAGACTGACCACACTGGCAACACCAAAGAGAGGGACCCTGTGGGACACCTACCAGGCAACAAAAAGGAGGCTGTCAACAGAAACAGTCCCACGGATAATGATACTGTGGAATACCTTACAGTGAACCATGCACAGTTCTTCACTATGCCTAGCTCCATGGAAACTGATAAGCCGGGGCCTCTCTCAGGCAATGGAGGGTTGGCCATTGATGATGGCGTCCATGACAGCAGGGCACTCCGAAGTGGCGCGACTCCTGCAAGCAGCACTCGTCCCGTACCAACAGAACTCAGCAGCCCTGAGGTGGGCTTAAGTCAGTCCCATACACAGAACGATTCATCAGAACCTGCAGGGTCCAACTCCTCAGCTCGGCCCTCTCATGCATCAGAATACGATGACTATCATGGCGGCGACAGCAACACTGACGACTTCGACATCTACGATGAAGGGGGAGAAGGCCAAGGTCTCCGCACCAGTGGCGGCACCATTCGATCATATTACATCGCGGCAGAAGAGGTGACGTGGGACTACGGCCTCCAGAAATTTGCCCACACGGAAGCAAGGTGAGGTTCTGCTAACATCATTTCTTCTAAAACACTGCTTTATATTATGTTTTTAGGAAGAAAACATTTGCCTCCCCTTAAGTCCCACCTTCTTAAACCCCCAAAACAAATTAAAAATGTTATCAGGCTCACTTGGACTTGCTCAAACATCCACTCTTTTCTGAAACCTGCAATGCTTGCCAGCCCTTTATCTACCAGACATGTATAAAGGACACTGCGGAGGAAAGCTGGCAAGAAACTCAAGAATACATCAATTGGTGGCAGTAGTGAGGAGTCTGGCCAACACATGTCTATTTAACAGGATGAAAGGGGTGGGTTTGCCATATCTGGTATTCCTAAGAAAGATGGTTAGGCACAAGATACCCCAGATAAATATTTGTCTCGTCTTCTCCTAGGTGGCAGAGCAATGGTTGGGCGAAACAGTCCCCGTTGTACAAGAAAGTTATTTATCGTGCATACCTGGACAGCCATTTCACAGAGCCAGTGACTCGCGGGGAGCTGGACGAGCACCTGGGTATCATGGGGCCGTACATCCGGGCGGAGATCAATGACGTCATAATGGTGAGCCAAATTAAGTTATCTCATTTGATGCAATCCAATAATAGGTCTGACACATTCATCATCCACTCTAGTTTCCTGCATCAGTTGTTCCCACCATGTTAAATTCTGTTATTATATAGTAAGCCTGTTATGTGGCTTCTTGGCACTAGCTGAGAATTGGTTAACAATGGAATGCTGTTGTAATTCCAATACTTTGGGATCAGCTACGTTTTTATATTGTCTGAATGGCAGGGGATTGTCAGGGTTTTCTGCAAGTAAAGTGGCAGAGCGCTCCTCAACTTTGTGGCCTGAAATGCGAAAACCTCAGGCCCCAATTGTACCTTAGGAACACTAAAAATAACTAGATACTTCTTCTTCTTCTTAATTATCGGAGGCGTGGGCGGACCCACGCAGGCGCTTCCCCATCCTATAGGATGATGTGCACCGTACCAACTAATTATTATTTAGCTCCATTTGAACTCACAACTCCTCCTACCTCCCCGTCTGCCTCACAAAATCTAACATCACACTACTCCTCCTCCTGCCTCTCTCCCCATCACCTCCCAGCAAAGCCCTCCCGCTCAGCTCAGCCACACCCAACGCAGTCAATCGAACCCTCATCAATTCTCTCTCTACAACATGTCTCTCACACCTAATCAAAAAATGTCCCACCGTTTCAGGCACCCCACACACCGCACAGTCCCTTGATTCACGCTTCCCTATTCGAAATAGACAGTCATTCAGCCCCACATGACCTATCCTCAACCGATTCAGCATCACCTCCTCCCCCCTCCTCCATTCTGAACTCCCTGCATCCACCTTCACCGACACTTTCCCACGAACACCGAACATCCACCTGCCCTTCACCCCACTCACCCACCTCTCCTGCCACTCATCCATGACGCGTCTCACCATCACAGCCTTCACCTCATCCACACTCAAAGGCAACCTCACATCAACCGCTCCCCTCCTCATACCCTCACCCGCCGCCAGATCCACCAACTCATTTCCCAAAATGCCACTGTGACTGGGAACCCACGCCAACTCCAAATCCATACCCCCGCGCACACACCGATCAATCTTCATCCTAATGTCCAAAATCACATCCTTCCTATCACCATCCCCTGCCACAATTGCCTGCAACCCACTCAATGAATCCGAGAACACCCCCACTTTCTCATACCGCAACTCACACACACACAATAACTAGATACTTTTCGCATAGAGAATGCGGAAAATATCAAACACTGTCCATATTATGGTGGGTTTCAAAAACAAGAAAAAAATACGCTTCTATCTCTAATGCGGGAGTAGGATAGACTACCCCAGCTAATAAAACATTAATGTAACAGTGCCATTTAGTAACTGTCAACGGAAGCTTAAGTCAAGATCTGATCCACAGAGCAATGCCTCATGGGTATGCAAATTAGCTGATACGCTTGCTTTTTTCTCCATGCACATCTCAAAGTCGTGGCTGTGGTGCGGGTGGAAAAGATGTCTCCCAGAGAGGAAGGGCAGATGTGTATAATTCGTTATGCACCTTGTGCCATGCTTTCAACTGTTCCATATTCGTAAATCATCATATTCCAATCAATGCTTTGTTTCCTTGTCTGTGTTACTTACTACGGATGCTACAGAATGTCTTTATGGCGATGCGTTAGGTAGCCTGGCAGAGCCAAATGAAGTCCATTGCATTGGTAAATCCTCAATACAACATCCCTGGAAGCAGGTAAGTCTTGACGAGACTGGCCATGAGCAATGCTTTCTTGCCTACCTTGAGGTGGCAAAACCATAATGTGGACACTGCATTCACTTGATGAATGACGAGAGGGCTGTATCAGTCATCATTACCCAATCTCTTGCAAAGTGTATGGCTCTAGCGGAGAACCCCAGATCACAGGGCTAGATGCCAGCATCACAGTGAGCATTGGCTTGGCAAAAGCATTCCTCTCAGTAGTGGTCCCGTAAATCTCCATATCCTCTGCAGCTGAGCGCGGGTAGGCCTCGTGCTTGGCGCTAACCACCCTTCCCTATTTTGCACCTTAGTCTTTATATGGGAGAAGCAGTCTCTGCTCTGAGGCACTTACTCGAGGGATTAATTAACATCTGGATTGGACAGGTGTTATGCCTACGCCTAGCAACCTTGGCATATACTGAGTGGCACAGACTCTGAATTTAGGACTAGCTTGGGGAAATACAATAGGTCCGACTGCGCGCCTCGCCATCCTGGCAGCATAAAGTTTGCATTCATAGTAATATTCAATAAGGCTCATTTAGGTATAAAGTGCAGTCAGAGGGTGCAGTTTATGCAAGGTTCTCCTGGCTCCCAATTAAGTGCCTGCGTGGGACCACTTAACTGGGGGTCTTAAATCATTAAAGATGTGCCTATCACCCTCCTGTAATCACATGACCACGTCTACAATGTAATATAGTTGATGAGAAAAAATCAACTCCTTTGAAGAAAAGGGCAGAACGACCCAATGGATGGAGTAAAAAAGGGTTGCCCTGGAGAAATGCAATAGCAGAAGGGGAGAAAGTTTGCCGTTCTCCCCCTGCGCTTGCCCACCTAATGCCCCAGCCCATAAATATCTGTTTCCCTCGCAGCTCTGCAAGTGGCAAGAGAGCACGGAAAGACAGAAGCTGCCCTACAGATCATACCATAGCCTGCTTCCTTATGCCTGATGAACAATCCTGGAGCTGCCTGCAGCGTCTCTCAGATGCTGATGTGCAAATGCGATTCACAAAGATTTGCTCAACTGCGTCTCAGAGATGCTCCAGGCAGCTCCAGACTGGCTCCGGGTTCTGCCTCTGCGAATCAGGTACATAGTAGCAGGAGTAGATCTGGGGTGTTTATGGTATTATATTGCTTTGCTCCAGTGCAAATCTTTGTGAATCCGCCCCAAGTGTAGTTACTAGTAGTTTTGCTCAGAGCTCTAATTCAACTCTGGGCTCCAGGTCTGTTCCCACTTGGACTTGCGCAGCTCCTGCTGAAGGTTCCTTGAATGCTTTAAGCATTCTATAAAACACAAAGAGGATATATTTAGTTTGGCCAAACAAATTCTCTCTAACAATGTGTCATGGATAATTCTCTTTCTCCAAATGTCTTTAATTTTTATTTGTTTTTAATTGTATATGGTATGTAACATACCTTTGCAATATGACATCGCAGATAGAAAATAAGTAGATACAAGAAAAAAGCAATCATAAAAAAATAACCAAAAGAAAGAGGATTTCACATCGGTAAGGGAAAAATAGAGAAGGATCCTAAAGAGATGAAACAGGAAATTACTCAAATACCGTCGCAGCCAAATTAATAGCATTTAGAAAGTTTAACAGTGAGAAAATTCCAGTATTTGCGTGACCAGACAATAAATAGGACCATACATTATCATAATCTATAAAATCCGGATTATAAATAGGATTTCTAAAATACTACAGTCATTTGAAATGTAGAATCACAAGATGTTTTCGAGTTTCTACATTATTAAATTCATTACAGAATCTACATTTTATAAGTTCCTTTGGCAACATCCTCCTTCAAAAGTAAAACTTCCCTTGTTAAAAGAGTATTAAAACAGAACCTTAAAAACATATTTCGCCCCTTTCTTATTTGGAAATAAACTTAAATAAGTTGGGAGGGTGCCATCCTTGTATGTGAAGCTTATCTATTGTGTTGCTCCATTCTGCAACATGTGTGGTTTTTTTGATCAACATTGATTTCAAAGCAATATCTTCAGGTATATATCCTAGTTTCTCTAATATCCGCCTTCTCTATCTTCTCCTAGACCCTAGATGAACTCTCTGATTTCCATCTTCCATCTCTACACAGATTCATTTCAAGAACTTGGCTTCTCGGCCGTACTCCTTTTATTCCAACCTCATGCCATTCGATGGGGGCCAGGACGAAGATGGAGTGCACACTCCCCACCAGGTGATGCCGCAGGAAACCAGGAAGTACACAGGGAAGGTTTCTGACCAGATGGGTCCAACAGAGACTGGCTTCGACTGCAGGGCCTGGGCTTACTTCTCCAATGTCAACATGGTAAGAGAATATGTGTTGCAATGAGGATCCTGAGGCCATGGGACATCTGATAGCTTCCGTGACAGGACCATGTGGCCCTTAACTTATTCCTGCTTCTCTTGTGTGATCACGGGCACCTCGATGCATGCAAGCTTTCCTCATATGATGATGGTTCCTCTACCCAGGCAATCCTCCCTTTTTACAATGTTGGTCGCTCACTTCATGTTTCTGATAAGGAACCCTTAACAATCCTTGCTTCCCTTAGGTCATCATGTCCATTTCCCTTGTGGGATCACTGGTCCATCAGCCTGTGCACACTTCCCTTGAATGATCCTGGCACTCTCAACCAATGTCTGCTTTCCTTATGTGATCCTGGATGATCTATGACGTCTCAATGGAAGCCAGCAATGTAATACCCAGCAAGTCTCCCTGGGTGCTTGTTTTCCATCTCAATGAAAGCCACCAGACCTCAAGCCCATATCATCACAGCCATCTCATAACAAGTCATCCCATCTCGAGACTAACTCATTGCAGCCATCTCATTGCAAATTATTTCATCTCAAACCCAACTCATTGCTGCACTCTCATTGCAAGACTTTTCATCTCAAGAGTCACTCATTGTGACCATCTCATTGTAAGTCATCTCAAGCCCAACTCATTGCAGCCATCTCATTACAAGCCGTCCCATCTCAAGACTAAGTCATTAAAGCCATCTCATTGTAAGTAATTGCATCTCAAGTACAAATCATTGCAGCAATCTCATGGCAAGTAATCTCAAACCCAATTTATTGCAGCCATCTCACACAAGACATTTAATCTCAAAACTAACTCATTGCAGCCCTCTCATTGCAAGACTTTTCATCTCAAGAGTAACTCATCTGACCATCTCATTGTAAGTCATCTCAAGCCCAACTCATTGCAGCCATCTCATAACAAGCCATCCCATCTCAAGACTAACTCATTAAAGCCATCTCATTGTAAGTCATTTAATCTCAAGCACAAATCATTGCAGCCATCTCACACAAGACATTTCATCTGAAGACTAGCTCGTTGCAGCCTTCTCATTGCAAGTTATTTCATCTCAAACCCAACTCATTGCAGCCATCCAATTGCAAGACCTCATCTCAAAAGTAACTCATTGCAACCATCTCATTGTAAGTCATCTCATTTCAAGCCCAACTAATTTCAGCAATCTCATCGCAAGGCATCTCATCTCACACTTAACTCATTTCAGAAATCTCATTGAAGTTATCTCAAGCCCAACTCATTGCAGCCATCTCATTGCAAGTCATTTCATCTCAAGTCCAACTCACTGCAGCTATCTAATTGCAAGTCAATTCAACTCAAGCACAACTATTTGCAGCCATCTAATCTTAAAGCCCAACTCATTGCATCAATCTTTTTGCAAGTCAGTTCCTCTCAAGTCCAACTCATTTCTGCAATCTCATTGCACGTCATCTCAAGCCCAACTCATTGCAGCCATCTTGTTGCTAGTCATGTAATCTCAAGCCCAACTCATTGCAGCCATCTCATGGCATGACATCTCATTTCAAGCCCAACTCATTGCAGCCATCTTGTTGCTAGTCATGTAATCTCAAGCCCAACTCATTGCAGCCATCTCATGGCATGACATCTCATTTCAAGCCCAACTCATTGCAGCCATCTTGTTGCTAGTCATGTAATCTCAAGCCCAACTCATTGCAGCCATCTCATGGCATGACATCTCATTTCAAGCCCAACTCATTGCAGCCATCTCATGGCATGACATCTCATTTCAAGCCCAACTCATTGCAGCCATCTTGTTGCTAGTCATGCAATCTCAAGCCCAACTCATTGCAGCCATCTTGTTGCTAGTCATGTAATCTCAAGCCCAACTCATTGCAGCCATCTCATGGCAAGACATCTCATCTCAAGTCCAACTCATTGCAGCCATCCCTTTGAAAGTCAGCTCTGTGAAATGTCCTTTTTGTGCAATTCTGCCTCAAACCTTTGCCTTGAAATGTTGGGATTGTTCTTGTTTACGCTTTTTAGTTATATCCCTCACCTCCTTATTACCAGATGGGGGTACCCCATTAAATTGGCATAACCTTACTCACCTCTCACTCCCCTTTACTTTCTTTACTTATTACTCATATGTTTCCCTACATCTTTCACTCTCCTTTCATGGCTTATTCCCCCTAAAAGTTATAAAAATATTGACATTTTTTAAACACATTTTAAGATGCTTCTTTTCCTCGTCCCCCGAACCCAAAATATGTGTGCGTTTTACATTAAAACCCATTGTGTAAATTTCTGGTGAAAGGAATACGCATTGAGAGATGAATTTCATTGAAGTAGATGAGATGGAACAGGTAGATACTGATCGTAGACACTTTGGCCAACATATGGAAGCTTGGTTGAAAGGATAGCTCCTTTCATTCCAGTTTTCCTGGGAATGTCTAGTGGGGGAACAGGTATTAAAGGGACATGCCTTACATGCCCAGGTTTATTGGAAGAGGCCTGCAAGCATTGAATGGCCTTGTTGTGTCCACTCTGGGTAGAAGAGGGTGGTTAGTGCTGATAGATCTGAGGCACAGGTCGACACTGAACAATGCTACACATCACTTCTTGGTGTATCTATCAGCCCTGGTGAGACATACATCTGTTTCTGCATATTTTGTGCATTTGTGTTGCCCCTAATGCAATGATATAGGTGGGATTAAGATGTTGCTCCAGCTCTGCATGTTAGTTAATCTGTGTCCTTTGCAATAGGAGAAGGACCTTCACTCTGGCTTGATTGGTCCTCTACTCGTCTGCCATCCCAATACGTTGAGCCAGGTCTTCGGAAGGCAGCTGGCTGTCCAGGAGTTCTCTCTCCTCTTCACTATCTTTGATGAGACTAAAAGCTGGTACCTGGCTGAGAACATCGAGAGGAACTGTCAAGCCCCCTGCCAAGTGCGGACAGAAGACCATGAATTCATCAGCAGCAACCGCTACCACGGTACGGGACCCAGTTGGATGTGGCTGTGCCTATTATGTGCATTGTGTGAGCAAATAGACATTTTGGTAGAAATACTGCAGGTATTTTGTATGACCTGACTCATCATCCATCGCAGATATCGTGAAATATTCTATTTTTTACTTTGATTATCTGATTGTGCATCATATTCGCACAACAATTTCTGCAGAAATGCAACCCTCAAATAACAACTGCCAACTTGTGTGAGAGAACTTCTGTGAGTTGGTTTTGTGAACACTGTCTTCTCAAAATATCTATCTTGTGCTGAAACCCATACACCAAGGAAACAAAACAAGACTTTATCAAAATCAAAATGAAACATCCTAGAAGTTATTGCAATGTTTCTGTCTCTCTCACAAAGTGATTAGTTGTTTTTTTATTCTGGACCAGATGAGGAAGATTTCACCTTTGTACCATACCCTGGTGGTTAAGCACTTCAGAAAAGGACAATATTGAGAGTAGATATTAATGTTCTCAAAACCATTTGCATACCTGTGTGCCACGTCGGAGCCAATGTGACTCCCATGGCCATCTCTGAAATCTGCATGTAGATGTGTCTCTACTAACTAAAACCATTTTTTTTAACACACTTCATTTAGCTCCATTATGAATCTGTGGGTACATTTAAGAATACTTTTAAATCATTGAGGACGTTATATGTGACATGTAGCACTGACTGTTGAGGAATGCTTATAGACAAGGCTTCAATTTCCGCATCCACCAAGAGCTGGTGATTAAGCTACAAATTGAGTGTTCTTAGTGGGTTCAATACAGTTGTTGTGTCCTTAATGAAAGGACACATTTCCTTTACAGTTCCTCTTTGCAAGAAATTCATCTTAGTGACAGTGGTTCCAGAACTGAACCTGATGTAGAACACAATGAATCTGCCATGGGACGGAGGGAGAAATGCCTTTACGTATTTTATGACTAGCACAACACATGGGGATCCTAGGCTGAAAAAAGTTGGAATCACAACTAAACAGTGGTAAGATGAAAGATGTACAATATTTATGTTATTAACAATAAATGGAGTGCAAAATAATGTGGGGCCGCTGTACTTTATTTGGGCCTCTGTTTGGCAATGAGGGGCTTCTTCAAGGTGATTTTGAAACCAGAAAAAGGAGGGTGTTCTTTATTTGTGGGGGTAATGAGTTGTGAACGCCATGACTGTAAATGAACTGAAGACGTATGGAGGAGGCTGGGGGGGGGGTGGGTGAAGTGTTATGACACGGATTCGCTCCGGGGATCCTTCAAGGGAGAGTTGTTTGTGTATAGATTTAAAGGCTAGAATCATGTTGATGTTCTTGATGTTGGGGGCCTGAGAGTTCCAGTGCTTTAGAGCAAGGGGTATGAAGTAGTGAAAGCAAGAGGCTTCTTACAGAGGGTGGGACACAGATAGAGTCGGCATGTGATTGTCTATTGAAGCTGGAGACATGCTCCAGGTTTGTCATTCTTATTTTTCCTGAAAATTGTCTACATTTGGTACATTTTCACAGGGAATGTGGAATGCTTCAGGTGATTAGCGTGTTGCAAATAGGACATGTTGCTTACTGCTACTGTGGGAGGGGAGGATGATGCCTCATGATGGGAGTTACAGCAGAGGTGGGATGGTTGGGAAGCCATGCTGAGCTCACTGCTAGTGGGTCATTCAGAGTTTTCTCATTAGCAGACGGCTATCATTTCCACATTGTATTCTTGGCTACACATGTAAAATGCAACAAACCCTTTGCCAATGCTTGTTTGTAGGCTGGAAATTGAATATATACAGTAGCAATTCATACTGATAGTTTTTAATGTTTTTAATGTACCAAAGGGTACACTTGGACACCTTTGCACATTTCATGACAAAGGCGGTGAGGAAAAGGGCATGGGCAATGACCACCTTTTCTCCCCCTTTGACAGTTCTTTAATCCATGCAGCAACGTTTAAGTTAGTATGGCAGAGTGGGGAGCGAGTAGCACCCAAAGGGAGGCTGGAGAAGTAATAATGTCTGCAGAGCAGTAGGCTACAGATGAGAGTTTTAGTGGTCTGGTAGGTGGCTTGTGGCCAGATCTTTGTCATATTCCATGGCATCAGTTATGCAGCTGTGGCAGTGGTGGTCATGAACTCATCACAGAGCTCAAGTTTAAAGGGTACTTTAACATTGTGAGATTTTGGGCAAGTCAAGGGGAAAAGATATAGGGACATGGGTGATGGACTGGACATTGGAGTCAAAGGGGATGATTAGATTTTCTAGAGCAATAGTATAGAGCAGGGGACAGCAGTCTGTGGCTATGCAGATATTTTGGACTATAACTCCCATCAGCCCTGGACAGCATAGTCAATGGTGAGTGATCATGGTAGTCATAGTTTAAAATATCTGGAGAGCAACAGGTTGCGGTCCTCTGGTATAGAGTTTAAAGAGGAGTGGGGCAGACACATAACCTTGGGGGCTCCCACTTGGAGAGGGCAGTTGATCATGTCAAGATGTTGATAATAATAATTTGGTGATTTGTATAGCGCTCCATGAGAATTTCCTCCAGATTCTAAACACTGCAATGATCAATTTTACTATTAATCCCTATGCTTGGTGCTCAATTTATTGACCTGAGGGGAGTGGAGTGGTGAAGGACTGAGTTGGCTAGACCAGTCAATCGAGCCCATGGCGCAATGCATTTTGCTGTTCCCAAAGCGAGCATGTTGCACTTCAGAATTCTTCACAGTCTAAGAGATAGAACTATTGCTCTGGCAAAAAGGAGACAGTCCAGGCCTGTGCAGAGTACTGCATGCCAAGGTTCTAGAGTGCATGTATGAGAAAAGGTGGTTGGCAGTGGCATTAATGCTCAGAGATCAATAAGGATGAGAATTAAGGAGAGTTTCGAGTGATGGGTATTACCTAGAAAGTTGGAGATATTATCTGCTTAATGTTGGCTGTGAAACCCAGATAGAATGGGGTCCCAGGATCCATTGGAGTCCAAGTAGCTGGTGATCCTGTTAAACCATACCCATTACAGAGCTGCGGAGTAGGAGAAACAAGGGGATGAGGCCAATAGCTGGGCTGTTGCAGTCAGCCGAGTGTTAATTTAAGATCGGAAGTAAAACAGCCATTTTGAAGCAGGCGGGGAGAGAGCAGTTTCATGTTCCCAGAACACAACCAGTCCTAAAGGAGAATTGTGCCAACGTTACAACATGGCATCAGCTTGGATAAACATGATTTACATTATACCTCTTGTTGGTGTGATCAGAACGACCGCAGGCTGGTGTCTAAATATTAGAGATTGTCTGGTTGGGGAGACTGTAGAACTCGATCAACCTGGTGCCTGACTGTTTCCTTCTATTCCCCCCTACAGCTATTAACGGCTATGTCCTGGATGCCCTGCCTGGACTGGTAATGGGTCAGCACCAGCGGGTACGATGGCACCTGCTGAATATGGGTGGCAATGAGGACATCCACGCGGTTTACTTCCATGGCCAGGCGCTCACGATCCGGACCGGACAGGAATACAGGATGGCTGTCTTCAACCTCTATCCAGGTAGGACTTATGCAGAACAGGATCATCACCTGCGGTGTTGCCCCAGGTGTGAGTGTCCCCGGGCTCGTAGGTTATCTAGTAGGGATGACTCAGGCTTGAGTGGTCCTGTGGAGACAAGCCAGGTATGAGTATCAGAAGGCAGCACATCCCCAAGTGGGTGATAGTGATGACCCACATCGAACTCATCCAGGGATGGCATGCCAGTTGGCAGAGCCGGCAGTGACAACCCAGCAATGGGTAATGTAAATGGGGCATATCCCGTGGCCTTAGAATTGTGGACCCAGGTTCTATTTACCTTGAGGCCCTAGGATTCCGTGAGGTGGAAATCTTCTTGTTACTGGCAAGTAGCACATCTACTGCATGTGGCAGAGCGGCCCAGCTATGAGTGCTTTGGAGCCGGCAAGTCCTTGACAAATGACAGGCCCAGTTTGTAATATCCTGAGTCGCCAAGCCAGGTAAGACTTATCTAGTGATGGTATGCCACTTGGGTGGTGATAGTGAAGACCCAGGTATGTGTTTTCTGGTAAAAACACATCCCCTATTATTTGGCAGTGAACATCCTGGTAAGATTGACAAATGAGCCATCCATAGGCTGCAGGCCCCTTGGCAGTACAGTAACAGGTCTGAGTTGTCATAGGCTGCAGGTCTCCTGGCAGTAAAGGCCAAGATATGAGTCCCCCAGAGGCTACAGATCCACTGACAGTAAAGGCCCATATGTGACTTGCCCAGAGGCTGCAGGTCTCCTGGCAATAGAGGCCCTGATATGAGTCCCCCAGAGGCTGTTGGACCCCTTTCAGTAAAGGCCCAGACATCAGTCCCGCAGAAGCTGCAGGACCCCTGGCAGTAAAAACCCAGATATGACTTGCCCAGAGGCTGCAGATTCACTGACAGTAATGGCCCAGATATGAGTTGCCCAGAGGCTGCAGGTCCCCTGGCAGTAAAGGTCCAGATATGAGATGCCCATAGGCTACAGGTCCCCTGGAAGTAATGGCCCAGATATGAGTTGTGCAGAGGTTGTAGGTCCCCTGGCAGCAAAGGCCCAGATATGACTTGCCCAGAGTTTGCAGGTACCCTGGCTGAAATGGCCCAGATATGAGTTTCCCAGAGGCTTCAGGTCCCCTGGCAGTAAAAGCCCAGATATAAGGTGCCTAGAGGCCGCAGGTCCCTTGCAGTAAAGGCCCAGATATGAGTTGCCTAGAGGCTGTAGGTCCCTTGGCAGTAAAGGCCCAGATACGACTTGCCCAGAGGTTGCAGGTCTACTGGCAGGCTACAAATCCACTGACAGTAAAGGCCCAGATATGACTTGCCCAGAGGCAGCAGGACCCCTGGCAGTAAAGGACCAGATATGACTTGCCCAGAGGATGCAGGTCCTCTGGCAGTAAAGACCCAGATATGACTTAACCAGAGGATGCAGGTCCCCTGGCAGTAAAGGCCCAGATATTAATTGCCCAGAGGCTTCAGGTTCCAAGGCAGTAAAGTCTCAGATATGAGTTGCCCAGAGGCTGTAGGTCCCCTGGCAGTGAAGGCCAAGATATGACTTTCCCAGAGGCTGCAGGTCCCCTGGCAGTAAAGGCCCAGATATGAGTCCCCCAGAGGCTACATATCCACTGACAGTAAAGTCCCAGATGTGACTTGCCCAGAGGCTGCAGGTCTCCTGGCAATAAAGGCCCTGATATGAGTCCCCCAGAGGCTGTTGGACCCCTTGCAGTAAAGGCCCAGACATCAGTCCCCCAGAAGCTGCAGGACCCCTGGCAGTAAAAGCCCAGATATGACATGCCCAGAGGCTGCAGGTCCCCTGGCAGTAAAGATCCAGATATGAGCTGCCCATAGGCTGCAGGTCCCCTGGCAGTAATGGCCCAGAAATGAGTTGTGCAGATGCTGCAGGTACCCTGGCATTAAAGGCCCAGATATGACTTGGCCAGAGGCTGTAGGTTCCCTTGCAGTAAAGGCCCAGATATGAGTTGCCCAGAGGCTGCAGGTCCCCTGGCAGTAAAGGTCCAGATATGACTTGCCCAGAGACTTCGTTTCCCCTGGCAGTAAAGGCACATGTATGAGTTGGCCAGAGGTTGTAGGTCTCCTGGCAGCAAAGGCCCAGATATGACTTTCCCAGAGTTTGCAGGTACCCTGGCTGAAATGGCCCAGATATGAGTTGCCCAGAGGCTTCAGGACCCCTGGCAGTAAAAGCCCAGATATAAGGTGCCTAGATGCTGCAGGTCCCTTGCAGTAAAGGCCCAGATATGAGTTGCCCAGAGGCTGCAGGTCCCTTGGCAGTAAACGACCAGATATGACTTGCACCAGAGGATGCAGGTCCTCTGGCAAAAAAAAGACCCAGATATGACTTACTCAGAGGATGCAGGTCCCCTGGCAGTAAAGGCCCAGATATTACTTGCCCAGAGGCTTCAGGTTCCAAGGCAGTAAAGTCTCAGAAATGAGTTGCCCAGAGGCTGTAGGTCCCCTGGCAGTGAAGGCCCAGATACGACTTTCCCAGAGGCTGCAGGTCTCCTGGCAGTAAAGGCCCAGATATGAGCCCCCCAGAGGCTACGGATCCACTGACAGTAAAGGCCCAGATATGACTTGCCCAGAGGCTGCAGGCCCCCTTGCAGTAAAGGCCCAGATATGACTTGCCCAGAGGCAGCAGGTCCCCTGGCAGTAAAGGACCAGATATGACTTGCCCACAGGCTGCAGTTCCTCTGGCAGTAAAGGCCCAGATATGAGTTGCCCAGAGGCTGCAGGTCCCCTGGCAGTGAAGGCCAAGATATGACTTTCCCAGAGGCTGTAGGGCCCCTGGCAGTAAAGGCCCGGATATGACTTGCCCAGATGCTGCAGGACCCCTGGCATTAAAGGCCTGGATATGAGTTCCCCAGAGGCTGCAGTTCTCCTGGCAGTAACGGCACAGATATGAGTTGGCCAGAGGTTGTAGGTCCCCAGGCAGTAAAGGCCCAGATATGACTTTCCCAGAGGCTGTAGGTCCCCTGGCAGTAAAGGCCCAGATATTACTTGCCCAGAGGTTGCAGGTTCCAAGGCAGTAAAGTCTCAGATATAAGTTGCCCAGAGGCTGCAGGACCCCTGGCATTAAAGGCCTGGATATGAGTTCCCCAGAGGCTGCAGTTCTCCTGGCAGTAATGGCACAGATATGAGTTGGCCAGAGGTTGTAGGTCCCCTGGCAGCAAAAGCCCAGATATGACTTTCCCAGAGGCTTCAGGACCCCCTGGCAGATATAAGGTGCCTAGATGCTGCAGGTCCCTTGCAGTAAAGGCCCAGATATGAGTTGCCTAGAGGCTGCAGGTCCCTTGGCAGTGAAGGCCCAGATACAACTTGCCCAGAGGCTGCAGGACTCCTGGCAGTAAAGGCCCAGATATGAGCCCCCCAGAGGCTACAGATCCACTGACAGTAAATGCCCAGATATGACTTGCCCAGAGGCTGCAGGCCCCCTTGAAGTAAAGGCCCAGATATGACTTGCCCAGAGGCAGCAGGTCCCCTGGCAGTAAAGGACCAGATATGACTTGACCAGAGACTTCAGTTCCCCTGGCAGTAAAGGCACATGTATGGGTTGGCCAGAGATTGTAGGTCCCCTGGAAGCAAAGGCCCAGATATGACTTGCCCAGAGTTTGCAGGTACCCTGGCTGAAATGGCTCAGATATGAGTTTCCCAGAGGCTTCAGGTCCCCTGGCAGTAAAAGCCCAGATATAAGGTGCCTAGATGCTGCAGGTCCCTTGCAGTAAAGGCCCAGATATGAGTTGCCCAGAGGCTGCAGGTCCCTTGGCAGTGAAGGCCCAGATACGACTTGCCTAGAGGCTGCAGGTCTCCTGGCAGTAAAGGCCCAGATATGAGCCCCCTAGAGGCTACAGATCCACTGACAGTAAAGGCCCAGATATGACTTGCCCAGAGGCTGCAGGCCCCCTTGCAGTAAAGGTCCAGATATGACTTGCCCAGAGACTTCAGTTCCCCTGGCAGTAAAGGCACATGTATGAGTTGGCCAGAGGTTGTAGGTCCCCTGGCAGCAAAGGCCCAGATATGACTTGCCCAGAGTTTGCAGGTACCCTGGCTGAAATGGCTCAGATATGAGTTTCCCAGAGGCTTCAGGTCCCCTGGCAGTAAAAGCCCAGATATAAGGTGCCTAGAGGCTGCAGGTCCCTTGCAGTAAAAGCCCAGATATGAGTTGCCTAGAGGCTGCAGGTCCCTTGGCAGTAAAGGCCCAGATACAACTTGCCCAGAGGTTGCAGGTCTCCTGGCAGTAAAGGCCCAGATATGAGCCCCCTAGAGGCTACAGATCCACTGACAGTAAAGGCCCAGATATGACTTGCCCAGAGGCTGCAGGCCCCCTTGCAGTAAAGGCCCAGATATGACTTGCCCAGAGGTAGCAGGGCCCCTGGCAGTAAAGGACCAGATATGACTTGCCCAGAGGATGCAGGTCCTCCTGCAGTAAAGACCCAGATATGACTTACCCAGAGGATGCAGGTCCCCTGGCAGAAAAGGCCCAGATATTACTTGCCCAGAGGCTTCAGGTTCCAAGGCAGTAAAGTCTCAGAAATGAGTTGCCCAGAGGCTGTAGGTCCCCTGGCAGTGAAGGCCAAGATATGACTTTCCAAGAGGCTGCAGGTCCCCTGGTAGTAAAGGCCCAGATATGAGTCCCCCAGAGGCTACATATCCACTGACAGTAAAGGCCCAGATGTGACTTGCCCAGAGGCTGCAGGTCCCCTGGCAATAAAGGCCCTGATATGAGTCCCCAAGAGGCTGTTGGACCCCTTGCAGTAAAGGCCCAGACATCAGTCCCCCAGAAGCTGCAGGACCCCTGGCAGTAAAAGACCAGATATGACTTGCCCAGAGGCTGCAGGTCCCCTGGCAGTAAAGGTCCAGATATGAGCTGCCCATAGGCTGCAGGTCCCCTGGCAGTAATGGCCCAGAAATGAGTTGTGCAGATGCTGCAGGTACCCTGGCATTAAAGGCCCAGATATGACTTGGCCAGAGGCTGTAGGTTCCCTTGCAGTAAAGGCCCAGATATGAGTTGCCCAGAGGCTGCAGGTCCCCTGGCAGTAAAGGTCCAGATATGACTTGCCCAGAGACTTCAGCTCCCCTGGCAGTAAAGGCACATGTATGAGTTGGCCAGAGGTTGTAGGTCTCCTGGCAGCAAAGGCCCAGATATGACTTTCCCAGAGTTTGCAGGTACCCTGGCTGAAATGGCCAAGATATGAGTTGCCCAGAGGCTTCAGGACCCCTGGCAGTAAAAGCCCAGATATAAGGTGCCTAGATGCTGCAGGTCCCTTGCAGTAAAGGCCCAGATATGAGTTGCCCAGAGGCTGCAGGTCCCTTGGCAGTGAAGGCCCAGATACGACTTGCCCAGAGGCTGCAGGTCTCCTGGCAGTAAAGGCCCAGATATGAGCCCCCAGAGGCTACAGATCCACTGACAGTAAAGGCCCAGATATGACTTGCCCAGAGGCTGCAGGCCCCCTTGAAGTAAAGGCCCAGATATGACTTGCCCAGAGGCAGCAGGTCCCCTGGCAGTAAAGGACCAGATATGACTTGCCCAGAGGCCTCAGTTCCCCTGGCAGTAAAGGCACATGTATGAGTTGGCCAGAGGTTGTAGGTCCCCTGGCAGCAAAGGCCCAGATATGACTTGCCCAGAGTTTGCAGGTACCCTTGCTGAAATGGCTCAGATATGAGTTTC